>NC_090449.1:117871081-118184399 GCF_031143425.1 Pleurodeles waltl
AGGACATGTGGTGGATGCTCAATCTCCGTAGTCAATATTTAACCAACAGACACAATTACTTAAGTGTCCAGTCCAGAGCTTGTGTTTTTGAAGGAAATATTACTTTAATCACAGATCTACTGATTAATATATAGTGCCCAAGGATCATACATGTTGATGTCCTTGAGTTCAATTTTTCATTGATGCACTACGCCCTCCCGTCTCTCTCTACCACACCACTTTTATTCCCTCATAGTTTGCCCATCCTCCTTTGGAAGTCGGGAAATAACGTAAATCAAGCACACATCCAGCTTTCAGGCCCATAACAAATGCGTACTTCGTGTGTTTGGTCTTGCATCTTCTTGATACGTATGGTATGTTTAGAGTTTTTGTTTGACTCTCAATGTAAAGGAGGCCCTCTTTTGAAGGGCTGTTGTGAGCCTAAAGTGCACTGTGCCACTTCGTCAGCTTGCCTGTCCAGCTCCAGTCTGTGAAATGTGCATCAACGCTGCAGACCAGCCCAGCAGTTCTAGGCCTCCATCTGGGCTTACAGACTGCTGCAGTTGTAGCCTCCTTTGGGGCCTGCTGTGATTGCATTATCCAAGTGGCCCTGGCTATAAAATAGTTACATTCCTATAAAAGTGAGGGGTATGAAAAGGACATCTCTTTATGCCATCTTTCCCAGCAAAACCTAAGCACACATCAACATTGTTGGGAGGGGAATGTTTTCTGCATGGTATAAGAGAATGTTCCACTGCCCTGAGCGCCCAACTGCATTTATATCTGGTATCCTAATGTATTTTGGACCTGGTGTCATGCTAATCTAAGTGTGTGCAAGAGAGGCATAGGCCTTTGAGGTGTTGCACTTGTCCTTTGACCTAGAGGAGTTTATCAAGTGCTCTATAATTGCAGGCTGTAGACTACTGTCCCTGTCCTTGGTATATAGTGCATAATGTAGTGATGGAAGCATAGATTAAAGATATGTAGATAACCAATCCATTTTTATCGGTTCCACTAAGAGTGAAGCCTACTGGTCTACTTCTGTACAGATACAGTATTATGTGTACCCCCAGAACTATGCACCGGCATCTGTGTAAGAAAATATGTAGCATGTGATACAAATGTGGTGGCCAGTTGTATGTATGAGTGAGCCGGGGTGATTGAGGCACAAGGGACAAATGTTGGTGCCTTTGGCCTGGCCTAGCCAAAGACGGAGAGTGAAGTGTGTGCCCTCAGACATTGGAAGTGTATTGAATGAATTCCTGCAGCTTGACGTAGGAGAGCAAGACACTGAAGTGAGGAGGATGGAGACAGGCTATCCTTAGAAATTCTATGAGGCGTTTTTCTAGCAAGAGGCCTCTGATTAGACTTCCTCAGCACTGACTTCAAACACAGGAAAGAGAGTGCTCCACAGAATACTCAAGGGGCTGCTGTTCCACCAGGGATGGATTCTTCCTGACAGCCAATCTGAAGAAAATGACGGTATGTCACCTTAAGTATGCCTTGCTGTTGGAGAAAGCGTGAATCTTCCCAGAAATACCAAGGCGTGTCTCTACTGAGAAAGGAAATGGATCTGCTTGGCCCTGGAAGAGGAAAGTGGGCCAGTATGCCCCAGTGACTGTGGAAATCCAGAAAGACCTGACTGTACAGGAGCGAACTAGGTAGGACCCATGCATCCTGCACCCCTTATTCCCTGATTTTTCATCCTGGTTCCTAGAAGAAACCTCTACAGCATAATTATTTTAGGCCCCACAAAGTGGATGTAACTGCTTTGATTGCTGTAGGCCCCCAAAGAAGGATACAACCGGAGTAGTCTGTAAGGCCAGATGGAGGCCTACTACTGCTGGGCTGGTCAGCAGCGTTGATGCAGATTTCACAGACTGGAGCTATTCAGGCAAGCTGACGACGTGGCACAGTGCACTTTCGGCTCACCACAGCCCCTCAAACGACACACAAGAGGGCCTCCTTTAAATTGAGAGTCAAACAAAAACTCTAAACATACCATACTTATCAAGAAGATGCAAGACCTAACATACGAATTACGCATTTGTCATGGGCCTGAAAGCTGGATGTGTGCTTGATTTACGTTATTTCCCGACTTCCAAAGGGGGATGGGCAAACTAGGAGGGAATAATAGGGGTGTGGTAGAGAGAGACGGGAGGGCGTAGTGCCTCAATGAAAAATTGCACTCAAGGACATCAACATGTATGATCATTGGGACTGTGTAGTAATCAGTACATCTGTGATTAAAGTACTTTTTCCTTCAAAAACTCAAGCTCTGGACTAGACAGTTAAGTAATTGTGTCTGTTGGTTAAATATCGAGTACTGAGATTGAGCATCCCACATCTCCTAGTGTAGTCTGTGACTGCTCACCCTTCCCACCCTGACAGTTAAGTGCAGAATGGGTTGTACTTACCCCAATTTGCAGAACCAGAGTAGGAGTGGCCCTTAGACAGTGACAAACACCCTCAATTGCCACTGGTGAAGCTCAATAGCGCCCACCTGCCCCTTGGCCCCAAAACGGGGTCTTACAAACTCTCACCCCAACAATATACACTCTTCAAGGAGCCCATTACCAGACATTCAGAGGGCACATATCACCAATGCAGCATTTTCAGCCCCCCAAAAATAGCAATTCCTCAGCATGAAAACGACTGCGAAAAGTTTGAGCACGCGAGCCCACGAGCATCGGCGCACTCTACCTCCTTGGAAGGCTTGTCCACACTGGCAGCCATCAAACTACTGCCTGCTCTGATGCAACAGGAACAGAGTATTCATATATCTTTAGAGGTTACTGGCAAAGGGATTACTGGGCTGTAGAGGTGTACACAGCAACCAGCAGCCACTATTACACTATTATCCAAAAGTGCAAGAGTCTGTCAAAAAACATACTATTTATCTTGTATGACAGGAGACAAAAATGACTACTCATGCTTCTGCAAGCATCTTGTGACAACCAGCGCGCCCCCCACCAGCGGGTTGTGGTTGACCTCATGCATTTCTTCCAACTCTCACAGCGGTACCGCTGCCCTCAACAAGCCACGTCTCACGAGAGACCGGCTTCCCATTCCGAGATGATACAAATTGTGCTGCTACAACTAACGTTTTCACTAGATAGGTGATATTGATGCCCATCCTAGAGAGCCTCAGTGAACGGCTGAGTGGCTTCTTGTCAATGGGATTGGACGGGAGTATATGGTTAAGGGCTGAGATGTGAAGTGGCGGGTTAAATACTCTGCTCACAAGGCTGTGTGGGTGTCAGGGCACATGCTACACGAACATTCCCGAACCTGGCAGGACATCGTTCGCGATGGTGTACCTTACCGCTCACCAAAATAGGTCAGAAGTGCTGTAACATCTGTTTTCTCTTCTCTCTCCAATCAATTTCATAGGAGAATGTGAAACCATGGGCAAGGGAGGGTGGGCTCGAGCCTTGTTTTATACTGATTGACAGGCAATGTGTTCGTAGTTTAAAAGTCTAGATGAACGGACCGCCCCCTTAATTCTGTGATTGGTTAGATGAAAAGACCCGCGCCCAAGAAGTTCGTCCTCCTATCCGGAAGACCGCCCCATCGACCCGGAAGTTATTCCCGGTTACATTGGAAGTGATGGTCTGCCACTTCTGAGCCGGTATTTAGCTGTTTTCGCGGTCTGTAGTTCTGTCGTATGTTGTAACAGGCAGCCGGGCTGGTGTATTAACAGTTTTCTCCGGTAGGTCAGTGTCACGGCTCCGACAGATAGGCTACAGGTGGTAGAAATCTACAAATAGGAGGCTTCCAACGTACCACAGCAACGGCTTGGTAGCTAGGTGGGGATCGTGTCATCACCTCACAGTGAGGCTGCGGTTGTTGACCTTATTTGAGGACAACTGAGATAGTGGCAGAGTAGCGAGGGCATAGCTATCCACAGTGCCGTAGATGCAGTTGCACCGTGGCCCTTTTGAAAACCAGTTATGGCAATCTTTTGCTACCATCTCTAGAGGAATGATTTTCTTTGCTTGAATTGGAGCCCATGGGATCTTTGCCCCTGACTAGGATGACTGTCTTTCTTTTGTTTGCATGGATCGTCCGTTATTTCAAGATGATGTAGGTTGCCCATTTTTGATCCTGTAATAACGATGTCTGTACATAATTTTGAACGGGCGGACAGTTTCTTCTCAACTGCCGTTTTCATTAATTGGCGTCGATCACGCACTTCATCTGAACTTCCCCTTGCACTTTAATTCAATTTGTCTCGTTGTGCTGGGTCACAGTTCCTAAACAATTGTACAGTCTCGTGCCCACTCATATGCAGCAGTCAGTTTTTGGCGTTGGTAGCCCACATGCAAGTTGTCTCACATTCAGACATGATATGTTAGACGATTGACTGCACCATCATCTCTGCTTTGTTTCTGCATTTGTAAGCATTGTACAGGCAGCCAAGGGTCACAGGCTGTAGTAAGCAACACGTTCCCTTCAGGCTCCTTTGATAACAGTGGATCTGAGACGCAGGGCATCCTCTCTTCTTCTTTTACCCCCTTCCCCACCATGCTGGACCATCACTTCAATCTTGAAAAATGCTGCCTGTCCCTTTCCAAAACAAATTGAGCTTCTGTATGTGCGCCCGTTTTGGGGGCAAGGGTGCCATCTGCCCTAAAGATAGCAAGAAAAATTAGCCCTGTGCCCCCTTTTTAAAGTAATACGTTCATTATTGTGATGTAGGGACCCAAGTGACCGCTAGGCCCCAGTGCCACTGCACCTGCTTTACTAATGACAGCTACTGCTTTGCGAAGCAGGCTGTTTCCTTCACCCATAAACATAGGCCCCTACCGCATGCCATCCCTCTCCTTCTCATCTTGCAGATGCCCAAACCAAAGTGTTTCCTGTGCTTCATTTTTCCTCTCCCGTGGGCCATAGCTCCTATGCCTGTTTATTCTCTGTCCCATCTATTTTCCCAGATTCCACTGCATATTATACAACCCCGTTTACTGTGATAAATCATTGGCTTTCTGTTCAGCTTCTAATGTGCGAGAAAAAGCTTCAACATCCTCATCATCACGTCTTTCATAATGCATAAAAAAAATTCTGTTCCCATGTTTCAAATCCTTAATGGCCTCACCGTCAATAAAGCGCAAATGACCGGAAGGGTTGCATGCTTTCACTTCCACTGTCAATCTTTGCAGGTCCTACGCAAGCTCAAAAGCACAAAGCCAACCAAACATGTCAGCATCAATTGTATTGTCCCACACAAGCTCCTTGAGGTTGGTTGGTAGGCATGAGCTGAAGCTACAATAAGGTGTTTTTCACTAATATATTCTATCTTTCTCAATGCTACCCCACTGTTAAACCTGTTTTATTTTTTTATGTCCCTTCCCTTTCCCACTTTTCATTCAGTCATTGCACCCAAGAGCTTCTTGTTCAAGCTTCCTTTGGACCACCTGCAGTTAGAACTTTATGGCTCTAGAACTAAAGCCATTGGCAGCAGTTATGAGGATAGAGTCGCCCATAGGTAGGTTAGCGGAAACTGTGGCTATAAGAAGGAGTCACTGGAGGAGCAATAGGCGTATTGTCACCTGGACCTGCACAAGTTACTATGTTCTAACACATATGCTCTCATCCTTGTACATTTTTATATGCATATGTATTGACTGGGACCTCATCGCTGCCACCACAATGAACCTAGTATCTGCCTTCTTCCTACTGTAACTGTACTTGCCTTTAGTACGACCTGAAAGCAGAATACACACTGCTTGAACAATGCGAAATGGACGATCCCAAGTGGCTGTACTGTTTTCCAACCTGTTATCTTCCCCCTACAAATATAGTTTTGTTTAACCTTGATTGTAACGTTAAATAAGTGTGAGTTATTTTTTTTTGTTTAAAAAAAAAAAAAAAAAAAAAGTAATGAAAAATTCAGAAGTGCGTTTGAGAAGATGTGGAACACTTTCACATTTGCTTGCCTTCCATCTTGAACAAAAAAATGGAATGGCCCACTTTCTGGTGCATGCAAAAAAGTTAATGGATGTATATGCAAGGATTTGGGACAGATATGAGGTATCACACTGTGGTCAGTGGTGTACTCACTAAGCGATGGATGTGTATTAGAAATGCATCGGTCTGAACGGCATGAGTCTGCAGATTTGTATCCTGTCCGTATATTAGTGTGCTGTATGATGCAGAGGTTGTTTGTGTGTGTGTTTTTTTTTTTTTTTTTTTCCTGCAACATGGTTTAATTCATTGCTAGAGAAATGCTGTAGACAATAGCATTCAGATGCTTGGTGGCTGCCTATTTGTGCATTATTATGTATTTTTAAGGCCATTATATTGGTGCCCATTTAATTGCATTGAGGCTGGTAATACCTATCATCTGCCCAATGGGAATTGCAACAGCTTCACCGCAGACCCAGAATTTTCCTTTCAGATATTACATCTGTCCACAGCAGATGAGATCTCCAGGAGGAAATCTTAGGACAATGGGGAATTTGCCCGGGGCACTGGAGGCATAATTGCAAATTCTATGGTCATATTACATTTTTCAGGGCACCCTAAGAAGCCAAGTTGTAATCCTCATTAACCAACTCCCATTTCAGTTACCGCTAGGGCCCAAAATCTAGGCAGATGAAGAGTATTATCCCCATAGGGTGCCTTCAACTGCAACACAGATTGGACATCTGGCCAACCTACTCATGTCTTGGTAGCGGAAACCTCATCTTGACATTGAATTCCAGAAGTACATCGGGCTGCTGTGTTTTGAAGCCTCTGTTGTGCATTTTATGGAATTGGAAGGTCTATATACCTACTTTCCAAATACGTATTGCAACACTAAAATGTTTTACATAGGATAACCATGACTACTTTGAAGGATGATAGACAAGAGATCTTAGAATATCTCTTCTTTGGTAATACCGGTCATTGACTACAGCCTTAATCTGTGGGATTAAAGCAGTCTGTTTTTAATCCATCAAAATAAATTATTTTTAGGATAGTGCTAGAAAATCGGTGCACACGTTCACATAGTCAACGTGATTTCAAGAAATAACTATTAATTAAGTAATTTAATACAATAATATCTCTACGAGTAAAACGTTTAAAAAAAAAAGCTTCTTCAACAGACTAAGTATGCAAAACAATTTTAAATCAAAAGGATTTGTGATTTATTCACTGCTCCAAAGGATAGTTAATTCAGTGGTCAAGAGGTAACTAGCAAGGTTTCAAACCACTCCAATATTTACTTGGTACTAATCAGCAGAATATGATTAACTATCACAGCAAAGACCGATCATCTAAAGGCTCGTAGCAATCAAGTATTCGGTTTCTGTATGCTGCACAGTTATCAACCCCCAGATACTTTAAGACTTGGAAGAAGTCACTTTTTGTTAGGATAGCATGGGAGTACTTATTGCACTGTGGTTCTACGACCAAATATCCACAAACAAGCACAGCGTTCGATAAACATACTCTATGACCCATTCCCGCTAGAGTTGTTCAAGGACAGGATTGGTTCTTTTTGTGTGGTTGAGTGCCATTTATATTGTTTTGCCCTTATGGTTTGTGAAGTCTCATTCGGTGTTCAAAAAACAATATCTCTGTTCCGAAGGTGTGAAAGGCCCTCAAGAGTTTTGGAGGTAGCAAAGTTACCTGCACCACAGAGAGTGACCTCCTATATTACATTTAAAACCTTAAATTTCTAACACTTGATAATACATTTTGTAAGCGAGGCAGTGCTAAACTCTGCCACCCCATCAAGCCAAAAATCAGACCTAAGCTTCCATTGTGTGACTGTCTAGGGGGAATGCACAAATCCCAGCACAAATCCCAGCTGTCATTTACCCCAGACGTGTATTTAGAGACAGGCAGAGGTACAGAATGGTTAAAGTAATAAAATGCCAACTTTCTAAAAGTGGCATTTTCGGACTTGCAATTTAAAATCTGAGATTCACCATAAGTTGTGATTTTGTGATTTGTAATTGTGAGTCCAGGGACACCAAACTCCATATTTCTGGATTTTCCAATTTGGAAATTACACTTAGAAGATGTTTCAAGTTGGTACACTTGACAGGTCGAAATGTCAGTTCAAAACTGCACACACAGGCTCTGCAGTGGCAGGCCAGAAACATGTTTTAAGGGCTACTGTAGTGGGTGGCAAAATCAGTGCTGCAGGCCAACTAGTAGTATTTAATGTACATGCCCTGGGCACATATAATGCACTTTACTAGGGAAGTACAAGTACATTAAGTATGCTAATTGTGAAGAAGCCAATGTTATCATGTTTGGAGTACAGAGCACCAGCACTTTAGGACTGGTCAATACTGGTAAAGTGCCCAGAATCCTAACAGTCAGCTAAAATGAGTCAGAAAACCACACAGAAGGTGGCAAAACGTTTGGGGGTGACCCTAGAAAAAAAGGGCCATTTCCAACACTAACTAAATCTGCTAGACCATTAACTGCAATCATATCACTTCACTTAGATCAAATCACCAATTATGGGTAAATTTCATTGACTTGTATTGCATTATGCGAAAGTAATAAAACTCTTCCTCGGTGCTGAGTAGACAAACCCAGCCTGCCAAAAAGATATGCTGGCATATAGGGAGAAAAAACAAAGCACCCTCCGCATTCAGGGCTAAATGCTGGACAAAACAAAATATCATGAATTGTCTCCTACTGTCAAAGTCAAGGAGGTTGTAATAATTTAATCCAGAGCTTTCATAGAAATAGGATAGGTAGCAAATAAAAGTTTCAACTAGACAGTTGGGATCAGATGTTGCCCAAAGAGAACCAGAAGTGGGCCTCAACGATTATTTCTTACCTAACAGAGCCAAGAGGGTAAGGTGTCTTAAAGCTACCTTTCTGAAGACTTGAAAGTTTGTCACACAATTTGCTGCAGTGAAGTAGAACAAAGCCCAAGAGCTCTTGCTTCTCCATAGTCTCCCCCCCCCAACACACCATGTCCTTTTGGTGCCAGATAACCCAAAAGGTGCCTCCCTACACTTCAGCAGGCACTACATTGAAACTATTGCAGAAAGCATGAGGCTGGGGAGGGGGGTGAAGCTGGGGAGTCACAAAACCTAATTTCTCCATACATTTTCCACAGACTTTTTTTAGGCAGTGCTACAACAACAAAAGAAAATGCTGAAGTAAATTACATCAAAATTGGCAGGAAGCTAGAACTTGATCCAGAAAGCATGTTTTTTGTGATCGGATGCAAATCCGTTATGTAAATTGTGAGATATTAGGGTTAAAAAATATTTGTATATCTGGACGGTTGGGTTTGAGAGTGTTCTGATTGGCCCAAGGGGCTTTTCTTTCTCTTGTGCCAGTTCACTCCCATGGGAGACACGCTTCAGCTGGAGCAAGCCCTCTGATTGGCTGCCTGAAACATGAAGAACAATGTTGCAGGCAGCCATTACAGGCATTAGTCCCCTGTCCTGCATTTCACAGTAATTAAAAAAAGAAAAACAACAAAGGGGCATAGTACAGATAACTTGCTGCCCCCGCCTTTTTGAGGGAGATCCTAGAGGGACACCTCCTTTTTTCCCCCTGTGGCCAAAAGAATCTTTATTTTTATTTCATTTTTTAAAGATGGGATTCCGTGGGATCATGGCCCATCAGAATTTTTATTACAATAACATTTTAGTGCCAGGGGCCTTACATAATATACTTTTGTTGTGAGGGGAGCATTCGTGTGGTCCTCTTTCCCAAGGGAGGGCACTGGGGACTCCAACCCCCACAGCAAAATGCTAATTCAAATGGTGCTGGGTAATGCAGGACTGCCCCCTCTCTGAGTCACAAATGGGCCCCAGGGTCCCCATCCCATGAGGCCAAATATGATAAAAGGGAGGAGCATTACCCCACCTTAGGAGGCTGGTCTGGTTTGGTCTATACCTCTATAGTTATACAGTACTTATACACAATAAAAGACAACATTCAGTGTTACCAAAAATAAAAGGTACTTTATTTTGGTGACACAAGGCCAAAAATATCTTAGAGGCAATACTCCTTCTGGAGGTAAGTATTATACACAATGAATACACTAGTAACCAAAATCAGATAAGTAAACAGTCATAGAATAGTGCAAACAGTAGAAAATACAATAGATTGCAATGGGCCTAAGGGCAACACAAACCATATACTAAAATAGTGCAATGCTAATGTTGAATACCCACCTAGGCAAGTGCAGGGTGTAGAGGGGCGCTGGGATTGTAGTAAAACACCTAAGGTAGGTAAAGTACCCCACCCCAGAGCCCAGGAAAGCAGGAGTAAAGTACAGCAAGTTTCCCCAGAACACACAAGTCGTGATGAAGAATTATGCGAGAACCAAGCAAGACTGCAGGCAACAAACAATGGATTCCTGGACCTGAAGACCTGTGAAGAGAGGAGAGCAAGTCCAGAAGTCGAAGATGAGTCCAGGAAGAACTGGAGCCCCTGCCAATCTGGAAGAAGGAGCAAAAGTGGATTCTCCGATTAGAAGAAAAGCACAGAAATGCACCAAAGAAGATAGTTGCGGGTTCCTGCTTGGTGCAAGAGATGTCCCACATCAAGTTATTGGATGCAGGCTGTTTGCGTTGCTGGATTCCGTGGACAAGCCTTGGTTCATGCAAGTACGCGGTTTGCGTCAAAGAAGACTGCCTGGACCCAGGAGGGACCTGGCGGCTCAACTCAGACTGAGGAGACAGAGGGGGCTCTCAGCACTTCAGAGAGCCCTCAGAAGACCAGGCAGCACAGGAGTCCCAGAACACGGGGACAAAGAAGATGCAAAGTGCAGCTGTCGCAGCACTAGACTGAAGTGCCCCACGCCGCTGGAGAACAGCTCAGAAAGTTGTGCATCGCAGGATGGAGTGCTGGGGACCTGGGCTACGCTGTGCACAAAAACGTTTGGAAGAAGTGCAGAGAAGCCCAAGGAGCTGCAGAAAACGCGGTGCACAGGGGTACTGTCGCAGCAAGGGGAGGCAAGTTCTTACCTCCACCAAATTTGAGCAGCTGGACTTTTGGACAGTCTGGGTCACTTCGGTCCACCACCTGTGTTCCAGGGAGCATGCTCGTCGTCAGGAGAGGAGTCCCAGAGTACCAGTTATCGTAGCAGAAGGGTGCCTGCTGAAGCAGGGAAGTGACTCCATCACTCCACGGACGATTCATTTGGTTCTTCTGGTGCATGGTGAAGACAGGCAGTCCTCAGAGCGTGCACATCTTGGAAACTGTTGCAAATGCTGGCTGAAGCTGAAGTTGCAGGTCACAGGAGTCGTTCTGGATACTTTGTTGCAGTTACAGCAGTTCCTGGATCAGTCTGCGTTACCTGCTGGTGCTGGCCACTCCAGAGGGTCCCCACACCTTGGAGTCCAAGATAGATAATGCCAAGGACACACTGGAGGAGCTCTGGACATCACCCATGGGGTGGTGATGGACAGGGGAGTGGTTAACCCCATTTCCTTTCGCCAGTTTTGCGCCAGAGCAGAGACTGGGGTCCCTGAAGCGGTTTGGACTGGATTATGCAAGGAGGGCACAGTTTGTGCCCTTCAAAGCATTTCCAGAGGCACAGGGAGGCTATCCCTTCCATGCCTGTAACATCTATTTCCAATGGGAGAGGGTGTAACACCCCTCTCCTAAAGGAAATGCATTGTTCTGCCTTCCTGGGATTGAGTTGCTCAATCCCCAGGAGGGCAGAAACCTGTATGCGAGGTGGCAACAGCTGGGGCTGCAGTGGAAACCTCCGAGATCTGGTTTGGCAGTACTGGGGGTCCATGGTGGGGCTCGCAGAGTGCATGGGATTGCCTCCCCCGCCCCACCAGATTTGGATTGGGGAGGTGGGTCAATTCCATCATCTTAGACACCTCACCTGGCCATATTCAGAGCTACCATTGTGAAGCTATGTATATGTAGTGCACGATTATAATGGTATCCCCGCACTCAAGAAGGCAGGGAATTGGCCCTGGACAACATTGGGGCACTACTGGTAGTGCAAGGGTGCCCTCACACACAGTAACTTTGCACTTAGCCATCAGTAAATGAAGGTTAGACATATAGGTGACTTATAAGTTACTTAGTGCAGTGACAAATGGCAGTGAAATAGTGTGTGCACTGTTTCACTCAGGCTGCAGTGGCAGTCCTAAAGAAAAGTGTGTATGAGCTCTTTATGGGTGGCAAAAGAAATGCTGCAGCCCATGAGGATCTCCTGGAACCCCAATGCCCTGGGAACCTAAGTACCATATACTAGGGACTTATAAAGGGGGTCCAGTGTGCCAATCAGAATTGGAATATGGAGTCACTAAACTATAGTGACAAATTTGGTAAGTAGAGGAAGCATAAGCACTGGAGTTCTGGTTAGCAGAACTTCAGTGCCAGTCCAGCATACTGACAACACACTTAGGCCACAAACTATGAGCACTGGGGTCCTGCCTAACAGGATACCAGTGAGACAGTAAAAACACACTTATACAAACATGACAAAAATGGGGGTAACTATGCTAGAAAGAGGCTACTTTCTCACACCCAAACTTACATCACTCATGACATGCGCTATAACATCACTGCAACATTTGAATTGACATAATTGATGACTAGACTATGCACGGCAGGGGCGAGAATTATAGTGATCTCTAGTAACGATCACTCGTGCCTTAAGCTAATTATATTGATTTTCAGTGGTTTAATACACGTGCAAAGTATAGATACTGAAACACAGTTTCATGTGCAATTTATTACCATTGTTGATTACCAAGAGAGGCTATGACTTGCAGAGGCTATACTTTAAGAGGGTCATACTACCACACCTTCAGTAACGGTAAGGAACAGCACTTTGCTCTCTACATTCCTACATTTATGTCTTATGTCATGCTGGTATTTCATGTGCATTAGTTATAACAACATAGATTTAAGTAAATTTAGAGCGGGAGGCGGTGAAGATCAAGGGTCTGAGTGATGATCAAAACCCATCTCGCCTTTATTTTGGGCTTGTGATTTGGCCTTTGCAGTGAAGTACATCTTTGAATCTGTATTTATTACTGCACATGTTCCAATTAACACGTTTCTTCGGCCACATTTTCTTTCACAGGGAGAGCATGTATATTTTTCGTCCATGACAGTAATTCCAGACCTTGTTTTTTATATTTATTAAAGAAGCCAATGAGAAACTTAATATTTAAGGGCTTTTCTTGGCAATGCAGTTTCTTTCCCATTAATTAGCTATCCCCTTTTAGTGGCATTAAAAAAAAAAAATAGGCTTCCGTTGGTTTATATCAAAAGAACGTCTGCGACAGCAGTACTGACAGAGCACTAGGGGCCATATGTATGAACACTTTTTCCCATAGACACAGAATGGGTAAAAACCTTTGCTACATCTGGCCCTAAATGCTTATTGCAAGCGAAGCAGATGTTAAGTCCTGGAGAAAACGCATGCTTTGTCACACATGGATTACAGATTTCTTGCTTTGCCCACAGAGAAAGTTGATGAGTCAGGAGACCATGGAAATTCAAACAAGTGTGCCTGCGGCCCGTATTCAGGCAGGACAACTTTGGTCTTATTGTCATTTAAAGGGGAACATAAAAGTAACATTAAAACTAAGAGTAACTTCATGGCTCATTCCTTACCTCCACATTCCAAGTGGCCTTTTTCAATGGCCTAAGTTTAATTTCAGGCAAAACTCAATTTTTACGATCTGCATAAAGTATGCAAAACATTGTGACATTAAGGAGGGAGTCAGTATGTGGACAACCTCTTGGGAAAACAGGCTTACTCTACTCATGGCACGTCTTCATACTCTTTCGTACCCACCCTGCTCGCCCTCACTCATGGGTGACATCAGGCAGGATAAAGGGAGGACCCTTTATCAGCAACACGGAATCTTGAAATATGTGCCTTTTCTCCCTAGCACCTCCGGTAATTACAAAAAATAAGGTCCGGTGAGGCGAGACGGGTGGTGATGAGATTTTTTATTAATCCAATGATCCTGAAGTTACTGTACAAACATTCAAAACCGGATATGCTCCTGGCACTCCACAATCGCTTATATTTGTCCCAGGCTTTCCTCTAGCTGAAGAGCAATCAGAATGTTATTGGAATGCAAGTGATTGAAGGCCCGGGCCTGCGGTTAGGAGAGGCAGAGGGGAGAGAGAGGAGAGAGAGAGAGAGAGAGAGAGAGAGAGAGAGGAAGAGAGAGAGAGAGGAAGAGAGAGAGAGAGAGAGATATATATATATACATATATATATATATAGATATGGGAGGGTGCGCAAGAGAAGCACCATACTGACAAAAAAATAATTAAAAAACAAATATCACTTTCATATGCATTTCTAAAGACAATACATATGTGCAAACGGAATTTCCAGGACATAGTCACTAAAATAATTGTAAAAACCTTTCCATCCTTTAGGGGCTGGCTGTCAGCTCCAATTAGTGATGAATATGTCACTTTAATTATATGCATAACATTTTAGAAAATGGTACAAAGCCATTCTTCCACTCTTGCAATAAAGTAGCATGGACCATTTAATTTTCCAAGGTTCCTTTCTGTTCTTGGTAAAATGATGCCAGGTAGAATGTTTCTGAAGATTCTTTTCTGCTGGCTTGAGGTTTCAGTGTCTTCACACTACTGAAGCACTGAACAAGTTTATTCCTGAGAACAGTGCTTTCACTGCCGTCCCACAACTTACAGAGTAATGTCCCACCAGGACGCAGGATGCTATGTGCAAGGTCTACAAGGGTCAGGCACATCCCAACAATCTTTCGATGGTCTAGGTCTCGGACCCCAGTAGCGTTTGGTGCCATATCACTCAAGATGACATCTGCCATTCCCCATGGAAGGATGTCTTTAATTTTATCTTGGGTGGCCGGATCTGTGATGTCAGCATTTGACAGAAAGAATGCGCCATCCAGTGGAGTAATACGCTGAAGATCCACTCCTACTACGAAGCCAACACTAGCATTAGAGTCTGCAAGAAACAACATGAGGTTATTTATTATTCGGATACAAAATAAAAATAGAAAAATCACTCTAGAATAGATTGAGTAAGATGGCTGCGGGCCTGCGTTCGGACAAGGGTTTACACAGACAAAATTCTTTCTCCAAACATATAGAGCCAGAGCAACCTTATGCGCCTTCCAAGATCCAAACGGACCGACATAACACAAAGTGATATATTAATATCACTTCAAGCATCTTTGAAAGCCAATATCTCCACAAACTATGTAAAAAATGAAATTCACTCATGCATTGACCAATCACCTTAAAATCTATATGGACTCTAACCAAGACAAGCAAGAATAACGCTACACCAGTGATTCCCAACCTTTTGACTTCTGTGGACCCCTGCTTTATCATTACTGGAAACCGGGGACCCCCGGTGAATCATTGTTGGAATCCGGGGACCCGCCGCTGAGTCATTACTTAAAGTTGGAGAAGTAGTCTGTTAATATTATTTAATTTTCTAAGCAGTCGTGGACCCCCCGGTGTCCCCAGACCACAGGTTGGGAGCCACTGCTCTACACCAAAGCAAAAGCCTATGCTAACCCTAAATATTTCACTATCTCAAAATCTGCCTAATACCAATCCTCAACATAGTTCTAGCTCTAACCCTTGTTACAAATGAAAATGAAAAACCTGAGGCTCTAGCGAAATACTTTAAAAAAAATGACTATCAGGGATGTGGAATTCCTATCTCCCGATGCCCGGGACATCTTGTTTGGGGTCAAGGGCAACAAGTTTTTATGTTTACTTTGTCCTTGGGACAAGTAGGCCCAACTCTCTGCAGCACAAACCCTTTGGCTGCCTGTTTACAGAAAGTGGAACTCTCTGCAGTTGAGATAATGTGTTTCCAAAAGATAATGCTGTTCGAACTTGTATTTATGGTTCATTATTTGAAAGCCTTCATTATTAGGGTGAGTGCTGTAAATAAATGTTTTAAGGTCACACTTCATTACTGACGTTGGTTCCAGTACAAAAAAAAAGTGTATACACATGTTTGAAAAGTTTAGGCTATGAGGCTAAGTATAATGTTCCCAGAATGCTCTCTGAGTAGATGCAAATGAAGTGTCATTTAGTAAAATGTTTTGATGCATGCTAGTATTTCCCCAAAATCTTTCTAATGGAAAATCAGTGTAACCATTTTCAACACGATTATGGGAAGCACGAAAATAAACAAACACTGGCAAAGCCAACTGATCTGACATATTTTTATAAGTCTTTTAGTTTCACCAACGCGTGTTTTGTTTTGACATGGCTTTTGTAACACTTTATTGTTGTGGGAGCTACCAGGCCCTCAACATTGTAACAAACACTGGCAAAAAAAAAAAAACGTCTTTGAACTCTAAAAGCACACGTTGCCACCAGTGGCATAACAAAGGCCCCGCAGCCGCCCTCCAGGGGGCCCCTTCAGCACAGCACCTGCCCTGAGTGAGTCTGGAGAGGGGGCTCCTCCATGTTCTTTGCAAAGGGGCACCCTCCAGTTTCCTCACGTCACTGATTGCCACTGTAGTTCCTGACACTGAACAAAACTGCTTTGTGTGCCAATATGCTCCTTGTGGAAGAGCAGAATGCGATCACTCACAGTAAAGCCAGCCGAAAGAGAGAGAAATAGAAGTTTAATAAAAACAAAATGTCTTTGTTAACACCAGACGTAATTAGGGACCAAGACCCACATGTAGGTAGCTTTTTGCATGTCGCAAAAAGCACATTGCGATGCACAAACCCAGTTTTGCGATTCGGTAACCTGGTTACCGAATCGCAAAACGGGTTTGCGTCTCGCAATTAGGACGGGGTGTTCCCTTCCTAATTGCGACTCGCAGTGCAATGTAGGATTGTTTTGCGAACGCGGGCGCAAACCAATCGCAGTTTGCCCCCATTTCAAATGGGTGCTAACACTTTTGCAAAAGGGAAGGTGTCCCCATGGGACCCCTTCCCCATTATAAATGTCACTGTAAACATTTTTTCAGAGAAGGCAGTGGTCTGCATTACAAAAAAAAAACTGCTTTATTGAAAAGCAGTCACAGACATGGTGGTCTGCTGTCTCCAGCAGGCCACCATCCCTGTGAGGGCCGCCATTCGCAAGGGGGTCGCAAATTGCGACCCACCTCATGATTATTCATGAGGTGGGCATTTGCGAAGCCCTTGCGAGTCACAGATGGGGTCAGGGACACCATCCTACATTCGGATTTGCGACTCGCAATTTGCGGGTCGCAAATCTGAACCTACCTACATGTGGCCCCAAATTCTTAAAGAAAGTCACAAAAGTGCACCCATGGTACATGTCGTACCCCTGTAAAATATTTGTGAACTGTATTTTAGCATGGGTAAATACCATGTGTAGATTTGCTCATGTGAAAATCTATTGAGCATTTGCAAGTTCATTTTCCCTCCAGCCACTTTCTTCCCAACCCTGGGAGAAGTTCTAATTCTGCCATTGTCAGGAGTAAATGTCCAACCTTTCTTATTATGGGAAAATATTAGAGAGAAGCTGGTGAAAATCTTTAAAACATGTAGGTTTGCAGACTCAAAGGCATTCCAGCCCTGGAACTATTGCTTACTGCTTCCTCCAGCCCAGGTATGCAGATCTGCAGAAAGGTGGCAAAATAAGGAAATTGCTACAGTAGGGATTGAAACTGCAAGTATTCAAGCCCTACTATGGTAGTAGCCCTGGCATAATCAGAGAGGCTATTATCAGAGCTCTTACATAATGAGATTGCTGCCATAATTTGGCGCCACGCTACATGGCACCAAAGGGACAAGTAGATCTTTTTACAGGACATGTAGATTTGAGAAGCAACCTATCCCCTGGACAAGTAGATATTTTAATAAATTCCACACCCCTGGACTATATTTGCAAGGATGAAAAAAAGTTAAAACATTTTATTATGTATAGCAACTTTGATAAAATGTAAGTTGTACATTTTTAAACAAATGTATACATTTCAAAAACAAAGAAAATAAGAATGTTATACAAATGTCTAGCTGACATAAATACCATGTCGATGTGGTGGCGTTCAACAGAGGTAGGGCTGGGTTCAGAGCCTTCTATTTCAGTACACAGTAAAGTAGCATATCTGATAAAGTTGAAGTGCACCTTCTAGCAGTACACAATAGACATCGTAATGACTTTCTGCACTCTGCGCCCTACACAGACCCGCTCGAAGGAGAATCAATATTCGCTTGATGCTTAACCTGCCTCTACTTTGAACACATACCTAGTTAAATGCATATAGTTACCCAATCCAGCTGAGTTTACCCTCTGGACGGCCACCTGACTCCATGCCCCTGGGGCAGCTCCACAGTCCACGACAATGTGTCCTGGGCACAAAATGTGGTGCTTCTTGTCTATTTCCAAAAGTTTAAAGGCGCTACGGCAGCGGTAGTTCTGCTCATGTGCCGCTTTCACAAATGGGTCTTTTAGTTGTCGAGCTAGCCAGCGATGCTCTGCTCCTGTCTTTGCTTTTCCACATTTGGCTGTTGTGTGCAACATGCGCCAGTGATTGAATGCCTTTGCCATCACTGCACTAAAAAAGGAAAACAATTACAATGTTAATCAGATATTACGGAAATCTGAATAAAAACAGGACAAGCAAACAGTTTTGAGGCAAAGGTATACAAGTATTGTATGTTTTGATGCACAAACTGCAGTGGTATACAACCTATATTTTACTGGAACCGTGTTATTATTTTCCATATTTTCGTGTCATCATAAAGACAGCCCCAAACCACTCTGCAGAGCTTTACGTTTTCGGGGCACTATGATTATGCAGCATGGACGACTAAATTATGATGCAATCAGTGTCCCCCTGTAGGAAGTTGGCTCTGTATGTACTATTTCAAAGTAAGGAATAGTATGCACAGAGTCCAAGGGTTCCCCTTAGAGGTAAGATAGTGGCAAAAAGAGATAATACTAATGCTCTATTTTGTGGTAGTGTGGTCGAGCAGTAGGCTTATCCAAGGAGTAGTGTTAAGCATTTGTTGTACATACACCCAGGCAATAAATGAGGAACACACACTCAGAGACAATTCCAACCAATAGGTTTTTGTTATAGAAAAATATATTTTCTTAGTTTATTTTAAGAACCACAGGTTCAAATTCTACATGTAATATCTCATTTGAAAGGTATTGCAGGTAAGTACTTTAGGAACTTTGAATAATCACAATAGCATATATACTTTTTACATAAAACACATATAGCTATTTTAAAAGTGGACACAGTGCAATTTTCACAGTTCCTGGGGGAGGTAAAGTAATGTTAGTTCTTGCAGGTAAGTAAACCACCTACGGGGTTCAGATTGGGGTCCAAGGTAGCCCACCGTTGGGGGTTCAGAGCAACCCCAAAGTCACCACACCAGCAGCTCAGGGCCGATCAGGTGCAGAGTTCAAAGAGGTGCCCAAAACACATAGGCTTCAATGGAGAGGAGGGGGTGCCCCGGTTCCAGTCTGCCAGCAGGTAAGTACCCGCGTCTTCGGAGGGCAGACCAGGGGGGTTTTGTAGGGCACCGGGGGGGACACAAGTCCACACAGAAAGTACACCCTCAGCAGCGCGGGGGCGGCCGGGTGCAGTGTGTAAACAAGCGTCGGGTTTCCAATGGATTTCAATGGGAGACCAAGGGGTCTCTTCAGCGGTGCAGGCAGGCAAGGGGGGCTCCTCGGGGTAGCCACCACCTGGGCAAGGGAGAGGGCCTCCTATGGGTCACTCCTGCACTGGAGTTCCGATCCTTCAGGTCCTGGGGGCTGTGGGTGCAGGGTCTTTTCTAGGCGTCGGGATTTCAGAGTCAGGCAGTCGCGGTCAGGGGGAGCCTCGGGATTCCCTCTACAGGCGTCACTGTGGGGGTTCAGGGGGGACAACTTTGGTTACTCACAGTCTCGGAGTCGCCGGAGGGTCCTCCCTGAGGTGTTGTTTCTCCACCAGTCGAGTCGGGGTCGCCGGGTGCAGTGTTGCAAGTCTCACGCTTCTTGCGGGGATTGCAGGGGTCTTTAAATCTGCTCCTCTGGATACAAAGTTGCAGCCTTTGTTGAACAGAGCCGCTGTTCTCGGGAGTTTCTTGGTCTCTTGGAAGCAGGGCAGTCCTCTGAGGATTCAGAGGTCGCTGGTCCTGGGGAAAGCGTTGCTGGAGAAGTTTTCTTCTGAAGGCAGGAGACAGGCCGGTAGGACTGGGGCCAAAGCAGTTGGTGTCTTCTTTCTTCTTCTGCAGGGGTTTTTCAGCTCAGCAGTCCTCTTCTTCTTTTAAGTTGCAGGAATCTAAATTCTTAGGTTCAGGGGAGCCCTTAAATACTAAATTTAAGGGCGTGTTTAGGTCTGGGGGGTTAGTAGCCAATGGCTACTAGCCCTGAGGGTGGGTACACCCTCTTTGTGCCTCCTCCCAAGGGGAGGGGGCCACATTCCTATCCCTATTGGGGGAATCCTCCATCTGCAAGATGGAGGATTTCTAAAAGTTAGAGTCACTTCAGCTCAGGACACCTTAGGGGCTGTCCTGACTGGCCAGTGACTCCTCCTTGTTTTTCTCATTAATTCCTCCGGCCTTGCCGCCAAAAGTGGGGCCGTGGCCGGAGGGGGCGGGCAACTCCACTAGCTGGAGTGCCCTGTGGTGCTGGAACAAAGGGGGTGAGCCTTTGAGGCTCACCGCCAGGTGTTACAGCTCCTGCCTGGGGGAGGTGATAGCATCTCCACCCAGTGCAGGCTTTGTTACTGGCCACAGAGTGACAAAGGCACTCTCCCCATGTGGCCAGCAACATGTCTCGAGTGTGGCAGGCTGCTAAAACCAGTCAGCCTACACGGGTAGTTGATTAAGGTTTCAAGGGGCACCTCTAAGGTGCCCTCTGGGGTGTATTTTACAATAAAATGTACACTGGCATCAGTGTGCATTTATTGTGCTGAGAAGTTTGATACCAAACTTCCCAGTTTTCAGTGTAGCCATTATGGTGCTGTGGAGTTCGTGTTTGACAGACTCCCAGACCATATACTCTTATGGCTACCCTGCACTTCCAATGTCTAAGGTTTGGCTTAGACACTGTAGGGGCACAGTGCTCATGCACTGGTGCCCTCACCCATGGTATAGTGCACCCTGCCTTAGGGCTGTAAGGCCTGCTAGAGGGGTGACTTATCTATACTGCATAGGCAGTGTGAGGTTGGCATGGCACCCTGAGAGGAGTGCCATGTCGACTTACTGGTTTTGTCCTCACCAGCACACACAAGCTGGCAAGCAGTGTGTCTGTGCTGAGTGAGGGGTCCCCAGGGTGGCATAAGACATGCTGCAGCCCTTAGAGACCTTCCCTGGCATCAGGGCCCTTGGTACCAGGGGTACCAGTTACAAGGGACTTACCTGGGTGCCAGGGTGTGCCAATTGTGTAAAACAAAAGTACAGGTTAGGGAAAGAACACTGGTGCTGGGGCCTGGTTAGCAGGCCTCAGCACACTTTCAAATCAAAACATAGCATCAGCAAAGGCAAAAAGTCAGGGGGTAACCATGCCAAGGAGGCATTTCCTTACACCCCCCACAACCCCGACAGCAGCAACCACTGCAAATCCTTTAACAAGGACAGGATAATAAACTAAGTTTATTATCCTTTCCTTGTTAAAGGCGTGGGGCATGTCGGGTGACAAGCACTGAGGAAAGTACACTGTGCACTCCCCTCATTGCACATGTATGTTTGGCCAGCCAAACACACATGCGCAGTGTGCTCTCTCTAGCCCAGCACTGTGTTGCCTGGCTGGACAGAGCAGGCACAGGCTCCCGGTCTGCCTGGGAGCACCCTGGCTGGGTGCTCCCAGCCAATCCTAATGCTGTTTTGAGCATCATCAGGATTGGCCTCAGGGCAGGCTTGGGACCCTGTGCCTGCCTGGGCTGTCGAGGAGATGATGTAGGATCGGCAGAGCGGAGGTATGTTTTTATTTATTTTTATGTTATTAATGTGTCCCCCGCGTGCGCCGCCCCACCCCCTGTAACACCCACGAGCCGCGACTGGATGCAGTTATTGAAATTATACTGCATATTCCATTGCAGTAATATTTAAGCTAGAAACAACTTTCTGTGACATATGCAAATAATGTGATAAATTGTGTAGCAAAGTCATAATTGTGGGGGTAAGTTCTGCAGCTACATATGTCTCATAAATCCACCCACTAACCTTCACCAATGGCCACTGTTTTACCAATAGTTGTTCATGAAAGGTAAACAAAATCTAAGTATCTAATTCTATTCAGTACACACGGTTAGCTGTACTTTGGAAAAAAAACAGCTTTTTCAAGACAACTATCAACAAAATAACCATATAAAAATATTTAATATGCTAGAAGATCTAGTATTGCCATCTGGGGGACTCTTGGTTTATGATATCACCAGAACTCCTCAATGACACCATGGGGTAATATTATATTGTTATACGTTATGTATCTTCTCTAATTAAAATTGAACTAATTAAGTTATAACCACCACGGATAGTGCACTAAGAGGACAGATATCTTATCACTAAAAACATGATCATGCAACCGCTGTAGTTGCGAAGTATAAAAAATAAGCAGGAATTCTTGCAATGTTTTTGTTAAAACAGTGGATGCTAAATAAACTGCTGGTGGGGCCAAACAGCTACTATGACTCAGCAATTTAGCAAGTTTCCTAGCAATTGCATATGCATTTCATTAAGGCGTCGTACATGTTTTTGCGTAAGAACATGGAAAGCATTTACCTTTTTCGGTAGACTAGTTTTCTTACAGTTGGTGTTATGGTATAAGAAGAATGACACACTCATTGAATTTAAATTTTTTGGAAAGGTTTTTATTCCTTTCAATAACTATTTCCCCTAACAAATCCTGCCTCGTGACACCTCAGAAGTGGCTGTATGTTTACTTGAAGGGCATCCTACCCTAAACCTTACATGTCCCATGGCATCGTCACTGTATGCTTCAGCCAGCTCTGACGTTACCCCGGAAACTGAGCTGTCCCACGCTTAGACACTTTCTTGCAGGTTCGCAGGTTGCTGTCGGGTTATCACTAATGTGCTCTCTTGACTGCTGCCTTGTTTCTCCCGCAGGAGGAGCTCCTATGCCCTCGCAAGTCAGTGCGCTCATCCGCTTACCTACAGGCAGCTATACGGGCCATGCCGAGCCAAAACTCCAAACGCCCAGGCACAGCCTGGAGGGCCGGCCCACGTACGGCTGGCTAACAACTTCCGGAGCAGCAGCGCGAAAGGTTGATCCCGGCCGGGACTCGCGGGTAATTCTTTTTCACCAATTGGGAGACAGAGAATAACTAGAGCCACAAAGCTCTGTCCGTCACTCCTCAAGAATCAACAGTTTTATATATCTTCTGGCAGAGGTAAGTAGCTCTTTCGGAGACCTACTTCTTGACTCATGTGGCGGGAGGAGTTGGGGGATGTGTATTTATGCAGTTCAGCCTTGTGAGCCTGTGTTATGTAAGTAAGGGCAGATTAGACAACCTTTCCTGTGTCACAAACATGTTTGCAAACTTCCACCCTCGCCCAGGTAGTTCGGGGATCCCGCATCATGATGTTACGGCCAGGGCTGACGAATTCGGAACTTGGGATCCAGGTTTAAGGCCTGGCGTCGGCTCAACATCCTGCAATTCTGGGCAAAATCACTTAATCACCGCATGTCTTTAAAAAAAAAAAAAAAAAAAAAAAAAAAGCATTGGCAAAGCCAATTGGTCTCGGCAATCCCAGATATATTGGCATGGCACTGTCGATGTCTTTTAGCCATGTTTAACCACCGGCTGTAACAGCTAACGAGATAGGTAGATAGATAAAACATTGATAGATAAAAAATAGATGATAGGTAGATAAAAGAAAGATACATAACAGATAAAATAGTAGATAGATAAAAATAGAAGACAGATAAAGATTATAGAAAAAAGATTGATAGATGAATAAAAGATAGCTAAGTTACATATATGAAAGATAAAAGAAAGAGAAGGGATAAAATATAGATAAAAGAATTATAGATAAAGTATATAGAGATGGATAAAAGATAGCTATATAGATAAGTTAGATAAAAAAATAGTTAATAGATGAAAGATGAAAGATAGATCAATAGATAAATAGAAGATAGGTAGCAGGGGCGGCTCCTCCATTTGGGCAGAAGGAGCGTCAACCCCCCCCCCCACTCTCCTGCCAGCAGCAGCAGCTGCAAAACCTTACAATGAAAAGGATAATAAACCATGTTTACTACTGCTTTAAGGGTTTCCCATAGGGTCATGATACTTGTTGTGGGGGTGTCATTTGTTTCTAGAAAGTAGGCTATTGTGTCCCTTATTTGGGCTAAGATATCCTCATACGCCAAGAGCCGCGTATTAAGCCGCCAATGTCTTTTACTTGTGGTGTGGGGTGTTAGTGCGAGATGCAATGTGAGCGGGGAGTGATCGGAAATAGAAGCCACCTCTATCTCAGACCTGGTAACCAGAGTAGTGATAACGGGGAGTAGTGAGGAAGAGGTCTATGCGCATGTATGACTGGTGGGCAGCAGAGAAAAGGGAGTATGTCCAATCCGTCGGGTGCTGCCGGCGCCAGATGTCAGTCAGCCCTGCCCCCTCCAACCACTCCTGAAAACCTCTTGAGAAAGCTCCTGTTTGGCCATATATCTGGGGGGACCTATCTAGCTGGGGTCTGGAACTAGGTTAAAGTCTCCACCCACCACAATGTCCTCATCTAATGTGGTCAGTATCTTCCCCAATGCGTCTTTCAGAGAGCTCTCCTGGCTCTCATTCGGCCCGTAGATATTGGCTAACGTTAGTCTACGCCGGTGAATGTCAATATGAAGTGAGATGAGCCTCCCTGGAGTCTCCGCCTGTATCTGTGTTACCTTCCCTGATATCATATATTTTTTTAAAGGGCGTAATGTTGAAATCAGATTTTTGTTACCTTCAGCAAAAAAAAAAAAAAGAAAGATAAACAAAAACCTTTATTGAAATATACTTTAGGCTACCTGACCTGGCTTAAAACCAGTGATGCCAATCATCTCAGCTCAAAAGCTAGAATATATGTCCTTGGGTGGGAGAATTAATTACTGACTCGGGACAATTGTCTGGCAGGGCAGTTAACACCCACTTGTCAAGGAAGGCCAGTGGGTGTTGTAGGAAAGTACCATCTTGCCTGGCATGTTACCCCCATTTTCACTGTATATATGTTGTTTTAGTTGTATGTGTCACTGGGACCCTGCCAGCCAGGGCCCCAGTGCTCATAAGTGTGCCTGAATGTGTTACCTGTGTTATGACTAACTGTCTCACTGAGGCTCTGCTATCCAGAACCTCAGTGGTTATGCTCTCTCATTTCTTTCCAAATTGTCACTAACAGGCTAGTGACCAATTTCACCAATTCACATTGGCACACTGGAACACCCTTATAATTCCCTAGTATATGGTACTGAGGTACCCAGGGTATTGGGGTTCCAGGAGATCCCTATGGGCTGCAGCATTTCTTTTGCCACCCATAGGGAGCTCTGACAATTCTTACACAGGCCTGCCACTGCAGCCTGAGTGAAATAATGCACACATTATTTCACAGCCATTTTCACTGCACTTAAGTAACTTATAAGTCACCTATATGTCTAACTTTTACATAGTAAAGGTTAGGTGCAAAGTTACTTAGTGTGTGGGCACCCTGGCACTAGCCAAGGTGCTCCCACATTGTTCAGGGCAAATTCCTCAGACTTTGTGAGTGCGGGGACACCATTACACGTGTGCACTACACATAGGTCAATACCTATGTGTAGCTTCACAATGGTAACTCCGAATATGGCCATGTAACATGTCTAAGATCATGGAATTGCCCCCTCTATGCCATCCTGGCATTGTTGGCACAATCCCATGATCCCACGGGTCTGTAGCTCAGACCCGGGTACTGCCAAACTGCCTTTTCAGGGGTTTCACTGCTGCTGCTGCCAACCCCTCAGACAGGTTTCTGCCCTCCTGGGGTCAAGCCAGGCTTGGCCCAGGAAGGCAGAACAAAGGACTTCCTCAGAGAGAGGGTGTTACACCCTCTCCCTTTGGAAAAAGGTGTTAAGGCAGGGGAGGAGTAGCTTCCCCCAGCCTCTGGAAATGCTTTCATGGGCACAGATGGTGCCCATTTCTGCATAAGCCAGTCTACACCGGTTCAGGGACCCCTCAGCCCTGCTCTGGCGTGAAACTGGACACAGGGAAGGGAAGTGACCACTCCCCTGACCTGCACCTCCCCTGGGAGGTGCCCAGAAGTCCTCCAGTGTGCTCCAGACCTCTGCCATCTTGGAAACAGAGGTGCTGCTGGCACATTGGACTGCTCTGAGTGGCCAGGGCCAGCAGGTGACGCCAGAGACTCCTTCTGATAGGCTCCTTCAGGTGTTGCTAGCCTATCCTCTCTCCTAAGTAGCCAAACCCTCTTTTCTGGCTATTTAGGGTCTCTGCTTTGGGGAATTCCTTAGATAACGAATGCAAGAGCTCATCAGAGTTCCTCTGCATCTCTCTCTTCACCTTCTGCCAAGGAATCGACTGCTGACCTCGCTGGAAGCCTGCAAAACTGCAACAAAGTAGCTAAGACGACTACTGCAACTCTGTAACGCTGATCCTGCTGCCTTCTCGACTGTTTTCCTGGTGGTGCATGCTGTGGCGGTAGTCTGCCTCCTCTCTGCACTAGAAGCTCCGAAGAAATCTCCAGTGGGTCGACGGAATCTTCCCCCTGCTACCGCAGGCACCAAAGAACTGCATCACCGGTCCCCTGGGTCTCCTCTCAGCACGACGAGCGAGGTCCCTTGAATCCAGCAACTCTGTCTAAGTGACTCCCACAGTCCAGTGACTCTTCAGTCCAAGTTTGGTGGAGGTAAGTCCTTGCCTCCCCTCGCCAGACTGCATTGCTGGGAACCGCGTCTTTTGCAGCTACTCCGGCCTCTGTGCACTTCCGGCGGAAATCCTTTGTGCACAGCCAAGCCTGGGTCCACGGCACTCTTAACCTGCATTGCACGACTTTCTAAGTTGTCCTCCGGCGGCGTGGGACTCCTTTGTGCAACTTCGGGTGAGCACCGTTTCACTCCTCTTCGTAGTGCCTGTTCCGGCACTTCTGCGGGTGCTGCCTGCTTCTGAGAGGGCTCCTTGTCTTGCTCGACGCCCCCTCTGTCCCCAGACGCAATTGGCGACATCCTGGTCCCTCCTGGGCCACAGCAGCATCCAAAAACCCTAACCGCACAATTTGCAGCTAGCAAGGCTTGTTGGCGGTCTTTCTTCAGGAAAACACTTCTGCACGACTCTCCACGGCGTGGGGGATCCATCCTCCAAAGGGGAAGTCTCTAGCCCTTGTCGTTCCTGCAGAATCCTCAGCTTTTACTGTCCAGTAGCAGCTTCTTTGCACCCACAGCTGGCATTTCCTGGGCATCTGCCCATCTCCAACTTGCTTGTGACTTTTGGACTTGGTCCCCTTGTTCCACAGGTACCCTCGAGTAGAAATCCATCGTTGTTGCATTGCTGGTTTGTGTCTTTCCTGCAGAATTCCCCTATCACAACTTCTATGTCCTTTGGGGAACTTTAGTGCACTTTGCACTCACTTTTCAGGGTCTTGGGGTGGGCTATTATTCTAACCCTCACTGTTTTCTTACAGTCCCAGCGACCCTCTACAAGGTCACTTAGGTTTGGGGTCCATTCGTGGTTCGCATTCCACTTTTGGAGTATATGGTTTGTGTTGCCCCTATCCCTATGTGTCCCCATTGCATCCTATTGTAACTATACATTGTTTGCACTGTTTTCTAAGACTATACTGCATATTTTTGGTATTGTGTACATATATCTTGTGTATATTTGCTATCCTCATACTGAGGGTACTGTAGTGCTTCTGTTCTTATCTCGTTTTCAGCACTTACATAACATATCAAGAATGTACTTCTGAGTTCAAAGAAGACTTTTATTGTTGTTAATTCTTCCCCAACCGCAAGTTCGTAAGTGACGAATTATTAGATTTCAAGCACACGTTCAATGAAAACACAGTTGCAATGTACACAGCAGGTTATATTTATAAGATATTGAATGAAGAGATTCGAATCTGCCTGACTTCGGACTGGAGCTTGGCGCCAGTTGCCAGTCTCCCGTGTGGGTAGATAAATCTCTTTCTCGCAGTTGACCAGGAGTCATCAACTTGCAGACCCTAGAAAGATGAAGCTGTAAATAGTTTCTCACACGGTGAAGTATTTGTTTTGCTTTGCATTCAATATCTTATAAATATAACCTGCTGTGTACATTGCAACTGTGTTTTCATTGAACGTGTGCTTGAAATCTAATAATTTGTCACTTACGAACTTGCGGTTGGGGAAGAATTAACAACAATAAAAGTCTTCTTTGAACTCAGAAGTGCATTCTTGATATGTTATGTAAGTGCTGAAAACGAGATAAGAACAGAAGCACTACAGGTACTCACTGAGATACTTTGGCATATTGTCATAAAAATAAAGTACCTTTATTTTTAGTATATCTGTGTATTGTGTTTTCTTATGCTATTGTGCAGGTGACACTAGTGGTACTGTAGGAGCTTCACTCGTCTCCTAGTTCAGCCTAAGCTGCTCTGCTAAGCTACCATTATCTATCAGCCTAAGCTGCTAGACACCCTATACACTAATAAGGGATACCTGGGCCTGGTGCAAGGTGTAAGTACCCCTTGGTACTCACTACAAGCCAGTCCAGCCTCCTACATTGGTTGTGCAGCAGTGGGATAAGTACTTTGTAACTACTTACCACTTTTGTCATTGTACTTTTCATAAGAGAAAAATATACAAAACAAGTTCAGTGTATGTACACCTAACCAAAACGTTTTGCATTTCCTCTTTTCACTCTTTTCTAAGTGCTGAAAAGTACCTCTAAACTTTCTAAAAGTTCTTAAAAAGTTGTAAAAGTTTTTTTTCTGTCTTTCCAAAAGTTCTAAAAGGCTTTTTCTCACTTTTTCTGTCACTTAAACACTGTCTAAAATGTCTGGCACAGGCCAAACTGTTGTTCTGTCCAAACTTGCTTATGATCACCTTAGCTGGAAAGGAGCAAGGAGTCTCTGCATAGATAGAGGTTTGAGTGTAGGGAAGAATCCCCCCAGAGAACTGTTGGTTAACATGCTTATAGAACAGGATAAGGCCAGAGGTGCCCAATCTGTTGAAAAAGTAGCTAATGGTTCCCAATCTGATCCAGGGACTCCCCTAGAAAAAGATTCAGGAAAGAAACTTCCTAGCCTGCCCATTACTAGACAGCCTAGCATAGTTGGTACTGAAGTAGAGTCACACCATACTGATAGTGTTGTCTCACATCATAGCAAGAGTATTCCTTCTCACCATAGTAGAAGTGATGTTTCTGTTAACCAAGCTGTTAGGATGCCTTCTGTGAGGGATGGGTCTCCTTCTGTTCATTCTCACCATACTTCTGTTTCAAGGAATGTCCCTCCCACCCACCCTGATGACAGATTGTTAGAAAGGGAGCTCAATAGATTGAGAGTGGAACAAACCAGACTGAAGCGCAAGAAGCAACATCTGGATTTGGAAAGACAGTCCTTAGAAGTGGAAAGGGAAAGACAGAAATTGGGTTTAGAAACCCATGGTGGCAGCAGCAGTATTTCCCATAGTCATCCTGCAAAAGAGCATGAATCCAGGAATCTGCACAAGATAGTTCCCCCTTATAAGGAGGGGGATGACATTAACAAGTGGTTTGCTGCACTTGAGAGGGCCTGTGTTGTACAGGATGTCCCTCAAAGGCAGTGGGCTGCTATCCCATGGCTATCATTTAGTGGAAAGGGTAGGGATAGGCTCCTTACTGTGAAAGAAAGTGATGCCAATAATTTTACAGTTCTTAAGAATGCACTCCTGGATGGTTATGGCTTAACCACTGAACAGTACAGGATGAAGTTCAGAGAGACCAAAAAGGAGTCTTCACAAGACTGGGTTGATTTTGTTGACCATTCAGTGAAGGCCTTGGAGGGGTGGTTACATGGCAGTAAAGTTACTGATTATGAAAGCCTGTATAACTTGATCCTGAGAGAGCATATTCTTAATAACTGTGTGTCTGATTTGTTGCACCAGTACTTGGTGGACTCTGATCTGACCTCTCCCCAAGAATTGGGAAAGAAGGCAGACAAATGGGTCAGAACAAGGGTGAACAGAAAAGTTCATACAGGGGGCGACAAAGATGGCAATAAGAAGAAGGATGATAAGTCTTCTGACAAGGGTGGGGACAAATCTAAAAATGAGTCTTCATCAGGACCACAAAAACACTCTGGTGGGGGTGGTGGGCCCAAATCCTCTTCCAATCAAAACAATGAAAAGAAACCATGGTGCTATTTATGTAAAATAAAAGGCCATTGGACAACAGATCCCAGTTGTCTAAAGAAAAGCACCAAGCCTCCTACCACTACAACCCCAACTGCTACACCTAGTGTCCCTACTAATAGCAGTGGTGGTGGGAGCAAACCTACTAATAGCCAATCCAAGGGAGTAGTTGGGCTCACTATTGGTAACTTAGTTGGGGTTGGTCTGATTAGGGAGACCACAGAGGCTGTGTTAGTCTCTGAGGGGGCTATTGATTTAGCCACCTTGGTTGCTTGTCCCCTTAACATGGATAAGTACAAGCAACTACCCCTAATAAATGGTGTTGAGGTTCAGGCCTACAGGGACACTGGTGCCAGTGTTACAATGGTAATAGAGAAACTGGTCCACCCTGAACAACACCTACTTGGTCACCAGTACCAAGTAACCGATGCTCACAACAACACCCTTATCCACCCCATGGCTGTTGTAAATCTCTACTGGGGGGCGGGGGTTACTGGCCCAAAGAAAGTTGTGGTTGCCTCAGATTTACCTGTAGACTGTCTATTAGGGAATGATTTAGAGACATCACCTTGGGCAGAAGTGGAGTTGGAGGCTCATGCAGCAATGCTGGGCATTCCAGGGCATATTTTTGCTTTGACCAGGGCTCAGGCCAAAAAGCAAAAAGGACAGGGTGACTTGGATCCTGGAAGAATGGACGAAGTGCTCCCTAAAGCTAGGGCTAGTAGAAGTAAAGCACTGCCTTACTATCCCTCCCTCTACAGTGGATTCTACTTCAGAGGAAGAGGAATTTCCACCCTGTGCAGAACCTACACCAGAAGAGCTGGAAGCAGACACTGCTGAGCTTTTGGGTGAAGGGGGGCCTGCCAGGGAGGAGCTGAGTGTGGCACAGCAGACCTGTCCCACACTAGAGGGTCTAAGACAGCAAGCTGTCAAACAAGCAAATGGGGATGTCAGTGACTCTCACAGAGTTTACTGGGAGGAAAACCTCTTGTACACTGATGCAAGGGATCCAAAACCTGGAGCTGCCAGGAGATTAGTGATTCCTCAGGAGTACAGGAAGTTCCTCCTAACTCTTGCTCATGACATTCCCTTAGCTGGACATTTGGGGCAAATGAAAACTTGGGACAGGCTTGTTCCCTTGTTTCATTGGCCTAGAATGTCTGAGGTACAAAAGATTTTTGTAAGTCCTGTGAAACCTGTCAAGCCAGTGGCAAGACAGGTGGCACTCCAAAGGCACCCCTTATTCCACTGCCTGTGGTTGGGGTTCCCTTTGAAAGGGTAGGGGTTGACATAGTTGGCCCCCTTGACCCTCCTACTGCTTCAGGCAATAGGTTTATCTTGGTGGTAGTGGACCATGCCACCAGATATCCTGAAGCAATCCCTCTAAGGACCACTACAGCTCCTGCAGTGGCAGAGGCCCTTCTGGGAATCTTTTCCATGGTGGGCTTCCCAAAAGAGGTGGTATCAGACAGGGGAAGCAATTTCATGTCTGCATACTTAAAGGCCATGTGGAAGGAGTGTGGTGTGACATACAAGTTCACCACACCCTATCATCCACACACAAATGGACTGGTGCAGAGATTAACAAAACTCTAAAAGGCATGATTATGGGACTCACTGAAAAACTCTGCAGGAGATGGGATATCCTTTTACCATGCCTCCTTTTTGCTTACAGGAGGTACCCCAGAAAGGAGTGGGCTTCAGCCCCTTTTAACTTCTTTTTGGTCACCCTGTGAGAGGTCCCCTAACACTTGTTAAGGAGGGTTGGGAACAACCTTTAAAAGCTCCAAAGCAAGACATAGTGGACTATGTACTTGGCCTCAGATCAAGGATGGCTGAGTACATGAAAAAGGCCAGTAAAAACCTTCAGGCCAGCCAAGAGCTCCAAAAGCAATGGCCTGACCAGAAGGCTGTTTTGGTTCAGTACCAACCAGGGCAAAAAGTGTGGGTCTTGGAGCCTGTGGCCCAAGAGCACTCCAAGATAAATGGAGTGGACCCCACACAATTGTTGAAAAGAAGGGTGAAGTCACCTACTTAGTTGACTTAGGCACTGCCAGGAGTCCCCTTAGGGTGCTCTATGTCAATCACCTGAAACCCTACTATGACAGGGCTGATCTCACCCTGCTCATGGCAACTGATGAAGGACAGGAAGAAGACCGTGATCCTCTCCCTGATCTCTTCTCTTCCACAGAACAAGATGCTATGGTGGAAGGTGTTGTACTAGCAGATTGTCTCACTGCTGAGCAGAAAGACCACTGCATTAATCTCCTGGGTCAGTTTTCTGAACTCTTCTCTACTGTGCCAGGTACCACTTCTTGGTGTGAGCACACTATAGATACTGGAGACAGCTTGCCTGCAAAAAGTAAGATCTGCATAAAATGTTAGAACTGGGAGTGGTTGAGCACTCTGAAAGTCCATGGGCTTCTCCTGTGGTACTGGTACCAAAACCTCATTCCAAGGATGGAAAGAAGGAAATGCGGTTTTGTGTAGACTACAGAGGTCTCAACCAGGTAACCAAAACTGATGCTCACCCTATACCCAGGGCAGATGAGCTCATAGATACACTGGCATCTGCCAAGTATCTAAGCACTTTTGATTTGACTGCAGGGTATTGGCAGATCAAATTATCAGAAGATGCTAAAGCTAAAACTGCATTTTCAACCATTGGAGGCCATTACCAATTCACAGTAATGCCTTTTGGATTGAAAAATGCACCTGCCACTTTTCAGAGGTTGGTGAACACAGTCCTGCAAGGGCTTTCAGTGCAGCATATTTGGACGATATAGCTGTCTTTAGCTCCAGCTGGGATGATCACCTGGTCCACCTATGGAAAGTTTTAGAGGCCCTGCAGAAGGCAGGCCTCACTATCAAGGCTTCAAAGTGCCAGATAGGGCAGGGGAAGGTGGTTTATCTGGGACACCTGGTTGGTGGAGAACAGATTGCACCACTTCAGGGGAAAATCCAAACAATTATTGATTGGGTTCCCCCTACTACTCAGACTCAGGTGAGAGCCTTTTTAGGCCTCAGTGGGTACTATAGGGGGTTCATAAAGAACTATGGCTCCATTGCAGCCCCTCTTAATGACCTCACTTCAAAGAAAATGCCTAAGAAGGTATTATGGACAGCAAACTGTCAGAAAGCTTTTGAGGAGCTGAAGCAGGCCATGTGCTCTGCACCTGTCCTGAAAAGCCCTTGTTACTCTAAAAAATTCTATGTCCAAACTGATGCATCTGAATTAGGAGTAGGGGCAGTCCTATCACAACTTAATTCTGAGGGCCAGGATCAACCTGTTGCATTAATTAGCAGGAGGTTGACCCCTAGAGAAAAGCGTTGGTCTGCCAAAGAGAGGGAGGCCTTTGCTGTGGTCTGGGCACTGAAGAAGTTGAGGCCATACCTGTTTGGCACTAACTTCATTGTTCAGACAGACCACAAACCTCTACTTTGGCTAAAACAAATGAAAGGTGAAAATCCTAAATTGTTGAGGTGGTCCATATCCCTACAGGGAATGGACTATACAGTGGAACATAGACCTGGGAGTACCCACTCCAATGTAGATGGACTCTCCAGATATTTCCACTTAGACAATGAAGACCCATCAGGTAATGACTAGTCTTATTGTCCTTCGTTTGGGGGGGGGGGGGGGGGGAGTTGTGTAGGAAAGTACCATCTTGCCTGGCATGTTACCCCCATTTTTCATTGTATATATGTTGTTTTAGTTGTATGTGTCACTGGGACCCTGCCAGCCAGGGCCCCAGTGGTCATAAGTGTGCCTGAATGTGTTACCTGTGTTATGACTAACTGTCTCACTGAGGCTCTGCTATCCAGAACCTCAGTGGTTATGGTCTCTCATTTCTTTCCAAATTGTCACTAACAGGCTAGTGACCAATTTCACCAATTCACATTGGCAAACTGGAACACCCTTATAATTCCCTAGTATATGGTACTGAGGTACCCAGGGTATTGGGGTTCCAGGAGATCCCTATGGGCTGCAGCATTTCTTTTGCCACCCATAGGGAGCTCCGACAATTCTTACACAGGCCTGCCACTGCAGCCTGAGTGAAATAATGCACACACTATTTCACAGCCATTTTCACTGCACTTAAGTAACTTATAAGTCACCTATATGTCTAACCTTTACTTAGTAAAGGTTAGGTGCAAAGTTACTTAGTGTGTGGGCACCCTGGCACTAGCCAAGGTGCTCCCACATTGTTCAGGGCAAATTCCCCAGACTTTGTGAGTGCGGGGACACCATTACACGCGTGCACTACACATAGGTCAATACCTATGTGTAGCTTCACAATGGTAACTCCAAATGTGGCCATGTAACATGTCTAAGATCATGGAATTGCCCCCTCTATGCCATCCTGGCATTGTTGGCACAATCCCATGATCCCACGGGTCTGTAGCTCAGACCCGGGTACTGCCAAACTGCCTTTTCAGGGGTTTCACTGCAGCTGCTGCTGCTGCCAACCCCTCAGACAGGTTTCTGTCCTCCTGGGGTCAAGCCAGGCTTGGCCCAGGAAGGCAGAACAAAGGACTTCCTCAGAGAGAGGGTGTTACACCCTCTCCATTTGGAAAAAGGTGTTAAGGCAGGGGAGGAGTAGCCTCCCCCAGCCTCTGGAAATGCTTTCATGGGCACAGATGGTGCCCATTTCTGCATAAGCCAGTCTACACCGGTTCAGGGACCCCTCAGCCCTGCTCTGGCGCGAAACTGGACAAAGGGAAGGGGAGTGACCACTCCCCTGACCTGCACCTCCCCTGGGAGGTGCCCAGAGCTCCTCCAGTGTGCTCCAGACCTCTGCCATCTTGGAAACAGAGGTGCTGCTGGCACACTGGACTGCTCTGAGTGGCCACTGCCACCAGGTGACGTCAGAGACTCCTTGTGATAGGCTCCTTCAGGTGTTGCTAGCCTATCCTCTCTCCTAAGTAGCCAAACCCTCTTTTCTGGCTATTTAGGGTCTCTGCTTTGGGGAGTTCCTTAGATAACGAATGCAAGAGCTCATCAGAGTTCCTCTGCATCTCTCTCTCTTCACCTTCTGCCAAGGAATCGACTGCTGACCGCGCTGGAAGCCTGCAAAACTGCAACAAAGTAGCTAAGACGACTACTGCAACTCTGTAACGCTGATCCTGCCGCCTTCTCGACTGTTTTCCTGGTGGTGCATGCTGTGGGGGTAGTCTGCCTCCTCTCTGCACTAGAAGCTCCAAAGAAATCTCCCGTGGGTCGACGGAATCTTCCCCCTGCTACCGCAGGCACCAAAGAACTGCATCACCGGTCCCCTGGGTCTCCTCTCAGCACGACGAGCGAGGTCCTTTGAATCCAGCAACTCTGTCCAAGTGACTCCCACAGTCCAGTGACTCTTCAGTCCAAGTTTGGTGGAGGTAAGTCCTTGCCTCCCCACGCCAGACTGCATTGCTGGGAACCGTGTCTTTTGCAGCTACTCCGGCCTCTGTGCACTTCCGGTGGAAATCCTTTGTGCACAGCCAAGCCTGGGTCCACGGCACTCTAACCTGCATTGCACGACTTTCTAAGTTGTCCTCCGGCGGCGTGGGACTCCTTTGTGCAACTTCGGGTGAGCACCGTTTCACTCCTCTTCGTAGTGCCTGTTCTGGCACTTCTGCGGGTGCTGCCTGCTTCTGAGAGGGCTCCTTGTCTTGCTCGACGCCCCCTCTGTCCCCAGACGCAATTGGCGACATCCTGGTCCCTCCTGGGCCACAGCAGCATCCAAAAACCCTAACTGCACGATTTGCAGTTAGCAAGGCTTGTTGGCGGTCTTTCTTCAGGAAAACACTTCTGCACGACTCTCCACGGCGTGGGGGATCCATCCTCCAAAGGGGAAGTCTCTAGCCCTTGTCGTTCCTGCAGAATCCTCAGCTTCTACTGTCCAGTAGCAGCTTCTTTGCACCCACAGCTGGCATTTCCTGGGCATCTGCCCAACTCCGACTTGCTTGTGATTTTTGGACTTGGTCCCCTTGTTCCACAGGTACCCTCGACTGGAAATCCATTGTTGTTGCATTGCTGATTGTGTCTTTCCTGCAGAATTCCCCTATCACGACTTCTATGTCCTTTGGGGAACTTTAGTGCACTTTGCACTCACTTTTCAGGGTCTTGGGGTGGGCTATTATTCTAACCCTCACTGTTTTCTTACAGTCCCAGCGACCCTCTACAAGGTCACATAGGTTTGGGGTAATTTTGAAGTGTGGTAGAAACAAATATTTGAATATGATCACAACACATCAGTATACCAGGTGTTGACATTTTGCACTTATTATAGTTTATGTGCGGTAAACCCGTATTTCAGTGCAAATGTAATGGTCATTTCAATGGGAAATGTGATGTTTGTAATGGCAGTTCACTACCACACCATGCATACTCCACCCTACGCCACTCCACTACACTCCATTTTATGCTTTTTCCTTTCTATGCAACGTCACTCAATTCTACGGCATGCCACTTGATTCCCTACCACTCCAATGTACGCCAATCCCTCTACGACACAATACGCTACTCCACTCCTTGCCATCCACTCCACACCATTTACCCCATTCCACTCTAACCCTCTCCAATCTACCCCACTCCTCTGCAATGTACCCTTAGGAACAGTCTACTCCATACCACTCTACTCTAACCCCACTCCAATCTACCCCACCCTGATTTACCCACCCTACTCCAAGCTGCCCCCTTCTGTCTACCCTACTTTAATCCTAGCTGCCCCAATCCACCCCACTATGATCCAGTCTACCCCAATCTAATATACCCCGCTTCACTACAATCTTCCCCACTCCACCCAATCTACTGCATTCCACTCAAATCTACTCCACCGTGCTCCAGTCTACCTCCACTTCAATCCACTCCTATCTACCCCACTCCAACTTTCACCATCCAACCCACTCCAATTTACCTCACTACATTGCATTTTACCCCACTCTAAGCTCCACTGCCATCTATCCAGCTCCTATCCACTGTAATCTATCCCACTCCACTCTACCCCATTTCACTCAAATCTACCCCATTCTAACCTACCACACTCCACTGAGATCTACCCCACTCAACTCTAACCCACCCCACTCCAAACTACCCCTCTCCACACTACCCCTCTCCACTCATACCTCTCCAATCTGCCGTACTCTAATCCACCCAATCTGCCCCACTTCACTACATCCTGATCTATTCCACTTGAATCTATCCCACTCCATTCTTCCCCAATCTATGCCACTTCACTCCAGTCTCGACTCTGCTCCATTCTATCCAACTTCGCTCTATCCAACTGCATTCCACTCTATCCAACTCCACTCAATTCCACTCCACTCAGTCTACCCCACTCCACTCTGTCCCACTCTAACCAGTCTACCTCACTCCAATCCAGCACATGCCACCCAAATCTACCCCAATCCACCCCTACTCCAATCTACCCTAGCTCATTCCATCCCAAACTACCCTATTCCAGTCTACCCCTTCCATTCCGCCCACCCCAATCAAACGCAGTCCTCTCCACTCCAATCTACCCTAACCCAATCCACACCACACCACTCTCCCCAACTCCAATCTACTCCACTTCAATCTATCCCACTGCACTCCAGTCAGCCCCAGACTACCCCACTCTAAACTCCCCCTCTCCATTATACCCCACTTCACTCTAATCTGCTGTATCATAATCCACTCAGTCCATCCCACTCCTCTGTACCTCACTCCGCCCTCATGTACCCAACTTCAGTCTGCTCGTCTCCACTCCTACCTATGCCTCTCCACTTTTTTGTACTCCAATCTACTACTCTCCATTCTATCCCACTCCAACCTACTCCAAACCATTGCATTCCACTCTTCCCCAATCTACCCCACTCTACTCCTTTTTTTTAATATATATATTTTTATTTAGATTTTGCAGATAAACAATGGTGAGAGCAGCACATTAGATGAATTCTATACTATCCCGGTACATAAATCCCAAAAAATAACACCAAGCAAGGAAGAATATCCTTAGGAGATATCAAGCAACATAAGTAATGCGAAGTCAGCTCTTACAACAGTAACATGACCACATGAATAGCAAACAAACAACCTATATTTTTGAATATTAAGAAGCAGCTGAAAAGCCTATCTTAGTACTCCTATTTTGTTCCAGCCCACCTGGCATTATGATACCAGTCGTTTCCAGCCCCGGAACATCAATCTGCAGGCATAATCTTGGCAGATTCCCATGGCATTCCGAGAAAGGTGCCCAAATCCTCTTTCCTTTCCGGCTTGCTTTTTTACCTCACCTGTCATATAAAGCCATTTCTAGATAAAAAATCGCCACAAGCCGAACAAGACATCGTTGAAAGGTTGTGTGACCGGGTGGCCCCGATCTCCGTGTCGGATCGAGAAGCCTCCCCCATGCCGGAGGAGGCCGGAACATCACTTCCGCGTTCCCACGTCGCCTTGGGAACGCGTTCACAGCGAGGCACGCATCGGGAGGTTGCCGGGGCAACCTCCTATGACGAAGACAGTTCGGATTGGCCAGGAGGAGAGGAAGGAGGCCAAAAGGGGCGGAATTCCCGAGAGAAGGAAAAGGAAGGAATGCGAGGTGGCGGCGGCGAGGAGAAGCAGAGAGACGGAGAAAACTATCGGAGAGGAGAAAAGCCCCAAGAAACCCAGGACGAAGACAGCGGACCTCGGAGGAGCAGATCCGGTCTCGAAGACGGGAAGCCTGGACCGATCGGCAACCATACCGGAGACCGACGCGAGGAACTCCCCAGAGCCAGCCACGACCCCGGAGGGTCGTGGCTCTGGAAGGTACGGTCCTTGTGGGCAAAAGGAGGGGCACTTTAATAGAAGAGAGCTGGGGAAGGGAGGGAGGAAGGGTGAGGTGAGGACAGGGAGGGAACTAAGGGACACCTGAAGAGCACGTGGAAACCACAAAACTCCACTGCGCACGAGTGAACAAGATAATAAGCACTTACCTTCCAATCCTCACGGACACAGAATCACCCCCCCCCCCCAGTATCCCATTCCCCAGTAGTTAGACTAAGAAAGGACGTGAATGCATGTGGTCATCCCACTTACAGAAGATATTTGTTCCTTTTCCCTTTATGGTTGACGGTGGGATCCTACGAGGACGACCACACACAGTGCCAAAGGAGAAGAAGAAGAGGGACATACCATTAGAGGGGAGAAACGCATCACCCAAAGGAGAAACAGAACTTAAACCATCTAACTGAAATATCCATAGTACCTTTTTCAATAACCAATAAAAACACTTACCGTAAAACCAAACATACCTCTCCCGAGTATCTATACTGTGGGGACTGCTACAGTGGTGTCAGAAGTGGGATAGAATTACCTACCCTGCCTTAACAGTCCAAACAGTATACACAATGAGTAAAAATCCGTCATTAGAGACCATGGTCAAGCAATTAGCAGAAGGGCAAAGACACTTACAACTGGTATGGGAAGCCCAACAGCGAGAAGCCAAAGAGGATCGAGAAGCCCTACAATCTGCTTTAAAGAGTCAGGCAACCATACTTGCGAATAATCAGCTAGTACATGAAACGGCGATGAAAAAGCTCACGGAGACTATTGCCGCTAGCAAAGTGCACCCAAATGTTCCCAGTTCGGTGCTACAGAAGTATCAAGAGGGAGAGGACCCAGAATCCTTCTTTACAAACTTTGAAAGAGTGGCATCCTCTGCCCTGTGGCCGGAAGATAAATGGGGACAGTATGTCGCCCCCTTGTTGACCGGTCTCCTACAATCAGCATACCAAGCCGCGAATCCAGGAGGTCTCACACCTTATAGGGATATAAAAACCAGCATACTCGAAAGGGTAGGACACGATACCGAGTACTACCGGGTTAGATTTCGTAAAGTTAAATGGGGCACCAACGAAGATCCCCGGACCTTTTATTTTCGGGTCAAAGACTTAGCACTGAAGTGGCTAGGCCATATTGGGAGTAGCCGAGAGGAGGTTATCACGACTATTATATTAGAACAATATCTTGAAGGACTACCACCGTCCACAAAACACTGGATCAGGCAACACCCAAAAGTAGATACTGAGACAGCTATCGATTTTAGCTTGCGCTTTTCATCGTTCTACAGATATCAGGAACCTCCCAACTCGGTCCACCCTTAAACCGGTCCTATCGAATCCAAAGACCTTTGCGAAAAACCCACACGATCAGCAAGCCACTCGTAGATTTCCTGAAGCACCACCTACAACGGGACCCCAATGTTATAATTGTGGTGAATGGGGACACATTGCACGTATGTGTCCCCAGAAACAAGAAACTGGGGAACCAATGGAAATAGGAATGACAAGACGTAGGGTACTGTGTACAGGAAGAGGGGCACTGAAGTTCAAGACAATGATAACAGTTAATGAGAAGAAAGTGTATACCCTTGTGGATTCAGGCTGCAGCCAATCGGTAATTAGAAAAGAACTGGTCGACGATGACACAGAAGTGAAACAATGGGTGTCTATCTGCTGTATACACGGGGATAAGGCCCAATATCCCCTAAAGGTACTCCAGATCGGGTGGGGTCCTTATCGAGATTTCCTGCAGATGGGAATAATGCAACAATTAATCGAGGAGTGTATCATTGGAACGGACTATATACACTTCCAAGAGTTGTTAGACCACGTCAGAGATAACAAGGTATCCCAGGACTGGTGGATAGAGGCCCCTTTTTCAGATAGCAACATTGAATGTTCAGTAGACCGCAGAAAGTTATCCAGAAGAGAAAAACGACAAGAGAGAGAGCAATACCGGAAGGTATCAGGTGCCAAGCCCATCGAAGAGATAGTGGCAGAACTACATGAGGCTCCTAGTAGCTTTTGCCAACAACAAAGAGAGGACCCCTCCCTTACCCATGCTTGGAGGTCGGCGGTAACAGAAGAGAGTGAGGAGGTGGGTCCCTATTTTTTTATACAGAAAAACCTGTTATATCGGGTGACTACCACCAGGTCGGGAGTACGTAAACACCAACTTCTAGTACCTACAGCCTATAGAGAACATGTTCTCACCTTAGCTCATAATCAACCAGGGGGGGGACACTTCGGGAGAGAAAAAACCGAAGAGTATTTGCTCAGGCGGTTTTATTGGCCGGGAATATACGCACACATACGAAGATATTGCACACAATGTCCACGATGTCAGTTAACCGAACCTGGAAGGCCTAAGAAGGCACCTCTTATGCCCCTTCCGATTATCGATGTCCCTTTTAAAAGAATAGGAATGGACTTAATCGGACCCTTGATTCCTTCATCAAAGGGACACACCTATATTCTAGTTATTGTGGACTACGCCACCAGATACCCCGAGGCCATTCCCCTCACCAGCATGACTACCAAAACAGTTGCACAGGCTATGATTAATGTTTTCGCTCGTCTTGGGTTTCCCCACGAGATTCTTACAGACCAGGGTACCCCTTTTATGTCCACCTTAATGAAACAGGTCTGCAAAACGTTAGGTATTGCTCAGATAAGAACCTCCGCTTACCATCCTCAAACGGATGGACTGGTCGAACGGTATAACCGAACTATTAAAACGCTACTCAGGAAGATTATCCATGAAACCGGGAAAGACTGGGATCAAAAGTTGCCGTTAGTATTATACGCAATACGAACCCATGAACAAGCATCCACCGGTCATAGCCCGTTTGAGTTGGTGTTTGGACGCCAACCTAGGTCCCTGTTAGACATGGCTGTGGAAACCTGGGAGGCAGAGGCGGAGGAAGGGGGGACTCCTTTGCTAGAATATGCCCAAAAGTTAAGAACACACCTACACAGATTATGGACTGAAGTACATGAAAACATGGAACAGGCACAACAAACCCAAAAGTCCCACTATGACAGGGGAAGTAAATTACGGGTATTTCAACCTGAGGATCAAGTCTTACTAATGAGACCCACCTCTGAACACAAACTCCTGGCAAAATGGCAAGGTCCCTATCGGATAGTCAAAGCAATTTCCCCCGTCACCTACCTGGTTGAAATATCATCCCGTCCACAGAAAACCCAAATATATCATGTGAACATACTTAAAAAATGGGAGGCACCCGAACAACCAAACCATAACGTAGGAATGGGCCAGTTTCTATGCACCAACAAGACACTAGACATTGAATTCTGCCCTACCACACCAGCCCCGAAAGATGATCTACCCTCAATTGACGAAACTTTAACTGAGGATAAACAACGGCAAGCACATAAGGTATTAAAACAATGGCAAAGATTGTTTTCAGAAAAACCAGGCAAAACTTTCCTGATACACCATAACATCCGAACCAACCCCAATACTATCACTAGAGTAAGACCATATCGCATTCCCGAAGCCCGAAAACAAATAATCGAGGAAGAAATCAAAAAAATGTTATCCTTAGGAGTAATAGAACCATCCACTAGTCCCTGGTGTTCACCGGTAGTCCTAGTACCCAAACCTGACGGTACTGTCAGGTTTTGCATAGATTTTCGCAAACTTAACTCAAATTCTCTGTTCGACACCTATCCCATTCCCAGGGTAGATGACGTTCTTGAAAAACTAGGGAAAGCAAAATACATGTCCACAATTGACTTAACAAAAGGGTATTGGCAGATTCCCCTAGCTACCCAAGATAAAGAAAAAACGGCATTTTCCACCCAGTCCGGGTTGTATCAATTCACCGTATTGCCATTTGGGCTTCACGGAGCACCAGCAACCTTTCAAAGACTCATGGATAGGATTTTAAAACCCTATCCTACATTCTCGGCTGCATACCTAGATGATGTGGTGATTTTCAGTGAGACCTGGGAAGACCATCTAGTACATCTACAGCACATATTCCAGACTCTCACGACAGCCGGCTTAACTGCCAATCCAAAGAAATGTATTATAGGGAAAACCGACATCTCTTATCTAGGGTATCGCATAAAACAAGGTACCCTACAACCACAAACGCGGAAGGTTGATGCCATTTTACATGCACCTCTTCCCCACACTAAAAAGGAGTTGCGCTCATTTTTAGGGCTAGTGGGCTATTATCGGCGGTTCATTCCCCATTACTCCACCTGCGCAGCCCCTCTTACGGATCTCCTTATGAAACACCATCCCAATCGGCTTTTACCTTTTTCTGAATCACAGAACGCAAGTTTTGAACGGTTGAGAGCCTCATTAACCTCCGGCCCCCTCCTCCACTGTCCTGATTTCTCAAAACCTTTCCACCTTTATACGGACGCCTCGGATGTTGGGCTTGGGGGGGGTTCTGACTCAACCGGATAGCGAGGGGCTGGACCATCCCATTGTCTACATCAGTAGAAAGTTATTTCCGAGAGAACGTAGCTATCCCATCATCGAGAGAGAGTGCCTGGCCATCAAGTGGGCCGTGGACTGTTTACAATACTATCTACTGGGTCGGCCTTTTATACTATTCACAGATCACGCTCCCCTCACTTGGCTAGCTGCCCATAAGGATTCGAATTCTAGGATACTCAGATGGTTCCTTGAACTTCAGCCATTCTCCTTCCAGGTTCGCCATGTTCCGGGATCCCAGCAGGCCCCCGCGGATTATCTGTCTCGGTTTCCCCTGTCGTCTCCTGTCCTGGAACAGGACAGTTCTTGGGGAAGGGTGTGTGACCGGGTGGCCCCGATCTCCGTGTCGGATCGAGAAGCCTCCCCCATGCCGGAGGAGGCCGGAACATCACTTCCGCGTTCCCACGTCGCCTTGGGAACGCGTTCACAGCGAGGCACGCATCGGGAGGTTGCCGGGGCAACCTCCTATGACGAAGACAGTTCGGATTGGCCAGGAGGAGAGGAAGGAGGCCAAAAGGGGCGGAATTCCCGAGAGAAGGAAAAGGAAGGAATGCGAGGTGGCGGCGGCGGCGAGGAGAAGCAGAGAGACGGAGAAAACTATCGGAGAGGAGAAAAGCCCCAAGAAACCCAGGACGAAGACAGCGGACCTCGGAGGAGCAGATCCGGTCTCGAAGACGGGAAGCCTGGACCGATCGGCAACCATACCGGAGACCGACGCGAGGAACTCCCCAGAGCCAGCCACGACCCCGGAGGATCGTGGCTCTGGAAGGTACGGTCCTTGTGGGCAAAAGGAGGGGCACTTTAATAGAAGAGAGCTGGGGAAGGGAGGGAGGAAGGGTGAGGGGAGGACAGGGAGGGAACTAAGGGACACCTGAAGAGCACGTGGAAACCACAAAACTCCACTGCGCACGAGTGAACAAGATAATAAGCACTTACCTTCCAATCCTCACGGACACAGAATCACCCCCCCCCCCCCCCCCCCCCCAGTATCCCATTCCCCAGTAGTTAGACTAAGAAAGGATGTGAATGCATGTGGTCATCCCACTTACAGAAGATATTTGTTCCTTTTCCCTTTATGGTTGACGGTGGGATCCTACGAGGACGACCACACACAGTGCCAAAGGAGAAGAAGAAGAGGGACATACCATTAGAGGGGAGAAACGCATCACCCAAAGGAGAAACAGAACTTAAACCATCTAACTGAAATATCCATAGTACCTTTTTCAATAACCAATAAAAACACTTCCCGTAAAACCAAACATACCTCTCCCGAGTATCTATACTGTGGGGACTGCTACAGGTTGTCTAGCCAAAGTGACGCAATACAAAGGCGGGCTACTGCAATAGCAATGAATACAAACCGCTGTGCAGGACTGGGAACCACATCTTTATGTATGCCCAACAACGCAAGTTGAGGGATGATCTCCATATGAATACCCAGAAAGAGATTTAAAAAAACTAGAAATCTCCTCCCACAGTGCTTCGAGGGCAGGACAGGTGCAGAACTTATGAATAATATTAGTCTCCGGGCATTGACAACAGGGGCATGTACGGCCAGCTGTCGCTCCCCACCTAGCGATCTTCCAAGGGGTATAATACAGATCTAAGATGGTCTTGTAGTGCTGTGCTTGCAAGTTTGGGGACAGTTAATATCGTACGTGTCAGCTGTAATGATTCTAAAAAGGAACATGAAGAGGCCACCAGCTTTATCTACAATATTTCAGATTGCTCCTCTAGCTTGTCCATGGTGAAGACATTTAAATTGATGTGAAATTGGTTAATAGAACAAGAATACCACCCCATCAAACGTTCTAGCAGTTCTGTCTTCTGAAAGCCACTAGCACCCCTACCTTTTTGACTTAAAAAATCTTGAATTTGTAAAAACCTGGACATCTTGCTGAGGTATCTCAAATCTATGCTGTAGCTCATCAAATTACTTTATTTCAACATGTGAGAAAAAAATCCCCCAATTTCATAACGCTACAAGAGGCCCAGTCATTTACGAGGGAGCCCCTAAAAATGTCATGTAGCAGCGGGTTTCTCTGCAGTAGAGTATAGTGATGGTAACACCCCAACCCCAGTTTTTTTTTTTACAAAGTGGGGTCCAAACTCGATAAGCAGCGTATACGGTCTTGACCCATACTTTATTAAAGTAGCTGGGTTCCACCTACCTCGCAAAACTGCCTCTAGCTTCTTTCCCAAGCAAAACCTCCTATATAGATGGGATTCTGGCCACCCTACCATCCACCCACTGATCCCGATCTCTGAACAGTGGCTGCATATATTGAAGAGCGGCTGCCCAATAGTAAAGTTTAAAAACCAGTACTTCCTATCCACCTCTTACTCTAGGTAGAATCAAGTACTTGAGAGCTCTCCTAGTCTTAGAGTAAGCCCATATAAACTGCGCAATCATGTTATTTAAGTCCTTAAACCAGTGAAAATTAAACTCAAGAGGAATGGCCTGAAAAAAATACATTTTTGACAAAAAAATCATCTTAATAAAATTAGAACGCCACACAATAGATAAGTGTAAATTGTCCGTTCTGCGCAGATCTAGATCGCCCAGTGCAATGATTGGGGCTAAATTAACTTCAACTAGTTGGTCCAAATCAGAGGTCATAGTAACCCCCCCCCCCCAAATTTACAGCCCTCTCCACCACCCATTTATCATGAAACCCTACATGGCAGTTGATTACCTGGGTATTACTTTGGTTGAGCGAGTAGTCTGAGAGCCACCCAAAATCCTGAGCTATTTCCTCTATTTGCATTAGTGCCTCTACCAGATTAGGAGTCACTATAGCCATATCGTCCACATAAGCAAGTACCTTTGTGTCCCATCCTCAAAAATATATAGGAGTAATCACACGAATTAAAACAATTTTCCATATAAAAGGATTAATGTACAGTGCAAATAAGAGGGGTAAAGGGGCACCCTATCTTGTACCAGTTTGAATCTTACCGGATTGCCCTCCGCCTGCGCATAAATTCTAGGAATAGGTTTTTGGTACAGTGCCCTCATTGCCTTTATATAGGCCAGCCCAATGCCATCCCATCCCATAACCCTCCATAAAAGTTCCCAATAAACCTGATCAAAAGCCTTTTCTGCGTCTAGCAGAATTATGGTCATAGGATTCCCTGAGACCATTGAGGCATCAAAGAGAGAAATAACACAGCAGGTATGATCTGTTGTACCCCTCCCTGGGATAAACCTGTGTTGCTATGCGGAGACCAACTTACCGATTACTGAACTCCATCGTGAAGCTAATATTTTAGAATACATTTTATTATTGCTATTAATAGGTGTTATAGGCTGCTAAGATCCTGGGTCTATCGGAGCTTACCCTTTTTTTGAAGAAAAAAAAAGTGATGTGAGCTGCCGCCCATGAATATGGAACAGAGTGCCCCTTCTGAACCTAAGAAAATAATGAAAGAAAATACATGGTAATACTATTAAAAAATAAAATAAAATAACGTTTTGTAGAATTCCAACAGAATCCTATCCAATCGCTTTTCCCAATGGTAAATCTCCTATAGCTGCTTGCAATTCCTCCATTGATATGGGAGCTTCAAACAGCGCACAATCCTCAGCGCTAAGGGTTCCAAAAGAGATTGAAACCAAATAGTGCCATAAAGCCTCTGATTCTCTTTCCTCTCTATATAACCGCTCATAAAATACCAGAAGAACTTTGTGAACTTCATCAGTATCTGACACTAGGCTACTGGTGGAGTATCAAACCTCCCCTATTTCTGTCTGAGTAGATTTTTGCCTGACATGGACCACCAGTTGATGATCAACCCGTTCACTATATTCATAACTCTCCCTTGTCCCACCCATATACTTTGCTGAAGATGTCCTACTCAAAATATCTGTAATTGCTACTGTAGCCAGGGCCATCCCATTTTGTGCCTCCACTATGTTTTCCTCTGAAGAAGACACTGCAATTAGCCGACACTCTGCATCCTCAAGAACTCTATGTAGCCCCTCGAGTCTGCACCCCCTGTGTAGTACTTCCAACTAAATTAAAGCCAATAGCTTCTATGAGGTGCTTGTGAGATGTCTCAATATGAGTCTCTAGGAGATACAATGTATTGACCTCCAGCACTTTAAATCATATGCCACCCTTCTTTCAGTTGTTCAGGCCACCAGTATTGATAGATGCTATTCAGATTTTACCCATCCTCATTAACCCAAAAACCGTGCTGTCTTCCTAAGCTCTTAAGAAATACATGTCCTCCTAATCCTTGACTCTCTGCCCCTCTACTTAAAGACTCAGTACTTCTCACAACGTGCTCCACCATTCCATCCCCCGCAACCGACAGCTCCCCTCACCAACCCTTTCCCCCCCACCCCCCTCCCCCCCAAATCCCATACACAGCCCTAACTTCCTCTTTCACCTACTGGAAGCATACAGCCCCCCAGAGCCTGAGTGATGGCAATCAAAACCGCCCCTTTCGTGCTCCCACCCTCAACCCATCCCAAACCTCAATCCACACCTTACCATTAACCGATACCCCCCAAGACCAGGGGGCTTACAAATCCCGAGCTCAGGAGGAAGTAGAACAGACCTTGACCCCCAACAACCCCAAGTATCTATGAAATCAGCCTGACCGTGAGGGTGCTGCTGTCTGTCCTGTGCCCTATTCCCCCCCCGCCCACCCACATCTCATAGACAAATCAAAACATACCAGAGCACACCACAGCACATCATAGCCTCGACAAAACCAAGTTCATAATTCACAGAGCTTCTCTTCCCTGAATGCCCCCCGCACCTCATTACAAGACTTTTCCGGCCCCAATGGAGATCTCCTTCAAATAATCTAAGGCTTTACTCTCAGAAGCAAAATTACGTCTTTGTCCATAGTGACTTTCAGACCAGCTGTTTTCAGCAGATAGACTTCTCCACCCAGATATTGAAAAGGTTTGATGAGCTGTCTAAGAGGCCATCTTTCAACTGTGACGTGGCAGAAGTCAAAGAAGGTTTGAACGTCATGAGTCTGCCTGGCATCAGGGTGAGTTTGCTTGGCGCACCAAAAATTAATGAAGAAAACTAGCATGTCCTAGGCCGATCAGCTTGCCCGCCACATGATTTGTTTAAGCTCTAGAGGAAACGATGCACCAGTTGACCCTCCAAGTCCCGGTTCCATGTTGAGAGTTCAGGAAAAGCCCCCTTTAGAAATTTTACCATGAAAGGGCTCTGCCGTCATTGCCCTCTATACCTTTGCCAAACCCAAAAATCTGAAATAATTTCTATGCTGCCAGTTCTGAAAGTCTTCCTTATTTCCACAGTAGATCAGCCATTTGAGACTGCTGCAGATCAGCTTGCCTTGGAGTGCTCCCACATCACGTTCCAAAGTTTCAGTACAGTCTTTCACTGCCGAAATTAGAGAACCAATCTCTATACAAGCCTTGTTTACCTTTCTGACTGCATCCTGGAGTTTTTTGTTACCAAGGCACGCCCTACGGCTTTCATTACCAATCTCTTCCTGCAGTTACCTTTTTTAGAACTATAAATATATAAGGCAGAGCGTAGGTTCTCCGCCAGCCATTGACACCTGCTGTGCCTCTTGTTGGGCAGATACATTTGCAAGTTGCAAATCATCTTCAGGATGCCCTGGTCTTGTGGCAGAGTAATCCCATTTTAGAGTTGTGATGACTCTGGATATGTTCTGAAGTTCATTCAACTTATTAGAAGCCGTCCCTCTTATCTTCTTCCTTCAAGATTTCTTTGTTTGACTGTGCAGGACTTCTAAACCATATTGCTCGAACTCAGCTCCGAGTCCACCTACCCTCCTGAAGTTGCTGAGAGCAATTCTTGAAATCGCTGTCTCCCACACTAGAGAAGTCAAAACAAAAGACCTATCCAAACGTTCGGGAAAGCCACCCTAAGTATGTAATCCGACTGCCAGACCCTTACTGCCATCTAGTTCACTTAGGTTGTTCTGTAAAGACACAGGTGAAGCATGACTTTGGACTTGTGCCAAGGGGGTGCTAGTGAGGCCCTCTTTGCTGCTTGGGGCTGGACATGATCGAATGAGCGTTCATAAGCTGCTTCCCAGAGTGCTGCGCAACCGTCCCAGACGGCAATAGCGTGAAGGGCTGTGCAAGGCTGTCATTCATCTCTCCTAGCTCTGGTTCAGGTACCCCACCCCACGCCACTAACTTTCAGCTATGCTGACCAGCAGCCACGCTGGTGTACATAATGGCTAAAACACATTGCCAAAGCCAGGGCTTGTTTTCAGTCCATGGCTAGCTATAACAGCTAAGGTAGCACAATCTACATTTCAGCCAAGATTCCCTGCCTTTTTATTTCCCCATAAAAGCTGAGTAAAAATGCGGTCCACATCTTGGTATTATTTTTATAACGCAATTGACAAATGATGTAAAACCACTGTATTTAGGAACAGTAAATATTTATTAATATGTTTTCCTGACCAGTAAGTGAAAATGAGCGAGGAACCCAGAACTTCAGCATCAGTATTGCCTCATTTGTTACCCCTTCCCACGTTAAAATGACAATCGGCTATGAATTCTCAGTGAATACAAGCACCTGGAATGAACCCAATATGCGACATCACACTGCATATTCTACTTTATTATTAAAAAAAGTGACCATGTAGTCCAGACTGTGTGGTTATTGTGGGTTCTTTCAGTAACAGCATCCCTCTACCTTTCCTTCGGTGTGACGGTTCAAAAGGAGTTAAGTTTCCCGAGAAAGAGACCTGTTTGGAAGGAAGTAATGTCTTCCAGGAGATTCATTTAGAAAGGAATAACGAAACATGTCCGAGACGCAGGTTAGTCGTTCCCCATCACAATATATGCCGGAGACCATCAAGAACTATTAGAAAGATGTAACATAAACACTTCCTGTCCACATATGCAAATTTCAAAGACTGATAAACTCAAGATAATGGCCAGTTAAACAAAAAGTAATTGTAAGGATATATATTCTTGGCAGCTGGTTAGGGAATTCATAATGGAGATCCGGTTTTTGGTTGTTGCTGTGGACTAGGAACGTTGTTCTTATGGCCCACATCTTTTGGGGGTAAACTCTATAAGGAAATCTGTATAAGGAATTTCTCTCTCTATATATTTAATCTGTATAATGAACATTTCTATAAGGACACAACTTGCCCACAAGCCTTTTCAGCTTTGTATTTTACAAAGTATTGTTACCCCAAATTCTTCTGAAAGGGCTTAGCCGGAGTGCACAAGAATGTGTAATTATCACATGTTTAGTAAGTAGAAAATAGAACGCTTCCAAACTTCCCTGTTTTGGTCTGTACAATCTCTCACTCCTTTTCCTGACATGTCCTTTTCTGCTATAAACCTTGCATACTGCCTTGACCTCGCAGCATCACAGGCTGTATTTTGCCCACAGACAAAAAGAATCCTGCAGCCTGCACTCTGACCTCCAGTGACAGACCTCTCACAAGTAGAGAACTCTGACAACTGCAGTTGGTCTACCAGTGGGTGGCCTCTCGATTCTATTTTCTTCTCCATTGTCCCTCGTAAATCTTTACTGTAGCCTTCAGTCACAGGTCTACACTGCTGCAAGCCTTCCACAAGTAGAGATATTGTCTTTGGATTTAACAGTGTTGTCAAGTTGGTAAGCAAGGGTTGTGTGTTCTGAATTCTTAGCCACCAAATGGATCACATTTCCTTCTGCTAATAAGTTCTACTTTGACTTATTTCCTTACTGGAATTAAGTAATGCAAGCACCTGCTGCGTTAGCAACTCCAGGCCTTTAATATGCCAGCATTGATGAGCAGGAGCTGAGTGTCAATATACAGGAGGACGTGTAACACTTTTTCCCTTATCTGTTTGTAGAAAGATGAGTGTGTTTACCTCTAAGCTGTTTACACTGGTGCTGGTGGTACAGCCCAAGCAAGTTCTGTTGGGCATGAAGAAACGTGGATTTGGTGCTGGACGGTGGAATGGCTTTGGTGGGAAGGTTCAAAAAGGGGAAACCATTGAGGAAGCGGCAAAGAGGTAACCATTAGACTCATTTTTGTTTGGAAAAGCAATGCCCAATGCAGTCTTTGAAAGTTACACTGCTGTTTTGCATGAAAGTTAAGCAGGCAGCAACATTAACATACTCTTAAACCCTGTGAAATGCACAGCTTTGTTAATAATCACTTTTATATAATGCTACTGGTAATATTCACACACAAGAGGTCAGCTTTCATCGTGTTGATATGACCCTGAGAGTGGATGGCCTTCTTGCAGTGAAGGCTTAATATTCAGAGCCATTTTGTTTTGATCATAGTTATGTGATGCAGATCTTATTTTTTTGTACTGTATGTGGAGAATTACAGTACAAATATAAATACATATGAGAATAATGTGGCTGCAGATATTACTTATTTCTAAGCTTCCATGACTCAAAACATTTCAGCAGGCTCACTAGTAAAGTGATGTTAGGTCAAGAAAGATTGCAGTCATGAGATTTTGTTAGTCAAATGAAGTTACTGTTTTGTTACTATATTTTGATAACATATATATCTAAACAATACCCTTTCAGACTTAGAATGCAGCATTAACTGTGCAAAAAAGAAGCAGAGATCACTGAGTAGTTCCCAAGTTGAGGGGGAGAGCATCTCCTGGGTAGAGCACCCTACCACACCAGCAAAACACTGAATCTGCTCACCTCCAATGTCTGATTTTTCTAGCAACGTTTTTCTACATAGAATTAGCACAGTGCCATCCATGCCGGGCTGTAAAAAGACTAAAACCTTTTACCACTCTAGGCACAGTATTGCAGCTTTGCAAAAAAGAAGCAGAGAATTCTCACAGGAGCAACTCTGCACCTAAACTTGGGAACTGCCCTTAGTTCCCTGCTTCTTTTGTGCGTAATTTATGCTGCACTCTAAGCTTGAAAACATATTGTTTTGACTTAAACTGGGTGCTCCCTTTTGTCCAGACAAAGCAAAATCTCTCTGAAGAGCTATAATAATAGTGAAACGTGTGAGGGGTTGCTTTTATACATTTCTGGTTGGCTTGAACGGTATTTTACCAAAGCTGTAATACTGTGCTTGGAGTGTTAGAAGGCTTTTGTCAGTTTACAGTTCGCCATGGATGGAACTGTGCTAATCCTATGCTTGAAGACTTTGCTGTAGAAATAGCAAAATACTTTCTCTTTCAAACTCAGCATGGATGGCACTTTACTAATCCTATCCTTAAAAGTTTGCTCTAGAAAAACAGACATTTGAGGTGGACAGGCTCAGGAAGTCACTGGTGTTGTAGGGTGCTCTATCCAGGAGTTGCTCTCTACGTAAACTTTGGAATGACCCAGAGTTCTCAGCTTTTTTTTGTGTGGATATATATATATAAAATTATAGTGTGTTCTCTTTTTTATGGGGGAGAGTGGGGTTCCTTAATAGAGCAATGGCTACTAATTGTTACGTCTTGCTAATGTCTGCTTCCATCTATGTGTTATTTCATTTTCAGTAAAATGTTTATATTTTTTTAAACATGTTCTAGATCTCAAGCTGTTCTTTTAAAACAAATAATTTAAATATTAATCTCAGGAAGTGCAAATTACAGCCAGCCAAATGGAGGTTAGTGGAAACCCTAAAGTGTTTGTCCACCTAGCTATGCCTTCAGTCTCTTTTTCAGACTCACTATTGACCTTTTAGAGTTTCCACAAAAATGGGGACTTTAACCAAAAGGCTTTGCCAAGGCCTTCCTTTTTGGCCAGGTAAAGAACAGTTCTAAATGTCAAATTCTCATATCTGCATCACTAACAACACTACAAAACCCAGAAAACATTCTGAAGTGATGATAAATGTATTATTCATATCTTGAGAATGCAGCAACGCCTGTGGTGGTTTGTACCAAATTAGATGAAATCGTAACATGTAAGAACTATAAAGAAGTTGTACATTTGCTCCTTTCTTTTGCCATCTACGTCCAGGTCTGTGTTCTGCTTATGTATTTGCTGGATTTAGAAATTCCTGATTCACTCCTAAGCAACTTCAACAAACCTATTTATAGTTACTGTCAGCTTTTCAGAAAGCAGGGGAGCTGTTAGTGGAGGTCCTTTGTTTTAGTTACTGTAGGAGCACTCTACTGAGAGAATTGGAAAAAGCCTCAACCATGAGAAAATACAGATGGATCTTAAATCCTAATCTGAAATCCCTTTTCAATGTTCCAACCTTAATTTGCTCACATCAGTCCTGCTCCAAACATTCCTTACTTGCAGAAGGTTTGGAATTTCTGACCACTTCTTTCCCAAGCTGATAAATATCAATAGGTTCAAGGTACATTGTGCCACCTCATCTTTGCAGCATTAACAAAAGCATAAGCATGCCAGATGCCTCAATAACGTTGTTTTAATCCTCTACAGATAAGCAACAGCCTTTTGATACTTTACTTGGGACTGAAAAGCATGTGTTCATACCTAACCTTTCTACATGACTGACATGTTTGGGTGCAAGAGTATTGCGAGCAGGAAATCTGGACTTCTATCTAGGTGGATGGGGCAGTGGGAGGAATCTTGTGGATAAACAGGCCAGTCTCGCTATTTTCCATTTTATTTCTGTTGTCAACTTTATAACTAATGGCAGTGTATCAACTGAGTAACCCCCCCCAAGGCGTGCTGTTCAGTAGCATTCTATTCTCTATTTAGTTCACCAGTCTCTGAAAACATGTACAAGGAACCTTGATCATGGTTGTTGAGTAAAGTTGGTTACGAGTTCTACACCTTTCCGCATTCTCCCTCCGTACTAAGTTTGCTTTGAAACTCATGAAAAAACAGTGTTATGAGTTTAGTTTTGTGTTTGCAGGGAACTGTTGGAAGAGAGTGGCCTGACAGTGGATGAGCTACACAAAGTTGGTAACATCAAGTTTGAATTTGTTGGCAGCAATGAGTTGATGGATGTCCACATTTTTCGAGCAGAAAATTATTCTGGCGAACCAACAGAAAGTGAAGGTATAGTGTTTCGATCATAGAATACTGGAAATTCACAATGAAAAGCTTATTGAAATTATTGTTGTAGATATTTAGGAAACTTGAGTACCCCTTGAACAATCTAGGTTGTCCTGTTTTGCCTATGTTAAAAGTTTAGGGGTCTGAATATGATTATTGACCCAAGATCACATAAGGTTTTAGTTCTAGATTCTGTGATTTAACTAATTTTGCATTACAGAAAGGTCTGCAGCAATTTGTGTGGCCCCTTCATTAAAAATGATTTCATGGGCACAAAGTGAGCACACCGTAGCTAATGGTCATTCTTAATGTTCATGCAGATGCAAGTCCATACAAATGAAGACATTCTTTTGTCTAAGTGTATCATTTGTACTGTTGAATCTGTTAGAGTGGTAGAAGGGTACCTGGAAATGAAGTGTGTAGCACTAGACCGCCAGACTCGTGGATGGCTGTTGGGCCGCCAGCTCTACCAGGTCTGGAGGTTGGTGGTGGTCCTACTCCACCAGGGCAGCTGTGCCCCGGGGATTACGAACTTGTCAGCCTTTTCTTGGCAATAGCACTGCCATGAAAAGGCTGGCGGAGAACAGGTGCATGGGGACCCCTGCACTGCCCATGCACTTGGCATGGGCAGTGCAGGGGCCGCCCTGACCAGCACCTTTGCAATGTTCATTGCCTGCTTTGCAGACAGTAAACATTGCAAGGGTGCTGGCGCACTCTGTAGGCTACAGCATTGCCGCTGGCTCGATTATGAGCTGGAGACAGTGCTGTAAACTGTTCACCACTAGACCTAGTCGGAAACTCTTAATGATACCGTCAGAGAGGACCCCTTGTTGGCTCTTGCATTGATGACAATCTCTCTTTCACAAACCACAATTGTTAACTTTACCTAAATTAGTATGAAAATTCCAGGCCTATAGGTAGTATCTTTGGAGAGATTTAACAGTAATACTCTTTCCAATGCGGAGAGATAAGGGGATTCACAACTATTTCTGGGAATATCTTTGAAACAACTAGTAATGTGTAGAAGATGATTCTGGACTATATAAGTTGCAGACAGTTGGCATTGTCAGAATGAGCAACCTTTACATTGTCATTTTCATCAAGAATGGATTTAATAAATGGTCTTCTATATTTTGAAGTAGCAAGCTGAAAGTTTGCCCGTTGTAATTCTTTCCCAAAGCACTTACCTTTGTGTATACATTCACAACTGGATTTGGAGATGGCATACTCATGTTCTAATTATTTAATCTTTGCTAAGCTCAGACACTTTCTTTCGTCTACTAACACAATAATATATTTTTTCACATCTTATAGGAGTCAAAATTATTGCAGAATAATGTATCAGAAGACGTTTTACATTTAAGAAAAAAATATGCAGTGAAGAATTTAAATTCTGCATTGAACTTGGTTGGCTGCCTTTCCGAGGAAAGATGTTACATTTCCAACTGTTATTGCCTTTCCTAGAAGGAAGCAGGTCAAAGTCTGATATCACTGGTGCATTGTCAGTAGTTCTTATCTAAAGCAGGCGAAGCAAAAATCTCCCCAACCAATGTTTCTAAAGTCTACTAACTAAAACGCCTGACATGAGTCTTCAGAAATGGAGTAATGTTGGCTTTTAAACTGGGTGAGTGGGAAATAATTATTTGTCTCTTAATAGCATTGCCATTCCCCTGGACCACCTACGAAATTATTCATAGCGTCGTATCCAGAAGTAATGTGTGATCGCTCACCGCTCTCTAAAGCACGCAACGTTTTGAAATGGACCCCAAAAACAGAGATTAAAAAGGACCTCAAACGTTACAACAGCTGGCATTGTTAAGAAGTAGAAAAAAAGACTTTCTCCTGTACATAAAATATCTTGGAACCCATACGGTGTGATACATCTATGATATGAATATATAGTTAGATCATGAAACTCTTCTTTAGTAAACAGCAAGCAATGAGAAATAAAAGTACTGAAGCTTTGCACTGTCTGCCTCTGTGCTATCTTCTGCATACAATGGAATTTTCTCAGCAAAAAATGATACTCCTATCCTATAGAGCAATGTTAAAATATCTCACGTCTTCCTATATACTACAAATAACAAGAAGGGATAGCCACTTTCTTCAGAATAGGTTACACATTTGTATGGCTGAAAATGTGTGAACTGTAAAAAGGACGTATCATTTACGAAGCAGCTAGTCACAAAATGTCATATATATATATATATATATATATATGTGTGTGTTATTTCTTTTGCAGGGTTTTACAGCTCTGTTGGCTATATGAGGCCTTGCATGTTTATGTCGTTTACTGTAAGCCATTTAATTTAGATAAAAATAAAGCAAAGGGATGTGCCAAAGCTGACGACTTTGGTCCTAAGCATGTCAAACTTTCAAATTCCACCAGATGGCAGTACAGACATGTATCCAGAAATACATTTTATTAATAAGCCAGAGACATTGAAGCTATTGTACTCTGAGATAACCAAAAGCATCAAAGTACGAGGTTCTGGCATACAAGATGATAATAGTGCTATTTCAAAATGGCCTGTAGAAGCAGGACAAGAGGAGACAGCAAAATCTAGTTTGTTTCCAGGCTGGTTAATGCATATCCTTTAGCACAGCAGATGTTCGTATATGGTTTTATTGATGTTTACCAGTGGCAGCTCCCATGTATTTAGAGTGGTGGGACGGGCAAAATCCAGGTGGGGTAATTGTAATAACGAAAAAAAAGGCCGTTACCTTCTTCACTTGCCACAACGTCCTCTTCACTCTGGTGCCTTCTTTCCTCAAAGCCCCGGACCCAAGAAACTGCACTATCCAATCCTGGCACTGCTCTCATGCTACTAAACAGCATGAGAGCAGTGTCAGATTGGAGGGAGAGGCCTCTCTCAGTGCTCTTAAGAGCACTGGAGGCCTGTGCTTTCTCTAACCCAGGTGTTTTAAGACAGTGAATTATGGCAGTGTCCTCCGTAAACTCGTATTGCATCAATACTGCCTGCAGACCTGCCACACATCTTGAATTCTGGTGGTACCGTCTGTTACCAGCCGAAAAGGGGATTCCGATAACTCAGAATGAGGGCATAAGAATGCAGGTGGAAAGACTATTTATGAAGCTCAAGTACAAAACTGAATTGCCTGTAGCCACTAAAATAAAAGCTTTTCTTTTTGAATTGTACTGATTTTATTGAGTTCCAAAGAAAGAAAGCAGAGTCTGTCCCTCTGGGTTTAAAGCTTGTGACCTGTGGATCTTGAGGCAGGTATACGGCTCACTGAGTAATCTTATCTGTTGAAACCATGTAAAATGTTTATTGTGAAGTTGATAGCCTTTTATTACCATACACATTTGATTCTTTTCCTATAAGGTATTTCTATTATAAGTGGAAGGAGCTTGAATTGCATACACCTGAGTGCATTAGTACAAAGTCATTACTTTCATTCAACGTACAGGCAGCAAAATCCCTATTATTTACATTTTGAACTGAGTCTGTAGGACAGATGTATTTTGTCATCCAGTAATTCAAAGGTTATGACCATTGGTGTACAAGCAGGAGTACATTCAGTATTATTTTTCGGTGGTTCACTTGCTCACATGAGATAGTTTGTAGCTCTTATATGTATTTTTCTTTTGTCTCTTTTTGTCTTCACACTGAACATTCCTAACGAGGAAAAAGCAAATTTTGATTTATTTTTTTATGTTAACAACAACTGACAATTTGTTTTGTTTTTTATCATGTAGTTTGAATATACAATATTTTTGGCAGCAATGTGGACACAGCTCACCAAGTGATTTTGCTTCTTTTTAGAAATGCGCCCTCAGTGGTTTGCGCTGGATAACATCCCCTTCGTGCAGATGTGGCCGGACGATGTGTACTGGTTTCCAATTATGCTTCAAAAAAAGAAGTTCCTCGGCTATTTCAAATTTCAGGGACATGACACGATCCTGGACTATACTCTTAAAGAAGTGGATGAAATCAAGGAAAATCATCTTATCCTTTCGGTCACCTAAGACAATAAAAATGAAAGGACACAATGTGCGTGTGCCTTGAGGCCTTAAAATGGAAAGCTGTGACACTGCTTATACAGTCACACTGGCTTTTAATTTTTTAGGAAGCAAGAGACGTCCTGTGAGATTTTCCTGTAAAAGGGTGCACTGTACAGAGATATGAAGAATCCTATTTTTGGATCCTGTTTTAAGTTTCCGAAACTATACCCGAGTAAAGGTGCTTTTTTTCTTTTACATACTGTCTTTTTACTTGTTAGTTACAGAGAAAATGCTATGTAAACTTGAAAACACAACCATACTGTCATAATTATTGTTATCCTTTTTTTTTAAGGACACTGATTTGTTTGTGAAGTTGTAATCATATTATACAATACAAACAACTATTTCAAGTGTATGCATTTCATTTGGGCACACAAAAGTTTACACTTCCTAAAATGTAGCACAATAATTGCAAAATCCCAAAGATAAGACAGTTATTTTGCAAAATAATTACAATTTCATTTTCGTTTAAATATTTAAAGTGTCCTCCAATGTACTTCTTAGCCCAATTGCCTTTGTTCACTAATATGTAAATGTCTAAAATCTCCGTGGACAATTTAAAGTAAGACATTGGTCAACTGAGAAGTTCAGAGCTATTTGTAGGTGTGCACACAGCACCATACTTGGTGATTATTTTATATGCTACCCATTCTTGGCACCTACTTAACCCCACCGTATATTATAGCTGCCGTTTCATAGTTCCAAGTAGTGTAGTCGTGTTTAAGCCCAATATGTCTGTATTCTGTCTCACATTGAAAAAAAATATATGTAGATAGATATAGACATGAACACAGCGTTGTTGGGAACAGGTCCCCAGATGGCCACTTTTCCTACGGATGGCACTTGATTCATGTAAGATCTTCTAAACTGAGTTGAACTTGAGAGAATACACAAAGTAGATCAACAGTGGCGATTCCTGTGTTCTCCCAAAAGACTGAGTGTGTGGGCTGGAAGGCGTACCGGGCAGATAGACAGTTGAAGTTGAAATTATACCAAACCAGGCAGTGGACCCAGGAACTGCCACAAAGTTGCACTCAAATAATGGAGATAGGAAACCCACTGGAACAATTTACACACTTGGCTGAGAGAGAATGGAAGCGGGAACAGCTACAAGGTAGCACACAGGTGCCCCAAGAACTACAGAAAGATACAGTGCAAAGCACCTTTCCAAAGAAAATCTCTTCCTTCTATAGTGGTGCACATATTGACATGTTCCATGGCCGTGAAGCTTTGCAGCCACAATTAAAAATGAAGACACTGAGTTAAGAACCCCACCACCATTGTTTTTATTTATTTGCTCTTACTCTGTATTTACTTTTTGTTATGCTGCTGCTGCCAAGACAAAATTTGAAGATATCTTTTCAGGTAAGTTTTTTTTTTTCTTCTTTTTTTCAAGGGTCTAACAGCTCTCTGTGGACAGCCAGTTTATGGCACATATTTGCATTTCACTGTAGTGGGAAATCCATGTCGAATTTGACACTCTGCGCCACCAATGTGCTGGTCCAACTGCCACATTAGGACCGTGGAGGTTGCGCCACAGTTGGACAGCCAGATTACGAGTAATCGGCAGTGCTGGCAGTCCTAATCCGGCAAGCAGCGCTGCCCTGGGGATTACAAGTCCCTTCACCGCTGGTGGTTACATGGCAGTAGCACTGCCATTTAAAGGCTGGTGGAGACAGGGTGCAGGGGGCCCTTGCACTGCCCATGCAGTTGGCATGGGCAGCGCAGGGGCCTCCATGGCCATCCCTGTCGCAATCTTCACTGTCTGCTATACAGACTGTGAAAATCACGATGGGTGGTGTTGCACCCTATGCACCGCCACATTGCCATCGGCTCAATTATGACCCGGCTTCAATGTTGTGGGGACTGTTTCCCACTGGACCAGCAGGCGAAAACATCATTTACGCTTGTTGTCATAGCGGGAAACTTGTAATGGGGCCTGCGAAAGGCAGCACTGGTGACTCCCACTGTCCCAGCCTCAGATAGGAGCGACAATGGCTATGGTGCTTATCAGTTTATGGCTGTGTATAAAAGATAATCCAAATCTTTGCGGACTGTTTAGAGTGATCAAGTGGAAAGAAGAAAAGAAAGCTATTTCATTCCAGATCACTCGAAAAATATCACATGTAGTTAGTTTGTTTTGTCACTAGCAAAAGGCCCTCAACAACTTCCCATTTGGAATGATTAGCACTGCAAGGAATGAGGTAATAATGACTTGCGTGGTTCTAGGAAAGTAATTAAATAGTAAATCTTTCCTTGTGGTCCTCGATCTATTGGAGTTGTAGATGGTGCAATACAGAACATGTGGCTTCTCACAACTGAAATAACAGGAGCACACAAGATTACACAATGTGAGCTCAAATTCTCCTTTGCTCCGCAATGCCATGACTTGCCAGTCTCACTTAAAGGTTTGAAAAGTAAATAACAATAAATAGGAGCTATTATAAAATAACTGAAATAAAAAAGTTTTTATGAAAGAAACCCTACTTGCAGGGGCAAATAGAAATTCTAACTAGATTTCCAGAAGTACTGTTTTTTTTTTTTTTACATAGCAGTCTTTGTCTCAAGGCATCTCTCTCTCCCACTGAGTTGCCTTGGTGATGCTTTGTAGGAGAAACCCTAGAGTCTATAGGGATATGGGGTAAATATATTTTAAAAAGATACAAGGGCCTTATATGAAAAATGCTGGAACAATATTCATCAACAATTGATTATTAAGAGATAATATTAAAGAAATAATTAATTCCATATATCCAAACCATAAATCAATTATGTTATCAATACTTAAATTAGAACAAAGTTCACGTTGCTCACACGTGATGCACACTGTGATAAACTAATTTCACTGAATGATGTTTTAACATACAACTAAAACAGTACACTCACGAAGGACAAGAGCCACCCGGTAACCAGAAAAGGGGGGGAAGAGGGGCTAACCCCATTTTATCATCTCAAGTGGCCAAGGTATTGAATGAAATAATAGTACAAATACAGTATCGGTAACATTTAACCCACCAAGCACTGTTTGAGAAAATATATCAATTCAAAACCGAACCACTGCAAAAATCACTGCCAAAAGTAGTCTACTTCATCATTCTGACATGGAGCTTTCTTCTTTCTAAAAACTCAGCCAGGAGGCACCGCATCCATGGTGAACTGCAAATAAGTAAGCTAGAGCCTCACAGATAGCACTAAACTTATATTTCATGCTATACTTATATACCCACACAAAATAAACAAACTCAGATCACAGACTACCCACACAAAAATAACAACCCACAACAAAGGAAACTTATCTTAACCCTCCTACCTAAAGGCTGCTTTGCACCTACACCACATATTTACTCCAAGTTGCTTAATGATGTAAACACAATGGACAACTCTACCACACAAGCACAGCTTAATCAAAGAATTGGACAGGAGAATTATGTTACCTTTTGTTTCTTTGACTGAAAAGCAAGCATATTTTAAAGCCAGAATGGATGCTTTTGTCAGGGTTCGGTAGAGTATGAAATGAGAAGACTAAAGTACAGAAATATTGTTTGACACCTAAATAAAAACATATGTTTACTTTGTGTACCTCAAAATATATCAATTGCATAGGAGTACAAACCAGGAACAGTGTTTCTTAGTCCTGTAGCCAAACCATGTCAAACTAATTTTACTCTGCAATACCTAAATAAGACAAAAGAAATTGCAGCATCAGATCACTCTAATACATTTGACATTAAAATGTCCAAAGTCTTCTTGTTTTAACCATGATTGTATTCGTTCAGATAGTACTAAAGAGAACAATTTATCCATACAATCAACATGTTTTGTCCCATGTGGCTTCTTCAAGGCTGCAGACAAATAAAAGGCTGAAGTTGTATGTATGAATTATGTACCATGTAACAAAGTACAGCAATACAATTGTCTCAGTGCGCTACATCCAAATCATGACAAAATGTCAGAGACAGGTAATGGTGAATAACCATTCAGTAAGGAAAAGATATCCCAAGATCCCACTTCCATTGTCCATAATAACTGTTCGATTAGCATGTTGTTCATGGAAAGGTGTCCGGTGCCAGGTGCACACTTCATTTAATGATTCTGTCTAAAAAATACAGGCTGGCCTCGTGTCTAAATATAGTCTGTAGCTGGTGAAGTATTGTTATGCATATCAAGAACACCACGTGTCATTCCAGGCATTCCATATGTAGCATTTTGATTATTAACAACTCCTCACATCCTTTTTTATTGATGTTGGCTTTAAACAGATTAAATATACAAACGTGGATGTCAAATATATTCAGTTGAGTGGGTTAAAAGAAGATTAGATTGCTGAATGGGGTTGATTTTCCTGCCAAGTGTATATTTGTAGGATATCTCACTGTTTGATGGGAAGTGATATCATAATCTCATTCGATACACATCAACGCCTCCATTAGCAATATCCTGTTTAAAATCTAAGGGCACAGTCCCCTTTTCTTCCCAAGTCTCTGCCGCTTGGTTGGGGTGAACCTAAGAGGGATGGGAAGTTGCTCTGCTTCTTCCCAATTCAGACCTGTACCTCAGCCCAATAGACATCAGGAATTTAGTTTTGGTGTGCCCTGAATAGAATGTCTAGGCATCATGGGTAAGCCTGCCAGGCTCCCCATGAATATTCTCCTGATAATAATGAGGTTCCCTAACAAACTGAATGAGGCTTCTCAAACGGGATCATTATCGTGAACTCTAGCCACCCTTCATGCTGACTTAAATGTGGTGAGCCTCCATCCTTTTTGGAAATCCCCCCTCATAGCTTGCTAATGAACTCTCCTTACTCCAACAACTTACTGTCAGTTCAACATTTTCTCTGCTTGCCAACGTGCCTCGTTTGCAGTTCTTTGGCATCAGTTGCTGCACTTCCAACACACGAATCTCTGGCCTTCCTCCCGCTTCCAAAACATCAGTGTACTTTCATTCCATATATACACTTTTAACTTACGCCTTGTCACCCTCTGTCATCACCCCCCTTTCTCACACACTACTTCTTCCCTTTACTGCAGATCCTTCACCCTCTATTTCCTTACCCGCCTCATCCAGTCTGACACAACCCTTCTCACCCTGAGAGGACAGGGTAGCTTGGCAGAGCAGTAGGCTTAACTTCAGAGTGCTAGGTGTAAAGTATTTGTACCAACACACACAGTAACTTAATGAAAACACTACAAAACAACACAACACAGGTTTAGAAAAATAGGAAATATTTATCTAAGCAAAACGACAAAAATTCACAATACACAAGTCAAGTTATCAATTAAAAAGCAAAAAGAGTCTTTATGTAGTTTAAAACACACACTAACACTGTTAGCGTGAAAATGTACTTGGGTGCGTCAAAAATAACCCCGCACGGGCAAGTGTGCATCAAAAAGGGCTTGCGATGCGTCGATTTCACGAGCGAGACCTTGCGTCGTTTCTCCATTCGTCTGGTATGGCGCATCATTTCTTCTCTCTGCAGGAGAGCGATGCGTCGATCCGGGCAGCACTCTCGGGTCCGGGCAGGCCTTGCGTTGTTTTTACACGCCCAACGGTACTTGTGTCGGAAATCCAGCCGCACGATGATCTGAAAAACACGCAGCGCAGGTTGCAATCTCCCAGCCTCCGTCTACGATGCTGCGCGTCGTTTCTCCAGCTCCGTGCGTCGATTCTTCGGTCGCGATTCCGACGAGCATCGATTTTCAGCCACAGAGCCGGCAGCGCATCATTTTTTCAGACGCAGATCGGAGTCGCGTCGATCTTTTCCCCGCACGGCGTTCTGTGCGTGGATTTCTAACTTTTAGGCTGCCAGCTTCTCCTTTCAGGGTCCCGGGAACTGGATGGGCACCACAGGGCAGAGTAGGAGTCTCTCCAGAGACTCCAGGTGCTGGCAGAGAGAAGTCTTTGCTGTCCCTGAGACTTCAAACAACAAGATGCAAGCTCTAAATCAAGCCCTTGGAGATCCTCACAAGATGGAAGGCACACAAAGTCCAGCTTTTGCCCTCTTACTCTGGCAGAAGCAGCAACATCAGGATAGCTCCTCAAAGCTCAGTCACAGGCAGGGCAGCTCTTCTTCCTCATCTCTTCAACTGTTCTCCAGGCAGAGGTTCCTCTTGTTTCCAGAAGTGTTCGAAAGTCTTTGGTTTTGGGTGCCCTGCTTATGCCCAATTTCTCCTTTGAAGAAGGCCTACTTCAAAGTAAAGTCTCTTTTGAATGTGAAATCCTGCCTTGCCCATGCCAGGCCCCAGACACTCACCAGGGGTTTGGAGACTGCATTGTGTGAGGGCGGGCACAGCCCTTTCAGGTGTGAGTGACCACTCCTCCACTCCCTCCTAGCACAGATAGCTCATCAGGCTATGCAGGCTACACCCCAGCTCCCTTTGTGTCACTGTCTAGTGTGAGGTGCAACCAGCCCAATTGTCAAACTGACCCAGACAGGGAATTCACAAACAGGCAGAGTCACAGAAATGGTATAAGCAAGAAAATGCTCACTTCCTAAAAGTGGCATTTTCAAACACACAATCTTAAAATCAACTTTACTAAAAGATGTATTTTTAAATTGTGAGCTCAGATACCCCAAACTCCCCATGTCCATCCGCTCCCAAAGGGAATCTACACTTTAATCAGATTTAAAGGTATCCCCCATGTTAACCTATGAGAGGGACAGGCCTTGCATCAGAGACAAACAAATTTAGCAATATTTCACTTTCAGGACTTATAAAACTCGTTACTATATGTCCTACCTTAACCATACCATGCACCCTGCCCTTGGGGCTACCTAGGGCCTACCTTAGGGGTGCCTTACATGTAAGAAAAGGGAAGGTTTAGGCCTGGCAAGTGGGTACACTTGCCAAGTCAAATCTACAGTTAAAACTGCACACACAGACAATGCAATGGCAGGTCTGAGACATGATTACAGAGCTACTTATGTGGGTGGCACAACCAGTGCTGCAGGCCCACTAGTAGTATTTGATTTACAGGCCCTGGCACCTCTAGTGCACCTTACTAGGGACTTGCTAGTAAATCAAATATGCCAATCATGGATACGCCAGTTACATACACATTTTGTAAAGGAGCACTTGCACTTTAGCACTGGTTAGCAGTGGTAAAGTGCCCATAGTAACAAAAACAGCAAAATCAGAGTCCAGCACACATCAACAACCTGGGAAACAGAGGCAAAAAGTTATGGGAGACCACACCAAGGATGAAAAGTCTAACAGATATTATCGACATCGCCACGGGCAATTATACGTTTAATGGAAGAGTACTTGCACTGGTCTAAATTGCTGCCATAGAATAATGAAGCCGGTGTAGCACTTGTCTGCAGCAAGTGCATATTTATTAACTAACTGTATCTGTTTGCGTTTTGAACCCAAACAGTTAAGGGTACACAAATATTATATATGTTTTAATATTTCAAGTAAAACAGCAGATAACGTGTTTTGTAGATCAACATTTGATCAAAATACAGACACTGACAGAACTACTGTTGCCTGTATTAAACTCCAAGATGATGTGTTGATTCCCCTGCAGCCTACCAACACCCTTGGGAACATCCATGGGGTACCCTGACAGCATTGGTTCTTCGGATGCCTCTGCAGTGCAGTAGGTTGACATATTACTGCAAATTGTCCCCCAGCTTCCGCTGGCCTGTCTATGGCTGAAGTCTGAGATGCTGAATGTCAGATTCTCAGTACTTTCAGCAGCACAATGCAGATTCTTGAAGGAGGTATCTGGTGATTGGTGTAACAGTGTATCTAAAATCAAAGCAGACATCATCAAGCAAAGGGAAATTCTAAAATTCCTTTTGTTGGTGATTGCAAGCAGAGCAGGACTAGGTAAACAGATACATTTTTTTCTCTTCACTGGATAGTTTATTTGAAGATGTGGGCATGTCAGGAGAGGTTAAGAGATTGATGGTATTGATAAACTCAGGTTCACCATATACCAGGTGATTAAAGTTGGGACAAGTATTTTGTTAAGGAGAGAAATAATTTACTGTCTTTGGTTATCACAGATTTGACATGAGCCTATCTCATTCCTTTACACACTGAATCCATAAATTCTTAAGAATGCCCTTTGGGGTGACATCTGGGTACTTGAGGGAATTTCACAGGTCTTGTTTTTCCAATATAATATATTGGTATCTTGCTGAGACAGAGAAGACCGTGACAAGATTTTGAGATTACATAGAGAGATTTCAGGTGTCAGGTCTTGCACTAAAGATAAGTAAATGGAAATTTTTAGTTACTACAGTGGCCCACTTGTGTCCTACAACTACAGGAGAGGGAAGAAGACCCAAATTGGAGTTAGCTAAAAGTATTACTGAAACACCTACACTAGAGCCTTATGATCAGATGAGACAGTTCCTCTGACTTGCAGAATTTTGCTCAAAGTTTATAGCCAACTTTGCCAGTGTGGTCCAATCTTTGAGGTTGTTTCTCAAGAAGAGCGCTCATTTTATTCGGATGATTGTGAGAAGGGAATTCATTTCTCAAGAAATGCATTAGTATGCTGCAAACACTGGGAAGCTTGAAAGCCGATAGAAGAATCACTCACCACCGATGCTAGTCTTTGTGGTTTGGGTGCCATGCTTTGTCAGATTAACAATAGTGAAAATAATGTTGGAGCATGAAGCTACAGATGTTAAAGCATACCATTTTGTAAATCTTTTTTATTATTATGCTTACAACCAATGACAGATAATAGCAAACACCAGCACAAGTCAGCATATATGTCTTACAATTAGACTATTCCACTTGTTGTCATGACAACCATATTTCACTCCCTTAAGTCCTCACCCGTGCTCCAGAGGACAGGACTCAGAGTCAATAATATATTAGGCTTACAACCGATGCAACCGAAGCAAACGCCAGCACAAATTAGCAGATAGTCTTACAATTAGACCATTCCACTTGTTGTCATGACAACCATATTTCACTCGGGATTGTCCCTTGGGAATCACCGCCTTCAGGGCATGTCAAACGTGTAGGTAACGGAAAGTCTCCGTAGAGGACAATCATAATCTTTTTTCAGTTCTGAAAAGGATACCACGTCTCCCGCGTCCAGAGATCTCTGACCTTTGAGAGGCTTATTAGGTCCCATTTGTTGAAACCCTGACGATGTCCCAGGTGGCTCAGTTTTTCAGAGTTTCTCAATGGAGAGGCTTGTGTGAGCTTACCTCTCCATCCCAGTGCACCATGTGTCGAGTGCCAGAGTTGAACCGTCAGCCTGGTTGGCCCACTAAAGGTTTGGGGGCATATTTCTACTCTGTTTGCGCCAAATGTGCGTCAAATATTTTAACGCACAATCAGCGCAAACCCTGCCCCATATTTATACTTTGACACCCGACCGGGTGGGCGTCAAAATTCCACCATGTGCATAATTTTTTGGAAGGGGGAACCAGCCTTGCGTTAATTATATGCAAGGTAGGCGTTCCCTTCCAAAAATGACTTTAAGGCCTGTGCCCCTTATTTATACTCTGGCGTCATTTTGACGCACAGGAGGGGGTTGGCCTTTTTAACGCCTGGGTCAGGGCAGGCGTTAAGGGACCTGTGGGCTCGGAAGGAGCCCAGAGGTGCCCTCCCCTGCCCCCCAGGGACACCCCCTGCAACCCTTGCCCACCCCAGGAGGACATCCAAGGATGGAGGGACCCATCCCAGGGAGGTAAAGGTAAGTTCGGGTAAGTATTTTTCTCCGATTTTTTTTTTTTTGTGGCATTGGGGGGCCTGATTTGGGCCCCCCTACATGCCACTATGCCCAATGACCATGCCCAGGGGACATAAGTCCCCTGGGCATGGCCATTGGGCAAGGGGGCATGACTCCTGTCTTTGCTAAGACAGGAGTCATGTCAATGGAGGTTGGGCGTCAAAAAAAATGGCACAAATCCGGTTTGAGGCCTGAATTTTGCCTCAGACCTGACTTGCACCATTTTTGACGCACAACCCCCATTTTCCCATACGCCGGCGCTGCCTGGTGTGAGTCCTTTTTTTTAACACACACCAGTCCGCAGCACCAGCTTGCGTCATTCCATTAATAAGGCGCCTGCATGGCGCGTTGGAATGGCGTTAGCCGGCGGTAACATTTTTGACGCGCAACTGCGTTGGCGCAGTTGTGCGTCAAAAAGTATAAATATGGGCCCGGTGTTTTGCGGCTGTGTAAAGGGCGCACATGTATCCCCTTAGGCGCATTACATAATGGTCTTTATGGAGGACTACTATGGTGGCCACGTGCTGCTCCCTGGGAAGAATGACTATTGCTCTACTGCTTTTATACATCTGCAGCAGGTAGTGTGTCATAGTGCTTGCAGTAAGTTTACATAGTTTTATCAGCAAGCCATCATGACCCATAGCTTTGCATGAGTGCAGGTCTCCAATCCCTCAGGCCACTTCCTTCTCAGTGGGGTCAACTTCCATAGTCGCAGCGTCTTCTGCAGAAATAACTGGAAGGGCAATGTCTTTCAGTAGGTCTCTTGAGTCTTCTGCTGCAGTGGTGCCCGTATGGGAGTAAAGTTGAGAGTAGTCTGTAGAGAAGGCCTCAGGAATACCTTGAGGGTCTCACACACTATCTCCATTGGCTGTATGCACTTCCATGACCCAGTAAGACTCTAGGTCACGCCTATCTAACCATGCCAATAATTTACCCGTTTTGTCACCAGTTTTGTAGATCCTGTTTTGCCTCGCCCTATAGTGGGCCCTAGCTGCTTCGTTGGTTATATCTTTATATTCTTGGTGTTTGAGGTCTCGTTTATGTTGTAAGTCCTCTTGGCAATTAATGCCTCCTCCAAGTTTTGTATGTCCTGTTCTGGCCCGCTCTACTGCCATCCTCTTCTCCTTTTTATGCCCCACTATTAGAGAGAGCGCTTGTGCCTGGTCCCTGTTTTGTATGCTTCCCATAGAGTCACGGGGGAATCGACTAATGTCTCATTTTCTACAAAATTAGTTTTTGGTTGCTTTCTCTACTTCGTCACAGATATCTGGAATTATCAAGGTCCATGGGTGTTAGACCTGGCATCCTTGGTGTGGTCTTCCCTAACTTTTGGCCTCTGCTTCGCAGGTTGTTGCTGTGTGCTGGACACTGTTTTTGTTGCTTTTGTTACTCTGGGCACTTTACCACTGCTGACCAGTACAAATACTTTACACATTGCTTCTGAGGTAAGCCTTTCTGCTTGTGCAAAGCTACCAAGGGGGTGAGCAGGGGGTTAACTAGGTGTGTTTCTCCTTTTCTCCGACTAGAGTGAGGGTCCTTGCTTGGACAGGCGGTAAGCTGACTGCCAACCAAAGATCCCATTTCTAACATTGGTGATCAGCGGTGCTATTGGACTTGTATTTGTAATTGACATACAGTGATTAAGTGTACACTACTGTTTTCAGTGTAGACCATTACGTGACTACTTATCATTTGTTTTTGTGTTTTTTCTTTTTTTTTTCTTTTCATCTGCTTACATTTTTTTGTGATTTTTGAACTTCTCATTGGGAACTCTTTTGTTCTGCCTTAGGACTTTGCACTTTTGACCTGCCATTATGTCTCAATCTGTAGATGCACTAGCTGGAGCTGTTTTTGAGTACGGAAGCTGGAAGGTTACACAGTTGCCCAACTGAAACAGTTCTGTAAGTAACTTGCCTGTCCCATTAAGAGCTCTATCAGGAAGGAGGTGCTGCAGAAGGCTCTGAGGGCCTGGGTGACAGCCAAGGAGGCACATAGAAGAGGAGGAGGATGGGGGTGGGGAGGTGCAGAGTATTCATAATGTGGTAGTGGATGTACCTGTTATGCCTGGGAGAGGGTCTCCAGGGCATTCAGTGTGTCATCCAAGGGTCTGACTCCTCAAGAGTTGCAGGACAGACAGGCAGAGAGGGTTCACCAGTTGGAGTTAGAGATGTTTAGGATGAAAATGGAGGAGAGGACGCTGGCCACAGAAGAGAAGAAGATGCTCCTGAGCTTAGTTTGAGGGAACAAGGTCAGAGGAGCCAGTCTAGTAGAGATGGTGGCAGCAGTACCACAGTGCTGCATGAGAGGAGGGTACACATTCCCAAAGACCTAGTTCAGGATATCAAGAGGGAGGATGACATATACTTCTGGTTTAAGGGGTATGAGTCTGCTCTCCACATGAACATGGTCCCTGAAGCACATTGGGGGGTGTCTTTGGAAGCTGTTTGAGGTAGAAGGGAGGAATACTCTGACATCCTTAGGGGATCATCAGGGACTCACTTACTCTAGCATGAAGGATGCCCTACTCACAAGGTAAGGTCTCACCCCTGAGCAGTACAAGGGCAAGTTTAGGTCCTGCAAAAAAAAGAAGGAATCCAAAACATGGTTGGAATGTGCTGACTCTTTTTGCAGGTCACTGGATGGTTGGGTGAAGGGCAGTAAGGTAACAACTTATGAGGGGATTTACAACTTGATTGCTTGGGAGCACTTGTACAGTCTTTGTTTTCCAGAGCTGCGCCAACACCGGAATGACAGCAAGCTGACTGACCCCAGGAAGCTTGCGCAGGAAGCGGACTGTTGGGAGAGCACCAGAGTCCAAAGGAGGTATGGAGGAGACCCCACCAATGGTGGGCAGGGTCCCTCTCAGAAGAATAAGGTTGGGTAAGGGTAAACAAGGGAAGGTCTCTGATGGGCCCCAACCTAGCTCCCAGAGTAAGGATTCCCAACCCCTAGTTGAAAAGAAGCCCTGGTTTTCTAAAGTGAAACCTGCAGAGGGGGGTCCCCACAAGTGTTAAGCATGTGACCAGGTGGGTCATTTGGAAGGGGGAGAGTCCCATATGGACACAGGCACCCAATGGTGCTCAATCACAGGGTTTGGGCAGTGTAGCGCTTGGGGAAGTAGTTGATTCCAGGTGGGTGGGAGCCAGCTGAGATGACCCTGGTCTCACTAGGGGACAGTGAGATGGTCCAGAGGAACCTTTTGCCTGAGACCACTAAGTACGGGCAATGGGTGACCATCAATGGACAGAGGGTGGAGGCTCTGAGAGACACAGGAGCCAGTGTGACTACTGTTAGAAGTCACCCAGTGTCTGAACAGCAGATAGAACCCCATGTACTTCCCCAAGTGGTTGTAGTAGACAACTCGGAGCGCATGTGCAGAGTGGCGCAGGTTCACTTTCAATGGGGGTCCTCAGGTGTCTTGTGAGTAGCTGTGAGTCCAACCAACCTGTAGATTGTCTGCTTGGCAAGGACCTAGAGGATTCCCCTTGTAAAGAGGTGGAATTTGGGGGGGGGGGTGTGGTGTACACACACACACACACACACACACACACACACACACACACACACACACACACACACACACACACACACACACACACACACACACACACACACACACACACACACACACACACACACACACACACACACACACACACCTGTCCGTCCCTCCTCCCCTGTCCATCCACCCGTCGATGGCAGCCCATCAGGGTGATCAGGAGACCCTGGCGCCTGAAATAGTAGCCCAGGTGTCTGCCACAAGCATGAAGGGTAAGGGGCACGGGAAACTGGCCCCAGACGTTCCCGTGATCTGGGGGAGATTCCCTGGAGTCTACAGGGGAACAGGTGGCTGAACTGGGGGAGGTCCATGAGCTGACTCATTGCTCGTTGCCAACAGAAAGGGGGGGGCCCACCAGGGAAGCATTCTGTGAGGCACAGAAGACATGCCCTACTCTGGAGGGTTTGCGGCAGCAGGGTGCAGACCAGGCGTCTGGCAAGAAGCCTGGAACACACAATCTACTGGGAGGATGGCCTCCTATATAGTGAGTCTAAGGTTGCTGAGCCTGGGTCAGCCTGTGTGCTGGTGGTACCCCAGTGCTTCAGAGCCTTCCTACTGGATCTGGCTCATGATGTGCCTTTAGCTGGTCATTTGGGGGCAGGAGAAGACCTTTGAATGGCTTGTCACCCACTTTTACTTGCCCCAAATATGCAGGCACTCGGATGCACACTGTAGGTCTTGCCAAACTTGTAAGGCAAGTGGCAAGAGTAGGGGGGAAATGTAAGGCTCCCCTCCAACCTTTTCCTGTGGTCAGCACCCCCTTTGAAAGGGTTGGTATTGACATTGTGGGGCCCAAGACAGCCATGGGCAACAGGTTCATGCCGGTCTTGGTGGGCCATGCCACCCGGTATCCAGAAGCCAATCCTTTGAGGTCAATCACCTCCCCTGTGGTGGGACGTGCATTGATGTGTTTTTATTTTTTTACCCGCATGGGGTTCCCCAAGGAGGTGGTATCTGATAGGGGTACCAACTTCATATCAACATATATGAAGTCCTTGTGGAAGGAGTGTGGGGTAACGTATAAGTTCACCACTCCTTACCACCTCCAAAGTAACAGTCTGGTTGACCATGGTTTTACTGTTGTAAGTTATTGCTTTGATGGTTTAATTAGACCGAATAAAGCTTGTGTGACTTGACTTGAACAGTGTGGTTGAGATTCAACCGCACCATGAAAGGTATGATCATGGGCCTGTCAGAACCCTTGAGGCGTAAGTGGGACGTCCTCTTGCCATGCCTTCTGTATGCCTACTGAAAGGTGCCTCAAAAGGCTCTTGGATTAAGCCCTTTGGAGTTACTGTACGGCCACCCTCTCGGGACCTTTGCGTCTGGTTAGGGAAGGCTTGGAGAAAGCCCCCCCCAGATGAATTCAGTTACATGCTGGCTTTTAGGAACCAGACTTCCCGCTTCGGGAAGCTCACCCAAGAGAACCTGGAAGCAAGTTAGGAAGATATGAAGCACTGGTATGACCAAAATGCCATTCTGGTTGAGTTTCAGCCTGTCCAAAAATTGTGGGTGATGGCCCTAGTGGAGCCCAGGGCTCTCCAAGGTAAGTGGACTGTGCCATTTAAGGTAGTGGAGCGCAAGAGTGATGTTACCTATCTGGTGAACTTGCAGACTCCCAGCAACCCTTTGAGTGTCTTCCATGTAAACCACCTCAAGCCTCATTTTGAGAGGACCGAGATGACAATGCTCGCAACAGATAATGGGGTGGAGGAAGAGAGTGAGCCTCTTCGTAACCTCCCGTTTGCGAAGGAGAAAGATGGGTCTGAGGAGAGTGTGAACTTCTCCTCTCACTGACCCCCAAGCAACAGAAGGACTATCGCCTTTCCTTGATCCCAGGGGGTCACTCATCTGTGTACACATGATGTGGATACTGGGGACAGCCCTCCTGTTAAGCATAAGGTCTATAGAGTGACTGACAAGGTTAGAACTAATATCAAGGATGAGGTATCCAAGATGTTAGCCTTAGTAGTTGTTGAGTTTTCCAGTAGCCCTGGGGCCAGCCCTGTGGTCTTGGTCCCAAAAGCTGCTGCTCCTGGTTCCACTCTAGACCTCATGTTCTGTTTGGATTTCCGGGGACTCTATGCGGTCACTAAGACTGACGCGCACCCCATCCCCCAAGCTGGTGAGCTCATTGATCGGTTAGGGCCTGCCCAATATCTACGTACATTTGATCCGACCTCTGGATATTGACAGATTTCTTTGACTGAGGGTGCTAAGGAGAGATCTGATTTTTCTACCCCAGATGCGCACTATCAATTTAGGGTGATGCCCTTTGGGATGAAGAATGCCCCTGCTACCTTTCAGAGGTTGGTTAACCAGATGTTGGCTGGACTGGATGATTTCAGTGCAGCCTACCTGGATGACATTGCTATGTTCAAGTCCACTTGGGAAGAACACTTGCAGCACCTCTGCAAAGTATTAGAGGCTCTGTCTCACTATTAAGGCTAGCAGGTGCTAAATAGGGCAGGGCTCTGTGGTGTACTTGGGACAATAGGTAGGGAGTGGCCCCCCCTACAACACAAAATTTACACTATTCTGGCTTGGGAGCCCCCAAGACCCAGGCTGAGGTGAGACCCTTTTTAGGTCTCACAGGCTATTATAGGAGGTTTGTCAAGGGGTATGGCACCATTTTTGCTCCCTTGACTGAGTTAACTTCTAAGAAGCAGCCAAAGATCTGGACTGAGTCTTGTCAGACAGCTTTTGATGAACTGAAGGCAGCCATGGCCACAGCACCTGACTTCTCCAAAGAATTTGTCGTGCAGACTGATGCTTCAGAGCATGGTGTAGGAGAAGTGTTATCACAGCTAAATGAAGAGGGCCTAGATCAACCTGTAGTCTACATTAGTAGGAGGCTATTTCCCAGGGAACATAGGTGGAGTGCAATTGAGCGTGAGGCTTTTGCTGTGGTCTGGGCGCTGAAGAAGCTATGAGACTCTATTTGTTTGGGATTCACTTCCGGGTTCAGACCGACCACAGGCCCCTCAGATAGTTAATGCAGATGAGGGATGAGAATCCAAAACTGTTGAGGTGGTCCATTTCCCTACAGGGAATGGACTTTACGGTGGAACACCGCCGTGAACAGAACACTCCAGTGCTGATGGTCTGTCCAGATTCTTCCACCTTGGTGCAGAGAACTTCCATGAGGTTGGGTAGTTCTCACCACTTTCAGCTGTGGGGGCACTATTTAAACAATAAATTGACCATAGTGGCAAATGATCAGAGATGCCCCTTGCAAAGTATCGTGCCTCACTGCAGTTGGAAAGGTGGTCCGCTAGTGAGAAGATGCAGTCAAGGTGAGACATACTGCTATGGGCCCCTAAGTGTAAGGTAAATTGCTGTAGTGTGGGACTTAAGATGTGCCATACGTCCACCAACCCCAGGGCCGTGGCAAATCCCTCCAGTGTGGTGTGTGAAGGTTGTGTATGTCTCTGGGGAAGTCTGTCCCTGGCATCGCCCCCACAATAAGGTCACCCTCCGGTAGCATCACCAGTTGGGCTCCCATGATGGCTAGGGTGCCTCTCTGCAAGTTCGTTGTAATGTAAACAGAGAGGATATTGATGAGTGCAGCAGCGGCAGATTCTCCACTAAGGTGGAGGAGCGTTGCCCCACTGCATTCAGTACAAAGAAAAATAAAATGATAATAACGCTATGTTATTAGCATTTTATTTTTCCTGGGACCCAGGTTAGGGTGGGGCTGGGCTGGGCTGGGCTGAAGGGGACCAGAGAAAGGATGGAGGAGGAGGAGGAGGGGTATGTGCACCATAACAGCGAATGTCTGTTTGGCCTGGTGTGTTGGGCTGGCCAAACAGACATGCGCACTTTGCCTTTCTCCACCTGGCCGTATTGCATAGCCAGGAGGAGAAAGTGCACAGGCCTTCAATCCCTCTCTGAGCACTGAACATGGCCGCCCACTCCAATCACGAGGCTGCTGTCATACTGGTGACAGCAGCGTTGTGATTGGCTGGGACCCTGTGTGCCGCCGGGAAGAGGATAAGGATGGAAGCGAGACAAACGAGTCTCTCCAAGGAGCTAGTAAGTGGTTCAGTGCCCGTTTAGTGGCAGCCGCCAGGGGAGTGCACCCTCTCATGTCCCAGTTAGGTCAGCAACGATCCCAAGTTTATCTGACCAGGTGTGTGTGTGATTGCGAGGGGGGGTTGTTTCCTCAGTAGGATTTCTGTTCCCCTGGACCCAGAAAAGAACCCTACATGCACTGCCATTTTGTAGCCCCAGTGATCTAAAGATTTGCAGGTATTTCCCATTGAGTGAGTTTCTTGGAGTAGAATCAAGTCGGGCGAGTTCCTTTTTATGTATTGTAGTACCACTCCCCTTAAATGTTATCCCCTGGGCCATTCATGTTCCATGATATGATTTTAATAGATGAGGCAATTATCTTACCCTCGCCCTCCCCCCATAAGAATATAGCACAGGTTGATGGGTCCAAGCTTCAGCTGTCGCTCGGCGGTCAGTCCTCTAAAAGGGAGGGGGGTAGAGGGGGCCTGTACATCCAGTGTTCTATATATGTCTGACATGTTACATGGCTGTTGTGGTGTGAACTGAATTCCAAACTAACATTAACCGCAACAAACTTCCCTTTCTCCTACCTGCTCCCCTGCATTGCAGACCTAAAACTATCCGCTCCCCTCAACTCTGCAGAGTGCCTGTCATGCAAACCTAGTATAATACTTGAGGAGACTGTGGCGGTTCATAACATATCCGCATTAACAGAAAAAAAGGTTACAAACACCAGTGGGTCATCACATCGGGAAATAACCAAGAAGGGATGCCGGCCCCGTATCTTACCTGCTTCCCTTAGAACAGTTTACCAGGATCTATCTGACTACTTTTTTGAGAGTGCCTATTCAAGGTCATGGTCTCTATCCACAACTGCTGAGATGTACATCAATTTCATTGACAAGTCAAGTACACCAGCTGCGGTATTGTTAGCTGAGATTGACACGGATACGAGTCATGATAGTGACCTGTTAAAGTTCAAAGACATAGTTACACACAGTTGTTGAACTAAAATGTTCGACCTCTCATTAATGATGGTGAATATTAAAAGTACAAGAATGTCAAAGATAAATTATCTATAACTCGAGAATAAATGATCTTGCGAGGATCGAGAATCCGGATTCCGAAGAGTCTGAGACAAAAGGTGATAGAAGTAGCTCATAGAGGCGTTGTGGTATTGTTGCTACCAAGAGAGCAGTCTGAGACAAAGTTTGGCTTCCATACCTAGATAAAAAGAGTTGAAAAAAAACCTCAAGGCTTGTCACATATGCATTTGTCTGTCAACCGAAGTCACTCACCATACTCTAAACATGTCAGAACTTCCTAAACATGCCTGGGAGAAAATAACCAGAGATTTATTTGGTCCACTTGACAACGGACATCATATAATGGTGATTATAGATGAATATTCACATTTTCCTGTGGTTGAAGATCTCTTATCCATGACATGAGTGAGTAATCGAAAAACTTGATGGGATCTTTGCAACATGGGGCTTGCCAGCCCTTGTTAAGTCTGACAATGATCCGCCTTTACGCAAATAATTTAAGGAATTTCTAAGGCATCTGAACATAAACCATCAAAAGATCACACCCTTAGGGCCAGAGGCCAATGGGCTTGTTGAACTTTTGATGAGTACGCTAAAGAAAGCAGTGCAGGATGCAACTCTTGAGAAGCTCAGTCTAAAAACAGTACTGATCTCTATTTTATGAGCTTATCGTTCAATACCCCAACTCAACCTCAGGTGAAAGTCCTGCGACTTTGATATTCAGGAGAGCAATGGTAACCAAGATACTCCAAGGAACCACAGAAAGAAATAGTAGTGAAAACATGATTTGTATGAGAAACTTGGTTCAAGAACAGAAAATGAAAATGTATGCAGACGAGGTAACATGAGAAAGACCTCTCATTCCGAAAAGGAGATTTTGTGATTGATCAACAGTTTAGGAAAAGATAATATGATGCTCCTTACAATGCTGATCCTTTTCAAGTAGTATCTACCAAAGGACGCATGGTGACTACCCAATGACCCCGGAAGTCCCTTACTAGGGACTCTTCGCACCTCAGGCATGTGTTTCATCTGTCTGCAACTCAAGATGGTGAAAGAAAGGTTGATTCTGAAAACTCAGTGACTGTTGCCGATTCCTTACCATCATTGGCAATCTCCAGCATTGAAAACAACTGTTTACAGTAACTACATTGGGTCGAAAAGTCAAAGTGCCAAGACGATTAATTGAAGAGATATAGTTGTACATGTTTTCTTCATACAGAGATTTGTGCCTGTCTCATGATTTTCTAAAAAAAATTGAAATTTTTCATCTAACAGAGGGGGAGATGTATTGCCTTGCATGATTTAGAAGTAAACCTTTCTGGATCCTTGAGGACTCCGTGTCTGAATGACGTAGTCGCTAGAATAGAATGTAATGAAAGCCGGGGGAGTTCACAGGTACATGCAGATAAAAAAGACATGTGATTTACAGTTCTGAGTGTGGGTCACATCATTCAGCGGATACCTGGCTGGGGAAGATGCTACGGTTACAAATACCATTGGTGACCCTGGTCAGTTATGGGGCTTGGATGTGATGCTGTGAGCTAGCCGAAACAAACCAACAATTACTGATTATATATGTAGACTAAGTTTCAACATTGTGCTATTCTTCTTGTTACATACACAGTCCTACTAAATAGGAACCGTATAACTTGGCGGCACCAACATTTTAGCTCAGGTACTTATAATGGGTCTCCTGAGCAGTTTTCTCATGTGTGCCCAAGGTTCCCTTTTCACCTCTACACGGAGACATCCGTGGTGAAAAGTATTTATCCTCCTCAGCTTAATAACAAGCACCTATGTGTGTCTGCAGGTTGTTCAAGCCTGAACATTTAAAGGGATTATGCTACCATAGTTTTACCTTTCTTTGAATTCCATTCTTTAATTATGGCACAGTCAATGAATAGTCCTGTAAATTCTAGACAGGCAGTAACTGCACAAACTGTACATGGAATCTCCAATGGTGATGGAGATGCTACCTTTGTGGTTGAGGGACACGAAGCTTAGAAATGTGAAGTTTTTCATTCCTGGGTTATATTTCCTGCAGTGGATACTAACATACAAACATTTTATAAATTTACTGAGGCAGCAGTTCCAGCACCATATAGACCTATGAATATTTAGAAATACCACTAACTTACCAGGAACATCATTATTGGTTCCAAGGCGTCCTCCCACGTATACTACAACATGTAAGACTATGTCTCCTCATTAATGACAGGGAAACCTGGCCGGTTGTAGCCCACTACACACCATATTACAATGTGACTGGTCTGTATATTCATTTAGTGAGACAGTATAAACGCTTAACTCAGTTTGAAATGCATGTAATAATTATTGCCCCAGCATGGGGCTGTTACAGCTGGGCAATCAGAGTTAGCTGCGTCTCCTATTAGTCCAGTTACCATTAATGCCATTACGGGTAAAATCCCTACCTAAATGGGAGGAAATTCCATTTTGGATTACACAAAAATCAAGCTATTTTGAAGCAGTGTTTCCCCATACAAATCCCAAGATAAATTTAGAATTCTCACACTGTGTCTTCCACTTGGTTTGGTTCCCCCAGTTGAAAATTGTGCTACATGGGTACTGTGTTTGCCGCCATATATACCACAACATACAGTAGCCCATCTATTGCTGGTTCGTCTGACGTGCTAAACAAATTCAAGATGAACAAGGACTGCCTCTGACCTGGATTTGGAGGTGAAATGAATTGGCAATTTTGCAGCAGTGTACTAAATTATGTTTGGCAATACGCCAACACCTCATACTGGTTCCAGCTGCAAATCAGAAATGCAAGCTACCTAAAATTATTTCTGAAACCTATACATCCATAGGTTATGATAACTTGAAATCTCAGCCTGGTAAGCCACAACTTTAAAACAATCTCCATTGTTCAATTGGGGGAGGCATCTTGGCTTTTGGATTGTTGAAAATGATCAGTAAAGCTTGATAATCAGTCACCAGTGTAAAAGGCTTTCCCTACAGGAATACATACAAATGTTCATAAGCCCATACTATAGACAAACTTTCCTTTTCAGGCTGTGAGTAAGCATGTTCTGTTAGAGGCAAACTACTACTAGCATACGCCACAATATGTTGTGTTGCATTTGGGTGTCCAGTATGCTGTGCAAGTATAGTGCCTGACCCAATAGAGCTAGTATCAACCACCATCTCTGTATGGAGCTTTGGATTGAAGTACACCATTTCTGTAGCATTCTCTATGGCATGTTCCATTCTCTTGAAATTATTTTCCCATTCTCATGACTATAAAAATACGTAGTGATATATAGCTAATTACGATTGTCTGCGCTTTCAAAAGCCTGTTTAAATCTGCTTTCAGCAGTAACGCTTCACATATTGTATAACTTCGTTTTGCGTGGAGGCTCTGTACTTTTTTGCAGGCTCTTGATCATAGTTTCTTGACCAACAATGGGTAGAATTTTCTGTGAAGCTCTCTTTCCATTTAAACGCTTCAAACCAGCTTGAGTTGCATTTTGACTCCACATGCACCAACCGTCACCTTGTAATACGCACAAGAAGGTTGCCTGGACCATGGCAAACTCTCCAGGACAGCACTTTCTTCTGCGGTTTACTTGTCCATTATCTTGTCACCAGTTGTAGCATATTGCTCAGCCTGGTACCCGCTTAATGACTGTGCCACACACGGAGCTGTAAATCACACGTCTTTATTCCTCTGAACTCCAATGTTCTAAAACAAGCGCTCATTACATTCTATTCTAGTGATTACGTCACACTGATACAGACCCCTCAAGGAACCAGAAAGGTTCCATGCTAATCATGGAAAACACTAAACCCTTTACTTTTACATTCTTAAACCCAAGGGATGTATAAGATAAAGATAACATCTTTATCTGTGGAGCAAGTGTCCCAGTATGTCCCACCAGCAAAATGTACCGACCACCCAACGTTGACGTCTAGGGACTCCTATGTCTTATAGACTTACCAATCTGAGACTACTGAGGTTTCTGCTTCACTGTATAAGAAGAGATGCTGAAAAGCCAGTGGTCATTCATTAACCAAATTATCTTGTGAAGTTCACTGTTGGAGAATTCAATATTCTTTATATTTCATGTTTATTTTGTGTCAATCAGAGGGAAACAAAGTGTAGTTAATAATGGGCATTGATTTGATCTAGAATGTTTAGGTTTTGTTTACCTTTCTTGAATACAATGCTTATAAAAACAAGCATTTCTAATGCAATAGGTCTCACATTTGCTTGAGTTGGAGCTATTGGCGTTGTAAATGCAAAACTGGACTTTTTTTGGCCACATAAATTGTTCAACCCTGCCGCATAAGTTGATCCCCTCTGCCACATAATTTCAGCGGCCACGCATTTAACTCAAGCACTTCCATTTACCTTCTTCCTCTATCTGCAGCAAAAAAATGAAAATCATGCCATTATTTATTATATTTTGTTTATATTATTATTATTATTATTTTGGCCTCCCCCGCCAACTTAGTGTGGGGACTCAGAAATGACCTTGACTAGTTGTGCTGACCATTTGATGGCAGTCTAATTGTCCTAGGACCACCACACAGTAAGTTATGGCCAAAAATATTTTGTTAAAGCAATGCCTGGCAAAGCATTATGAGGGGAGTTTCTGAGTGCAGCGAATATTGTAGTATCTTGACTGTAATGCTCAGAACAGCCCCTAGAGGGTACCACAATAAAATAGAATTTCTTAGAAATATGGTCAGGTAACCATATAATCATTCCCTAGAGAGCATTACCACATGAAAACAGAATGGCAGAACGTAATGTGCAACCATATATTTAGCTGCTAGAGGGCGTAGAGCATTACACATTTTCAGGCCTAGCAGGCCTACTAGAATAATATTACAAACAAGGCCCTTTAAACACAAACTATTCCCAGCTGTAAAACAAAAGTTAAAATATTGAAAGACATTGAATGGTGGGAGGGTTTATTATTTTGAGCCGCCCCTCCTCCCCAACCTAATGTGGGGACCCAGAGACAACCTAGACAGAAAGAGAGCCATGTGCTGAACGTTTTGATGGTGGTCCCATTGTCCTAGGACCACCACGCGGTGAGTTATGGGCAAAAATATTTTGTAAAAAAGAATACCCTGCAAAGCATTATGGCTCGAGTTTCCGAGTGCAGCGAATTTTGTAGCAACCTGACTGTAATGCTCATAACAGCCGCTAGAGGACACCACAATAAAAATAGCATTTGTAAGAAACATGGTCATGTAATCATATAGTCAGACCCTAGAAGGCATAACCACATGAAAAGAGAATGGCAGAAAGTAATGCAGTGTAACCATATATTTAGCCCCTGGAGGGTGCAGTGCCTCAAATATTGTCAGGCCTAGCAGGCCTATTGCAATTCAAAACACAAACTACTCCCAGCCGTAAAACCAAGGTTCCAGCCATGAGAACTTAGAAAGACACTGAATGGTGTAATAAGTTACTATCTTGGAGGTCCCCCAACCTAGTTTGAGGACCCAGAGATGACAGACACAAAGAGCGAGTTGTGGTGAACGGTTTGGTGGTGGTCCCATTGCCGTAGGACCACCGGCGGCTGAGTTATGGGTCAAAATGTTTTGAAAAACAAATGCCCCACAAAGCATTATGGGGAGAGTTTCCCCCAGTGCAGTGAATATTGTAGTATCGGGCTCTCCTACTGTTCCGGGAGAGCCGCTTTGAGGATTTCAGTTTTTTCTTCTGTTTTAAATACACCATTTTGTATATTTTTCAACTTCTTAACTTGTATGTAAGTGGTACTCATGTAAAGGGCTCTTCAGATCGAGTTTGCGCTATATAAAACTTCAAAAAAAGAAAAATTAAATAAATAAAAAATAACCCCCTCCTACCATTTATCTACGAAATCAAGGGGATTTTGAAAGGGAGGCCAAAAAACGAATGAAGGTGATGGGTGTGTGAATTCCCACAGAAGCAGATTACAACATGTCGAGAGACGGTGCCTGCGCTCGACCTGAAATGAGAAGGACCACCACTAAAAGTGGAGAATTCCAGTCCCAACCACTAGATGGCAGAATGATGCACAGCAGGTGAATCCAGAAAATTCTTCAAGCTGCAAAGCTACAACTTCATGTAAGAAACATTTCCATTCTCAAGCCTCCTCCATTTGTCCTTAGTACAACATAAGAAACTTCCATGCAGCCCGAATATTCTATTGAAGGTGCAAGGGAGAATAGATCACCCCACTGTACAATCATTACATTTGGCTGCATGGTTCCGGAGGTTGAGCCTATTGGGTCACACATTGGTTTTTCTCTGGCAGAAACACAAATAGGAGGAGGGCAGTCATTAACCTACATGGATTTTTGGCTTGACGGAGCAACTACCCTCTGACCTTTTAACCTAAACCAACATTATTCTACAGTTCCTTGCCTCCACAGAAATACATATCTATCCCAAGCTATTTATTTGTAATGCTTAACATTACCATACAACATTCATTAAAAGCCTGACCTATTGGCATTGCCAATGTCTGTTTCCTACTATAATGGTGAAGTTTAACAGGGGGGGGGGGGGGGGGGGGGGGGGGGTGTGTGTGTGTGTGTGTGTGTGTGTGTGTGTGTGTGAGAGAGAGAGAGAGAGAGAGAGAGAGAGAGAGAGAGAGAGAGAGAGAGAGAGAGAGAGAGAGAGAGAGAGAGAGAGAGAGAGAGAGAGAGAGAGAGAGAGAGAGAGTGTGTGTGTGTGTGTGTGTGTAATGGCATAGCAGATGTGTTCATGAGGTCCCCATACAAGCTGGCAGGAATTATTCTATGTTTATTTCTTCAGTGAGAAATAGTACGATGAAGAACCAGCATTAAAGTAAGTAACATTTTCATACTTTTCAATGAGGCCTTTTATTGATCAAGTGATCCAAGTGTGGGTCACACCCCAGTCCTGTGATAACTAGTAATACATCCAGACAATTTAAACTTGCATCTACAGACCCAACCACCTGTCCCATCTACTCATCCTTCACTCAAAGGTTTAGTGTCATATATCCTCTGTGATTCTAATAGACTGTTCTATCCTCGAATAGGACATCTAAGCATCTGGAACAAATGTGCAAGAAAATGCTAGCACTAGGTAGTAAAACATTGATGATAAATGGTTCCTGCATTTAGTGCACCACTGTCAATTATGATAGGGTGACCACCTTCCTCCAAGCCATTCAACACTTTCCAGTTCTGGCCTTTTAGTCTAATGCATTGTGGGTGTTGCACTCATGTTTTGCTTTCACTGAACTAATGACACACCTGAAATCTGATTTGGAGATGAAAAGTTCAGGACTGGAGATAGTCCTTTGGGCCTTCTAACAACCCACCAACTTCTGTGCTGTGGTTGTAGTTTTTCTGTATCCTCAGCAGTCCATATTTAAACGTCTTAACAATTAGCTGATAGAGTCGAGTTCCTCACAACAGTTTCAAAGGAATGTCAAAACTGGAATTGCTCTTCACAAAACCTCCATCACTCCAGAAAAATAAGAACTCTCATTTCCTCTGAGGATTCAGTTTATTGGGTCAGCTCTCAACTCTTGTCAGATGAATGCGCTTCCTCTGTCTGAAGGATTGATCCAGACATTGTACATCAGTGATCGTGCCAGATGATACCATCTGTTTAGCATTTGTGCATTTTCCTGACACTTCAGGTGTGTCTGCTAATGAGACTGCTACATTGCTTACTTTAATCTCTGTGCAATCAATTTACAGGCATCTAGGAGATAGAATGTTTATTGATTCTTCAATCCTTTATTTGGCGGACATTCTCTGGCTCTTTGTTATGAGGGACCATCCACACCTCGTGATCTCATTGTACTCTGGTTATGGACACATCCTTCCGAGGGAGGGGGGACTTCTCTATTTGACCTTTAGTGTCTCCGGTCACATATAATGGAGTAGATCTGCGTTTTTACTTTGGCCTTAAATGTTTCTCACTTGCCTGTGAGAAACCAGCAAATCATAACGGACAATACTTTCCTTTTGCCCTATCCCAGCAAAGACGGTGTTGGTGCTCTTTCCCTGTGCATCAAAGCCAGTTGGGCTTTAAACTCTCAGTTGGTATGTCATCTCCGTATTTTTGGGAGGAAGTGAACCAAGTGGCGGATTTCTTGCCTTGACTTCTGCCTCACAACTGTGGGTGGGAGTTTGCTCGCAAGTATTGGAGCAGATCTTAGTAGGTGGAGTTTTTTTCCACATAGACAGTAGTACCCCAACAGTAACCAATATGTGCCTTCTTTTCTGCTCGAGGCAACTCCAGTCTAAATTCTCTATGAAACCTGCTCAGCATATCATGGGAATCCTTGCTTCATTACATATTGGCAAATGATCAGGTTTCTTAAAGCCACCATGATTCTCATAGCTTGAGATTCGGCCATGAGACCATGCTATCCATATCTTAGGCAGATAGTTGATTAATCTCCTTATAGACTCTCTCTTTGAGAAGATCTTGTCTCGTAGTAGTAGAAAGCAATACTCCACCCTAACCTGTCGATTCTCAGTCTGTACACAGATGCCAACTAAATACTGACCTTGCGTTATTTGTCCTCTTTGCACCTACACGAAACGTTGAGGAAATGGCATCTTACTCAGTAAAACACTCAACGCTGCCTCAAACCTCACACAAACCACCAACATCATTTTTGGAACACCTGTGCATAGCAGTCCTCTCACCATTCATTCTCGCCCGCCATGCAGTCCTTGACTTACTTCCAACCTCCTCTCTTAACTATCCTTCCTTGTGATAACCTTCTGTCAGCAACAAATTGCAATACAGACTTCTCTCTGAGCACTCTCAATCATTACACATCTCGTGCCAGCCCATCAGCAAGTTAGCCCTCTTTGGTTCATAGAGTATTTAACAGTAGGTCTTGCTAACTGTAGTAGTTATGCATCAGGTCTAGTAGACTAGACTGATCCTTTAAATCTTCTGCCTTTCATTGATGCTTAACCTCTTGTGCTTAAGAGAAGAGTAATGAATTTGGACCCTGCCTGCTTTGAGGATGCTTGGTCAGTCATGGAGAGCCACACTGTCAGATCAGGGGAGTCTCACATGTGGTCCATTACTTGCCGTTCTGCCCTTAGTTAGGAGATAAGAATACCCTTCACAGGTTAATTGTTATGTCTGCTGTAGCAGTTGGCATAGGCAGATAGGTCGGTGCATTTGTCACTGATTATTCAACATTCCTCCAAAGATGCAAAGTCTCAAAATGCACAATACGTCTAGCATGTGGATCTTGAAAGATGCCACCACTGAAGCAATGTAGTTGCAGGTAAGTAACTTCTCCAGTTGCTGCACATTATATTTAATAAATAAAGCAATCATAGACGAAGCAAAAACTGGTAGTTCTCATTATGTCAACATTATGTAAAGTCTCTTGATTCACCCATTTTCAGATGCATCACTGTAGTATCAAAAGAAAACAAAAAAAACTTATCAATTATGATCATCTTTTTTCAATATATCCTTCAGAAAACGTTAGTTCTTCATTGTGTGGTATATGGAAAGTTGCAATGATTGTCAGGGTGTCTGTGCACACTTCTCACACACTAAGGGCATGTGTGCATATTGGACTAAGGTTTTTTCTAGTTTTAGCAATCTAATCCTCATCTGATATGCTATGTGTCTTGTTAGTATGGGTTTATGTAATAACAACTAATTGGTAAAGCGAAGTACAGTTGAAATGCCGAGCTAACTGCAAGTAATTTTCTTTGTTACTCTACTGGCACATGCATGGGCATTCCAGTTTAGCGAACCAGAATGCAAATGTGCTACACTTTGTAAGACTTTGCAACAATCAGAACCAAACATCATTGCTCAAAGCTGGTAAACAAGCATTATGTGTAAGTAACATATGCAGAATTGGGATTTCCTTATATAAAATAAAGTGCTTATCTAGGCAACCAACGTTACAGGGAATGCAACGTTCTTCACTTTTGCAAGGTTGGAAACTGCTTAGTGAACGTTTTAGAAGATCTGTCCTGGTCCATTTTCTTTGTATCCCCTATATCTATGTGCTTAGTAATCTTTTCAAATGATTCATTATGCAGAATAAACATGCTCTTTAAAAATTCACTCGTTTTATGCAGTTCTGTTTAATGATGGAACTAAAATTACGGCAAAGGTTTCTGCTATATAAATGCTCATTTATGAACATAAGCCTTTTTTGCTTCACAACCCCTGATGACATATTTGTAAAAATGACACATTTAATTTTGATTGAGATATTGAATTGTGGTGTAATAGTTTTCTTTACACGGTCATGACTACTAGCTGACTTAAGTAACATTGTTTTTTTGCTCAACAGGGTCTCCAGCAGACCTGTCTCAGAGTACTCTGTCTTCTTCCAGTCATAGCCGGGGTGAGACTGAGTTATTCTGCAGTTTTATTTGTACAGTTACCATAATCTCAATTTGCGAAGAGACGTAATGGTATATTGTGAAATGTTGTCAGAATAAAATCTGTACCGTGAGCTTCTGAACCCCACACAGTCTCTTGATTAGACCAGAATGAGTTTTGTGCTTGTTTGTTTCCTTCCTCTGCATCAGACGTTTTCAATCTGTGATGCTTGTATACAAAAGTAAAGGCAACAAACTTCACTTGATCACTGATTAGAGAAAAAATAGGTAATTGCTAAATGTATTAAACACAATAGTCAATGTTTCAGGGAATAAAGCAGTCACACAGCAGAGGAAGAAAAGAGGTGAGGGTCCTGTTACTCAGTGGTCTCGCCGAGGCGAAAATAAGAGCTCTCCTCTCTTTATCCGTCCTCGCTCGGCTCCAAACCCAAGCCTATCACGGGACGTTTGCTGCAGGTAGCCTGAAAGGCTTTCTTTTTGATTTGTAATATTTGTACCACCGCACCCACATTCAAAATTTTAGTGATTAAAAAGTGAAATTGAAAAAAAAGTTCTTGCATTGCATATGCGGCTCGTTTCCTAAGGCCTCCAATTGTGTGAAAATAAAACAAGCCGAAGCATTTCGGCTCTGCCATGGAGCGCGAAGGAAAGAGAAAATAAACAATGTGACTTAACTGGTGCTTATGCAAAGTGCTCCGATCGAGTTTTGCGCTGTTTGCAACTTCAAAGCGCCATGGAGCACAAAGGGGAGAGACAAAAGAAAAAGAAGTTCGCCCACACTGAAGTATATTGGCAATGGCACAATTATCCATGTAACAGGGGCAGTCTGCAAGGCGTGACAAACGTTAAGCGTTCACCCATGACATCAAGGGATTTTTGTAAGACAAGCCCACAAACCAGTGAAAGTGATGGGCGTGAGGTGGGCGTGGCTAAAGCCCATAAAGAGATAACAACACGCTGAAACTGCAGCACTTGCCATCCCTCGACCTAAAAAGTAGGCTATAGTGAGAGTGAGTGGATTTGAGTAATTCTGTGACTGCAGCACTTGTGTTGTATAACTACAGATTTACAGCGTTTGTCACATAATTCGCCACACAAATTGCAAAGTTTGCAGAATTCACCTAAAATGTTGTTCACATCTCAAATTATTAAGAATAATATTAATAGAGAATGTGTCACATAATTGGTATTTTTTGCCGCATAATTTAGTTAATATTGATGCATAATTTGGCCATCCAATCCACAAAATCCTAGAAGCCCTGACAACTTAAAGCTCTGCATAGTGGTTTGAGGGCTGTCATTTTGATGACGAAATCCGTCATTTCATACATACGCAGTCATCAGAACTACACTGCAGATTTGAAACTCAATTGAGGAGCTGCTAACTACATTCGTTTCCTCTTCACATCCCTTGTGGAAATGCTGATTTAAAAAAGGGAACTAGGACGGAATTTGATGAATGGAAAAAGTGTGGATTCTGCTGGTGGGCGATCTAAAAGGAATAATAAAGTAATTTTTTAACACATTAAATGGGATTATAACCTTGAATAGAAGATATATTTTAGGCACACTTGGGTAATGCACCCTTTAAAACAACAACAACTCACAACAGATTGTACACAGACAGACAAATCCAGAGTTCCTGCTAAACAGCATACTCCCATGCCAGAAACAGTCCAAATGGAGTCTGCAGTATTTAAGAAAAGAAGAATTTGAAATCTTTCCTGTCAAAAAGAAATGGGGAGAAATATTTTAAAGGGCTAACAATTATTAAAATATGCCAAACTAAGGGGAACTATTTGTAAAGGATTTTATGCCAGTGGCATTGTACACATAGAGGCGTATTTATGGGGAACTGGCGTAAGGCAGCACTGCGAGTCTTTTTGCTGCACTGCCCTACGCCAATGTGAAAGGGCAGGAATGCCCAGTATTTATGCAGTTCGGTGCATTTCTGTCCTGTTCCCCCCTGCACTTAAGCACCATTGGCTGCGTGGCACCAACGCAGGCACCCTTGCACAACGCCGCATGGGTGTATGCGTTGCATGCAGGATTTTTTTCGTACGAAGGGACACCTTCCTGTGCAAAAACAATCCAGAGAGGCATTTTCCTCTTTCTTTATGTGCTGCACATACATCACACAGAGAAAGAGGAAAAAACGAGGAGAAATGAAAATATTTCTCCTTGTTACGCCTGCTCTGGGGAGGCATAAGGTTTTGGCGCTGTCCCAGGTTTACGTGATTAAATAAATCCGAGGCAGCAGCAAAATCCATTGGTGTTGCGTGGGGAAACCCACTGCGACATCCATGGAACGCCTCCCTAGCGCAGAGTACGGTAACACAGAGACTTGCGTTCCTTTGTCTTACTCCATATCTGTGAGGCCATTCAAAGTCTCACACAGTGGCTTCGCGTGGCCTCATAATATGGCTGAGAGGCTTGCGCCACCGAAGGGGAAAGAAAAAAAAAAAAAAAAAAAGGACGCTTCGGCAGCACAAGCCCTTTGTAAATATGCCCCATAATGAACAACAAAGTTCAGACCAATGCTAGAGAGGATGCAGGATGCAAATTGATATTACTTGTGATATAGAACTGCCCACATCTTTAAAAGAGTTTGGATCCGATGTCTTGAAGATAAAAAGAAGGCTCTAGTGCAGAGGTCTTCAAACTGGGGGCCGGGCCCCCCTAGGGGGGCCTCAAGTGATCCCGGGGGGGGGCGCCAAACTCTGGCCAAAATAAATATTTTACAAATAACATGCCTTTGTTTTAAGCAGAAGCATGTTATTGCAGTTTTAAAAAGATAACAGTACTTAACTGCAATGTTTAAATAGGTTTAGACCTATTTAAATATTGCCATCTTTCCAAAATAATTGTGAAAATTTCTGAAGGGGGGGCCCAATGATTTTTATTTTTCAACTGGGGGGGGCGCGGCATTAAAAAGTTTGAAGACCACTGCTCTAGTGGCACTGCTAGCAGCAATCCTGGAAGTAATGATACTGACCATATAAGTATCTCACATACTCCTAGCAGCTACAGAAGCCTTTTTTTTTTTTTTTTTAATCATACTGTGGGATTAAAAGAATACCAAGTCCAAATGTTTAGTAACAGGCTACTGCTATGCTATTTGCTGGCGGTGGAAAAGCTCACTGCAATGAATGGCTGTCTAAATGCTTTGGGAGGACATGGACTTCACTGCTTGAACTACTGAATTACTGTAGAACAAGACACACCAAAATAGACAAGTTAAAGCAGGCACCAAATCCTGAAAGTGAGCTTGCAAATTTGGTGGTTTACCTTACCATAGCATTTAGACAACGTACAAACAGAATACATTGCAGTAATGGACCAGAGTGGTTTTATGAGGGGAGTCACATGGAGGTAGAATGGGGAGGGAGGTTATTGCAATTATTGTTTTAAGATTTGCTTTTCTCCTAGAATGTTTTGCAAATTAAACAGCAGCGGACCCCCACCCCCTGCTCATCAATGGTTGTAATGTTTTCCTTTTGACATTCCCGTTATTGCCGAGGGGAAAAAAGCACATTTTTCCCCAGTAATTATGGTAATTAAGTGAGACAATCTGTGGGGAAACATGTACTTACCACCAATTTTCATTCTGAGCAAATGCCCTACAGAAAAACAGGATCTGCACTGGGAGGAAAAATGAAAGAAAGGACTTTAAATTTCGACACCTGTCAGAAAATGTCTAAGTACTATGTAAAGGATGCAATATGCTGAGTAAAACATAAGAAATATTACACAAAATACATGTCTGTGAAGAAACCAGATGAGATGTGGAGCCTTGTGTTTGTTCATGGATCCTGCTCACATGGTTCTGAGCATTTCTTGGCCAGAAAAGAATATATCGACTGGTAGAGGGAAACAATGATGGGAAGAGTTAATTAAAGATGCAAACCCATGGAAACAATTAAAATATAGCTGCCACATGTGCTTTAGTATTATTTTTATTTTCTCATGGGTTTGTTTTATGCAACTGACTTAAAAGACAAAAACTGTAAAGCAAATGTTGCTTTCAGAAAAGCATTTTTTTACTTTACTGTGATTTTTTTTTCTTACTCAGTAAAACTATGATTCTTAAAGTGGGCACAGATACTGTCTGTTTATGAATATTAGTTAATAGAAACTGTATTATATTCATAGGGGACATCTAGTGAAGAGGGAAAACACAGTTCTCTTTATACAGCCCCGCATTATTAACAATGAAAAACAATAAGCATTCTAAAATGTTGCTTTGATCGCACCAACGATAAGAAACTCATATCTGATATATATGGCTTCTTGACCACTCCGTCAATTTTGCTGCAATCCCCTGCGAGGCACACGTGGGAAGCGGAATGTGAGTGCTCCTTCACCGATAGGGAATGGCGGGATGTGTTACACCGAGCTCGGGGGACAGTGCGCAACATGAACACTAAAGAATTATTCTTGAAAATTGCACATTATTGGCACCTCACACCAGTTCGGGTAGCTGAGTGGCGGTGGGGCAGCACGGACCGATATTGGCGGAACTGTGGGCAGCCAGGCACCTTGACAAACTTACCGTGGCTTTGCCCCCGAATAGCCTCCTTTTGGGATGCCATATTAAAGGCAGTTGATGATATTTATGACACTACCCTTCCACGGTTCCTTAGCTATGTGCTATTGGGGCTTCCCAACCCACAGACTTATCCCCTTAGAACTCTGGCCAGTAGGGCTATCACATTACTGCTCGGAACAGCTAAACAACAACTTTTAGCTCACTGGGGTACTGAAGTGGTTCCCACTCGCACGGACTGGCTCCATAAACTGTGGGACATAATGGGGATGGAGAGGCTCACGGCAGCAGCTACAGCCATCCTGCCCACTTTTAATAAAACATGGGGCCCTTGTGTTGCCTACCTCTCTGACGAATTCAGAGAGATGACATGCCCACGCCATTTGCACATCCTTCACCTCACTGCACCCAACTGCACCAGGCACTCACCTGACCACAGCAAAAACCACTACATAGAATGCATGGGTTCCCTAAGGGTGATAATTATGATCTGCAATGCGGTCATTCAAATTAGAGAAGCAGTAATGTTTGTCTGTTTGTACGTTCTCTATTCTACTGTTATATTTACCTCCACCGGCCAATGGTTGTGGGTGGTGCTGTTGTACACTGCTATAGCCTTTATGATAACAATACAAAGATCTAACACCTAAATAGTTGCTTTGATGACATCAACTACAAAGCTCTAAAGTGACATTGTTCACTAGATGGCTTCTTTAAAACAGATGTAACTAACTGATCTTGTGACAGTTCAATTAGACACAAAACCGATAATTAAAATCATGGAAGACAAGCATCGACTCTTGATAAATAAGCCACATAAACATAATTCTGCCTTGAAAAAGTCTTATAGACATACATGCAGAAGTACATTTCTACACTTACGTATCCCTAATTTTCTGACCCCCTGAGCACCAGGGCACTAATAAAAGACCACAGAACATCAATTTGTCAAAGCTCTTTAATGTATAGGAGTTTTACTCTTACACCTCATATATATCTATATATTTATATATGCTTATTTAAACATTGATTCATATAGATTTTGGCAATATCATTATTTGGAATGCAATAGTTTGTAAACATTATAATCTACAGGACGTGGTACGATAAAGTCTCTAAATTTAGAAGGCAAATAAAGTGCTTCATATGAACTAAAAAAGCTACACCGAAACAGCAGGTCATTAAGTAAAGGGGGTGCGACAGATTCTGCAGGCTAAACTTATTTTAGGAACATGAACACGTTGTCATTTAAATTCAGTTTTGCATATAGATATTTTTGAGCAAAAAGGATTGATTGGGATATCATAAAAATATTACCTGCTTAATGCAGCCCTGGCTAAGAGATGAGTTATCCTGCTGCCCTGTATTAGGGCTCATCACAAAGGGCACTACTATTGACTCGACAATTTATTGTTTACTCTCCTTGGGTACATGTTGACAGGATGTGCTCTAATAAGTGCCGACAAACATTTAGTTACATTTTCCACTCTGTTAGTAGTAGCAAATGAAAAGACAGTTATCACAGTGAATTTGGTACTTTTAGTAGCCAAGATCTCAAAACCTGGCACCAGAGATCTTTCAGTGGTTTTCAATTTGTAAATCTACCTAGACCCAAGTTCCACTACTCAGTACTAGAGACCTCAAACAAAAGCTATACCAGCAGTGAATTAGTCTTTACTCCAAATAAAATTCTGAATGATTATGAGGATTGTTGAGACAAACAGAAATACACAGAAGTGACTGCCTAAGCAGCTGTTGTAGATACAACAACATAAAGGTATATCAGGTGGCATAAAGGGCAACATTTGGAAACATCAATGTGCTGAATTGATGAGAAAATATTTTCTACTTATGTACTCATGGTGTGTATGCCTCCTTGTTCTTCCTTTACACAGAATGATTCCTGTGACATGGAATATGCTCAGCATCTGAGATTTCCCTTGCAAGGCAGCAAAGCTAGGGCAAAGCCCTAACTATTTTGATTGTTCATTTTCAACACTTCCATTGTGTTGTTCAATAAAACCAGCTTCCTCTGGATAATCAGGAAGAATTATTACAGTGGGTTCAAAGATCCCTTATTCTCTAGGCTCTTAGGCTAATTTTGGAAGCCTTGCCCTTTCCCACCCAAACAACTCCAAAGAGAATATTTTTGTAGTGAACCAAAAATACAAAACATAAGATGGTGATTTAAGTTTGAGCTACGCTATCTCAAAAGAAGAGGTTAACTGATGTGCAGTTCTTTTGTTAAGGATTCACCTTTAGCAGTCACTGTGAAGCGACATCCAGCTGTTTGTTTTTTAAAGTGTGTTTTGTGGAACTACATGGACGCAAGGCGCCAACTACTAAAGGTCTTTTTTGATTCACCAAACAATTGCTGTTTTGTTGCATTCGAAATTGGTAATTGACTCTTTGTTAGATAATATGGTCGGTGGAGACGTGAAGGTTGCATATAAAGCTGTTTCTTTGAACACCAGTAACCTGGTGTATTTGAAGGAGCAGAGCTAACCAAGGCTTTGTGAATGAGATCAAGTAGTATCCAGGTACGAATTTACAATGCATGAAATGCAGATGGGCTTGCACACGTAGAAAGAAATGAGTACTTGTGACATTTTGGAAAGAGTACGTGTATTTGTTCTAGCCCACAACATATGAACCCTAGGAATTCTTTATCATCCTTTTAGAAAGTTTAGTGTGAAAGAAGAGGACAAAGCCAGCCTCCTACCTCTCCTTAAGCAGTCATAAAGGCATGGTACAGAGTATGGTAGTATTGAACAACTGTAGATAAGACGCTGGGGGGATTCCAGTAAAACCCTTATGAGTAAAATAAGGACTCTATAGGAAATCCACACTCAGGAATGTGGGAACACTGACTGATGAGGCTGGATGCTTCAATGCCCTTCTCGACCAGACTCGCCCCTAGAGTATGAGTATCTCTGTAAGACACACTGCTGAGTACTGTATTCACGAAAGTCTCAAAACAATTACTGTCGCTGAAAAATGCACAGTCTTCTGCAGGGAAAGTTAGATACCAACCCTTACATTTCAGGGGAAGGTGTTTTGTGAAAGTTTCCTTCTCAACCCACAGAAACAGAGTGTAAGCCACTGACCTAAAAGCTTAACTGGCAGCAGCCAGTCCTTTAGACAACAGTGGAAAAAGTAGAAATTGAGACATTTCGGAGATACACCAACAGCTGCAAATTTAGGGAGGCCCTTACAGATTATATAAACTCTTAGGGACTATAATGATGAAGCTGAGGAAGAGATACCCAGAAATCCTGAGTCATCTGGGTTCAGTGGTGGGCAAAAATTGTTGCACCCTTTCTGTTACAAGACATACCAAGTACTAGAGTAGTTCTTAGAGAAGTGACTCTGTATGTTCCAGATTAATAATTGTTTTGGTCAACTGCTGGCAAAATAAAGAGCATGAAAGCAGGCCCTGTGTCCCTCTCCATGCATACAAGCTTAATGCACGCTTACAGTCAAAACACTGAACCTTAGAAGTGTTTACTGCCTACTTACTAACCGCTTTGCTGAGGATGTGCACGGATACACACAGGCTTGTCCTTGTAACCTGGACTTTGGGGTAAATGCCTTAGGAAAAAACACAAGAGTAATCTTTTCTTCTCAATTGCTCATCTTCAGCTGAGCATGAAAGGCAATATTTTCATATTTATGTTTAACTCTGTGATGTGTAGTGGCATCCGCTATATTAACAAGGATAGGAAATAGTATATTTTTTGTTAACATATTTGATTAGGCAGTAGACATGACTTCACATAGACCATACTAAACATCAAAGAATGCAGTACTGGCAGTTGTTTCTGAACCCTGATCCAGAGTTGGATGTCACACCACTCTAAGGGCTCTAGTGTTCTAATCCGGCACACAGCTTTTTTTCTGAAAAGGCATGCTGAATAAAGAAATGCTGGGTAATGCTCCTGTCTAACCGAAAAAGCCTTTGGCTGTTTTTGAGAAATGCAAATAGTTGCAAAGAACCGAGTACTGGAAGCATTACTTCTTGCTGCAACCAAATACATGAAGACCTACAATGCAGTTGATGGTGGCCTACTATTTGCAGCCAAAGAAAGTTTAATTACAGTTCCACCGATGAGACTAGAAGCCAATAGTTCTCTTCCCTCGCATTTGATTTTTGGTGCTTTTTACTTGTTAAATTAAGGATTTGGAGTGATCAAGCTCTGAAGCTATCTGATGTTTTCTGACAACTTTAAAATGTATTCCTTTAGCAAAATCAACCATGGAAGTGAACTCTGTCAGAAATGAAGAACCAATTAGAAGTCTTTGTCAATAAATTTACGTCTGCATGGAGTGGTAGCAAAATTAAATGAGTTATCTGGAGCCTGTTGAATCACAGGGAGCTTGTTAACACAAAAGAAGGGCATTCCTTCACAGTACACAGATTCCCAGTCAGTTTTTCATAAGGATCCAATCCTTTGCTTTTGACTGTGATTTAGATCACAGAACAGACTTCAAGGAAAGGAAGCAAGGGGAAGCAGAAGATAGTGTTAGTAGCTGTTCCCGTTTGGCCTTGGGGAGGGGAAAGGGTGGAGTTCAGGTATGTTGTCAAATCATTTGATAGGCACAGGTTTTCCAGACAGTGGAGTTGTAACGTTCCTGTGCAGAAGATGTGAAGAGGGGGCACCAGATAGGAAAGTATATTGGACTTTCAGATGCATATGGGAACAGATCTGGTGGTTCATGTTAAGTCAGGCTTGCAGATTCACCTATCATTTTCCTGACCCAGTCATATAAAAACATTATACAAATATGTAACCTACAGCAGTCCTATGGCATGACATGCTGGTACTTTGTGGATACTGCCAGGGATACTTCTTATCAATGCTTTTATGGTTGTTACCATAGTGACCCTACCTGCCATTGACTTGCCACATGGAATTACTCCCAACTGCTCATCTTTTAACACTGCCTGCCCTTGATCTATTTCTGGGGTCTCCTCTACTGTTGCTGACATCTTATTACCAGTCCTCCAAATTGACGGCTTCTACTGCTGCAGTTCAACATTATTGCTATGGATAACATGTTATGTAGATGAACTGTTCTGCCATTAGCTGGAGGGGTCTTTTATCATTGTCAGATCTTTGTCCTATCAAAGATACTGTGTGTCCCATTTGCAACTAGGGCGGTGATGCATCCTATTTGTTTATACTTTACTTCTGGGAGGATGACCAACCTAGGCTAATTCGTCAGTGACGTTGATTAACTCGGCATACAGATGGTAGGAAAAACAGTGAAGAAAAGGTAAGTACTTATGGCAATGTGTACTACATGTGCATATAATACTACTGTTGAATGCAAAGTATGGAATAGGAATCCTAAGACTTCATGTTTAATGTCTTGCAACTTCTAGTTCCCATGTATTAACATGGAGGGGTTGATGTGACCTCATCTGTCCCCCAACAGGGCCCGCCAGTAGAAGACATGAGACTTCCAAATAACCCGCATCTGAAACATCCAAATCCACTGCAACTCATTTCCAAGCCTGTATATTCAACAATGAAGGACTCTTCTCGGTGACTTAAAAAAGGGCTCCCTGCCAAAATTATCACAAGGATCATACAGCGGAGACTTCACCATTCTTGTGATAGCACTGCATTTTACTATGCCATATTTCTGCTGGTCCCATGTGTATATTTGTAACGTTTGCACAATCTTCCTAGGAACCCAGTCTAGTATCCACTGAGAAAAACCCTGTCCAAATTCATTGTAGACAGGAGCCAATAATACAATGGAAACAAAACAATTGTGCTACACCTATTCTCAAAATAAACAAGAAAGAGGGGTAATTGTTGGAAACATAAAATGACATGCTGCAAAGAAATCCCCAAATCCTGGAGAATAAGTGGACGACTTAGGTGCGGATACAATAAAAAAAAAAATGGAACGGATCCCAGTCTCCCTATTATGGTAAAAGGATATCACAAGAACGTCAGGAAGTCAAGGGACACATCTGAAAGGTTGGGGAATGAAGGGTTCAGGGCTCATGTAAAGGGTCTCACCTTTCTAGCATATCTTTCATTTTTATTGTATTAAAAAACATTGTAAAGTTTGGAGTATTGGTCCCATGTAGCAGCTTTCTCTTAACATTTTGATGTTAGGAAACTAAGTGGCATTATAACAGTTTTAAAATGCCAATCCCACCTGGTGCCATTGTTTATTCCCACTTTCACCTGTCTTGAATTAACAGAGTTCTTCGGAATCACACAAATTCACTTGGTGACACAGAAAACAACCATAGAATTAAGATGAGTTGCACAGAAACACATGATTGGTGGTGGGCTCTCAGCAGAGATAAAAAAAAAAGAACTTCGACCACTGCCTACAATTCTCACAAGAGGTAAGGTAAACCTTATGTCCTAATATGCCATTCCCCACTGAGTGTGGATAATGCAAATTATATAGAGGAGGACACTTAATAAACTGAATAGTTAAAGCTAGCCACTGAGCTAGAGTGGTCAGTCTTGGATCAGCACTGGTGAATCAAAGCTTGCCAGTTTTTAAAGAAGGCACAGGATGATGGAATAATACATTTATGTTTCATGTACATCATGGGCTACAGCCTTGTGAGAAGCAGTTCCTTTTAAATTTGCCTCCAAGATGCAATGCAGACATAGCTACACTCTCAAATATCTTTGAGAAGATTACTCATCCTTACTCTGCTCTCATAGTCCGCATCAACAGCACCAAAAAGAGCAGCCTTTTATAAAATCCTAAAGGATACACTGTCTTTGCAACAATTAAGCAGCATCCCTATGTTTCAACAAAGCTGTACTAATGAAATTGCAAATGATTTATATAAGCAGTCCAAGGTGTATCCCTGGAATATAATGGATTGACTGGCTGAACTTCTCCCCAGGCCCTCTAACTGGACCCATAAGAGAAGTTAACACTAATGCTAATTACTTCTGCTGGCAGTAGTATGAGCAAGGCCATAAAAGAAGAAGGAAGCTGTAACAATGGATAAAGGAATAAAACAAACAAAAACAAATAGTGCCAGCGTCATCGAGGTGCCCTGGTGCCACCCATTTGCATACTCAATGCTGAACGTCCAGCAAAGCCTCCATTCTAGAGACAGGGTAACCATCTCATTTGGAACGGTGATAAACAATGCTTCATCAATATTGTTTTGTTTTAGTGGTTTGAAAGACATTTTCAATATTTAGTATTCTCCCAAAGCATTCTTCCAATGCCTACTTCAACACATCATTGCAAATATAGTTGCTTTCATCAGTTGTTTGTAGGTGATCCCGCCCGGCATGCTGGAAATTCACTGTGCTTGAAAACAGGATTATTGCTCAATCTTCGGTTTATGCAGAGAGAATGTTTCCACTTCTTTTTCCAGTTTTGTCATGTAACACATTTGTATTAAGCCACTCCTACCAGGATGGTACACAATTAAGGAATTAAAACAAATACAGTTTGATAACGCCCACCCTCAATCAGTGAGGGGGGAAACAAGCTTATTTGAAAAGTTGCAAAAAGGTGTCTGCCACTGCTCTTAGTTTGTCTTGGCACAGGTTTGATTTTTACCCAAACCAAAAAATATAGATTTTTTGTGTTTCGACTTTTACCAAAAAGAGGTATTTTGAAAATGTTTACACAAGTGCTTTAATTATATCTTTAGCTTACTGGTGTGGACTGTGTGCTGTTGCAGGAATGACATTCTCAAACGGCTCAGGAGTAGGGTTGGATACAAACAGGAGTATACTTAATAATCAAAGTGCCTTTTCCCTCCACTGGAGCTAGTTATTACTTGAGAACTCATTCGACTCCGCCACCGGGCATCTCCAAAGTTCAGCCATTCATTTGTGAATGATCTGTATTGCTGTGAAGGTCTAGGTAATTTAAGCTGCCCAGTTTCCAGAATGCTGAGAGCGGTTGTCCAAAAACCCTTCCACATTGCCAGTGTCTTGGATATGTTCACTGTGAGCTGCCTTGGTCTCCAATGCCTTACAACGTTAACGTTTAATTCCCAAGCAGGTTACTTCAGCAGTCGAGTACAAATGATTGCCTGCGGAATACTTAAATGGTTCATGCTTTTTGCCATTTCTTCCTTTTGCACTTGACACACTCATCATGAGGGCTAAGTTGAGAAGAAATTGCCTTCTTGGGGAGAAAGAGGTGGAGTGGGCATGCTGCCTGTCCCCATAAAAAGGCAATTCAGCTTTGGCTTCAGTTCGTTCCATACATGGCTCATCTATAAGACAGAAAATAAGACAACAGGGTTGGTCAGGATTGAAATACAACAAAGAGAGCAATATACCCCAAACCCTACTGTTTACTATGGAGACAATAATCTTGTCAAACAGATATGGTAATACTATCACATAAAATGAGTGTAGAGGAGAAAAATTTGGAGGCAACGAAACGTAAGGTCTAACAAAAGAAGAAATGCTCACCTCCTTGTGGCCCTGGATCTGAGAATTCACAAACGCTCCCAAGATGTGAGACGTCAGAGGTAAGTAGATGTGGATCAATTGTGTCTCCTGGTGCAAGCAGAAGAGAGAGAAGTAGTTCCTCAGCTCCATGGTGAGGATGGCATTTTCTTGCTGGGAAAAGATAAGCATGATAAATTTAAAAACATATTGCCGGAGAGCCAGAATGACTCATTCTTAAGGTTGCATCGCAAGAGTTAATGTTGCAATAAAAGCCTTGCTGCCCAGAGGTGCCAGGTGCTACTGCTGCAGTTCAACAAATGTTTTTTGTGCTACACTATGTGAGAAATGTATCTAAACGAACCAAAGCTATAAGAACCGTCTGTTCTTAAATGTGTATAAAATGTATTTTTGTTTAAGATTAGCAAGAGAACCATAAGAGATACTTCATGATCTCTGAACTTATCTTTTTAGCTTTCCTAAAAGTAGCCTCGTCACATTAACCCATATATAGACATTTACTTTGATGCAGAGATTAAAGGAACTACTTTGAAGTAAAAAAAAGGGGAGAAAAAAAACACTCAATGTAATAGTTTCAAGAAATAATTGCATACAATCATGAGACCAGCTTGACTATATCAAGCACTGGATGAAAGCACAATAGCCTTTTTCTATTTCCGAGTCACAATGTTATGGGATAGTAAGATGGACATTTTGATGACAGGGCAAAATAATTTAATGTCATAACCATATTTTCATAATTGTAACCATTTCCATATCCTATGGTTATTATAATTTCAGACGACCAAACTTAAATACCTGAATACTTTTCAGTATATACTAGTATTAATTGAGACAACCGCCTAATAGTCGGCTGATTTATAATATATAGTAAAGACATGAACCAGATCTGTGTTATTTTGCCCACACAAATACACCAATATCAAATTTAAGCTGTTTTTCAGAGGTACAATCCATTCAAAAGGGTTTCCTCTGGTAGTAGCATATATTCTGTGCTAATGGTATACCAAACCGCAAGGCTAATCATTTTTTTCTATATCAGAGACAGAGGGATGCTTTCCGTGTTCTAGGCTTCATTTCTTCTCTCTTGTAGTGTCTCCATCTTCAGTGGCTAATAGTCACTGTCTCCAGACCTATTATTAATATGGGCCTGGTTCCTTGACATATTTTCTAAAAATTGGAAAGGTAGTCACTAATCAACCACATGTTACTTAACCAAAGATGTAAAAAGAATCTGGAGCCAGGGTCTCTCCAGCAAAGCCTACTAGTTTTCTTTCTTGATTTTCATGTCCTTTTCCCAAGTCAGATTGAGGAGCTTTCCTTGGTTGTTTGAAGAATGCAGGGAACTGAGGGAAATTAGGAAAATGTTATTTCTAATGTATGAAATTATTTTGAGTTTCAATTGCAATTCCCAGAGGGGTCATAAAGACCTACCTTAAGTATAATAATTAGGTAGGTCGCACTTTACAACCCATTAGGAATCGCAAAAGTCAGAAGACCACCATGTCTGTGATTGCTTTTAAATAAAGCAATGTGGTTTTTAAAAAAAACAAAAGTTTTACTTTGTAAGACTAGGCAATGGTCCACAGGGCCACTGTCTACTCTCAAAAATATTTGTTTTCCATCCTCAAAGGAGAAGGAGTCCCCTGGGTGCCCCTTCTCACTTGCGAATGGGTTACCAACTTTCAAGAAGTTGGTAAGAAATGAATGTTTTTTCCGGCCCTAATTTAGTCGCAAAACTTTCATACAATCTCATTCAGATTCGGTATTTGGAAGGACGCCCCAAACATGCTCCTTTCAAATACCGATTCACAAGCACAAATTGAAATTCTGTGATTTGTTACCGAATGTCATCTGTTTTGTACATACCTAAAAGCATTTATGCGGTCGGAAACAGCCCGGTCAGCATTTTCCGAACGCAAAAATGCTTCGTACGTGTGGCCCTAAGGGCCTTGCTGCAGTTTTACATTGTATCCCCTCATAGATCCGCTTTTGGGATTCTCCATTAGTGATGGAATGCCACACTGTTGTCTAGAGGTGGCACTGGCATTTGCTGTGGATGTAATCTGGAGCTATAGCCAGAGTCTTCAGGACCTGGACCTAGAGTAGCAAGGACAATGCAGTAGGTCTCAGTCATTGATCCTGACCTGCCCTTTGGCCTTTCCATAGTTTGTGGGTCCCTTTTTAGAAGCCTGACCTGCACTTCTTGTAACACAGGAGATATGAAGCCTCCATTGGGGGTGCCAGTCTTTCAGATATCCTTCTGTATGCTGCAGTGCATGTTCCTTATCAGGAGCTGGAGCTCATAATGCAAAACTCCAACTTCTGTTGCTGACAGGATAAAACTTATCTGCTCATATGAGCTCTCCAACACAACTGATCTTGGAGGGTTCTTAAGGACTGTATTCCCGGTACCTAGACAATAAACACTGAACACAGCAGAGAAAACATAGTGACACATGAAACCTTTATGCTGAATAGCCTCTCAGAAGCTGAGCAAAATACGAGGAAACCCTCAAAGTCAGAAGTATGGAATTCATTTTACCTGAAACCCAACATGTGTTGTTTGGTATAAAGAACAACAAGTCTACATGCTTCTGTGGCTAATAGAATAAGTAGCTCAACAGGCTGCAGTGCAAACCCTATGGCTGCCAGCTTACAGTACTATAGTATGTTTCAGAGAAAACTGCTGCCTGCATCTAACGCAAGATGCGCATCCATGTGTACAGGATGTATAAAATTGCATTTGTGGTTCATAAATGCAAAGTCTTTTCTGTTATGGTGTGTATTATGTGGACATACAGTAAGCTCCAAGCCCAGTTTGCATCAATGGTGGCTTCAATGTAAAAAAAAGTGTCTATTGACTTGCAAAATGTAACACGCCGTGGCTCTAGAACAGTGGTTCCCAACCTTTTGACTTCTGTGGACCGCCACTTCATCCTTACTGGAACCCAGGGACCCCCACTAAATCATTATTGGAATCCGGGAACCCCACCGCTTAGTCATCGCTGAATGCTGGGGACCTAATATGCTAATATTATTACATTTTTTAATTAGTCCCAGACCCCCTGGGGAGGCTTCGTGGGCCCTGGGTGGTCCCTGAACCGCAGGTTGGGAACCACTGCTCTAGACAGCTTCTTTATTAAATGATTATCATTTTGAAAGTAAATAATGTACCCAAAAACATTTGCAATCTTATTTAAAAAAAACACAGACTAAGGTTATAGATTTACATAACTAGTCTGCAAATTCTATACTTAGAAAATAAAATGTATTGAATAATATTTGCAACATGAAACTAACATAAGCCAACCCGATAGGTCTGGTGTTCGTCACCAGCATCTTGGCTAGGTCAATGCTTGTTTTGTTTTTATTATGGTTTCTGCAAATCTTTGTCAAGAGAGCTGCTAGGCCTTCATCAATCAAAAAACGCACTGGCTAAATTCACATTTTTGTGTTCGTAAAAAGCACATATTGTCATAGTAGTCCTTAGCACTTAAGGGAACTACTTTGTGTGTGAAAGGTCTTCTTGTCAAAGGGCAGAATGCCATCACTCACAGTGGAGTTAGCCAGTAGCTGAAGTGAGTTGATTCACTGGTCAGTGAGACAGGGTGCAGAAGAAAATGCAAATGGCATAATAACAGATCAATGGATGAACAGGGCTGGCAATAAGACCCTAGAAGTAAGTATATTATACAAATAATTTTAGTAAAATCAAAATCGCTTGGCTTATGCCACACCTAATAAAGGACAAACGCTGTAGATAGCTAAACTACAGTGCATTTTTATGGACAACTTTAAATACCATTACTCTAAAGCATCAATTAATTAAACATATTTGATGGTTGACAATATAAAAAAAAAAAAATCCTGGATAATCAGCACAAAATCAGCAGGCCAGTGTAAAACCAATAAGGGCCTTGGTCTTAAAGAAAGTCACAGAATTTACAAAAGCAGATTTGGGTACCTGCAACATTTGCATATTTCTAGGCACCCTTTCAGCAAACTTCTGTAAATTTCATTTTCACATGAGCAAATACCCAGCCAATGTGTAATATGCCAAGCAACAGCAATTTCTCTAGAGGGAAAATATAAAATTGCCTCTTGAAGAAGCTGCCATCCCACACTGGAAAAAGTTGTACGCCAGCCCTTGACAGGAGTATATATATCTGACATTTTCCAGGACGGGAAGAGGGCAAAGATAAGTTGGCAAACAGAGATTTAGGGGGTGTACAAACTCATAGAACTCCCCAGCCCTGGAACACAACTTCCTGTCTACTTCCAGCCCCTGAATAGATTTGATCATATGAAAATCATAATGAGAATATATAATTTTGAGTGAAATTTACATGTGTAGTGGTAAAATGGTTATGCCCATTTTGTATACAGTACTTCATATGTGTTCACCATTTAGGCAAACAAGGGAATGGGGCCTCAGGAAACTAAAGTGGTTGGCCCACAGAATAGCACAATGTGGTATACTGGAGCCGGTCAGACTAAGGGCAATCAAATCACTGGGCAGCAGGTTTTATCTGAATTTATTTACTGTAACAATTTGTGAAAGGAAAGGAATGATTAAAAGTACATTGGCCAGAGAAATTCACTATACCCTTGCTCAGGAATTGAATAAAAGAGAGAGCAATTAAATATAATGAACACTACTATAATCGGATATGCAGCATGATGAAAGTTATCAGAAAGCGAGCCTAAATAGAGACTCGTCATAGGTGTAGCATGTGAACGTTCAAAGATCGGAGATTAACAGAGCCCAGGTAGGTACAACGTCTGGAATAATCTGAAAGGCATATGACCAGAGCCTGCTATGATCCAACCACTGAGCTACTATGAGTTTTGGAATAAACAGCAACACTATTCTCAGAGCTCTGATATAACAAGATCGCCCCGTCACCTTAGTGCGTTGCACCAAATAAGACACTTGGATTGAATTTTTGTTGTTGAAAGCAAGTAGATTTCTGAAGCAAGTAGTGCCATGGGAAAGTTTATAGTTTATTAAATTCCACACTCCTCCAAATCTGATGTCTCATTGCTCACAAACAAAGAAATCACAGTAGTGGAGAGTTCCACCCAAACTTTTCCCAGCGCTTTAGCTGGAACAGGAACTCAAAATAGAGGGATCATGATTTTCATAATAACACTCTGCTTTGCAATGACATGGTCTCGTCTTCCTTTAGTCTCCCAAAATGACATTTTCTGACAAAAATGTACAGATATTAATAGAATGAGATTCTGCTAGACCACCTAAACAAACTGTGTTACTTCCAGGATTTGAGTTCCACCTCCTAAGGGTACAGGCCAAACAGATTTCGCATAATTGTGAGAGGAGACCCACAAAGACAGGACATTTTAAAAAAATATAAGTTCCTACAGAAATTAAGTTATGCCTGATGCTTAAAGACTGAGTGAAGCCAAAAATTCTCTATAAATATTACAGTTAGACATAATGTTAAGCCTAAAAATAGCAGCTGTGTGTTCAGGGATACACGCTCTTTGAGCGGGGAAATTAACTAGCTAACTTACTCTATTAAGCATGAGAAGACAATTCAGCTTCTGGACTCTTTAAAGAAAAGGGGCCAACTTGTCTGCATATGAAAAGCAACATCTATGGCAGCCATACATGCATATCTACTATGAGAATAGTATGGAAAATATGTCTTTCTCAGCCAAATATAATTTATAGTAATGATTCTCTAATTGCAATAAATAAATGAAATACACCCCTTTATGCATTTTTTCTTTAAAGAATGATTTTGATATAAAATGTTGTACATTAAAAATATTCCACAGACTGAGGGGGTTATTACAACTTTGGAGGAGGTGTTAATCCGTCCCAAAAGTGACGGATATACCACCAGCCGTATTACGAGTTCCATAGGATATAATGGACTCGTAATACGGCTGGTGGTATATCCATCACTTTACCGTCACTTTTGGGACGGATTAACACCTCCTCCAAAGTTGTAATAACCCCCTGAGTCCCTAATAAAAATCCAATGATTGGGAACAGACATTGCCAGTAATTCTACCAGTGAAATTGTCTGTGTGAGCTAAATTGGCAGGAACATCTTGAATTTCTGTTGAAACACTACTAGCAACTATTATATTTTTCAAATCCAGTTGAAAGGAAACTTTTACTTGTAATCATATTTCTCCATCATGGGAATCTTCACTGAAGCAAAACAAGAGAAAACATCAAGATATAATTCAAGAGATCATATCCGACTTAAACTAGTATTTCTTTTTTCGTCAACATGCATGCACTACCTTCTGGCGACAGCAATAAGATTTAGTTTAGACAGAAGCTGTACATTGTTTACCTTTCTCTCAACACCCAGTTTCATTAAATTCCACAGCCTGCCTCCACTGTGGCTTCCTTGCCAATAACTAAGACTATGACCACAAGATGTCTAGGATGCGGGATTAATCTGATATTCTCACCGTATACTGTAAAATAAATTACCTGCCTGTACCGTTATTCTGTGCATTGTCTCTTGTCAACCATGGGGCCCTTTTATGTTTCACTGTTTTTTGTTGAGACTTTACATGTAGTAAATGAACAGGCAGTGCAGTTAGAAATAAAAACATCCCCAAAAAGTCCTCTGATCCCTCCAGTCCAATCCCACGTCCACACCAGATCAGTCACATGTTAGAACACTGTACCCTACGCTTTGGTATGTAAAGTTATGAGCTAAGCCCAAGCGAAGCAATAGTGCTGGATTGAGCAGGCTCAACACAAAGTCTGTGTCATGTCTTCCCCTCAGAATCAGAGTTCAAGTAAGAAAGAACTGGGTCCCATAGGTTATGGAAGAGCTGGGCTTGTCCCCAAGTCGTAAGCAATTTTTTTGCGTCCCTTCGTCTGTCAAAGCTTGAAGAGCCAGAGTTCATATGTAGGGAACGTGGATTTTCCAGAAGGAAGAAGATTGTGTGTTTGATGGCTATGAACACACAAGATATTTGCTTGTCTACCGTGGAGTGTGTAGAATCCCTGGGTGGGTCTGCCAAGGAAGACAAATTCAGAGACATGAGGTCCTTTTTGAGGGTTTCTAGCACCTCTTGTGGAGGTCAAATATGCCCTAGTTAAGTCTTCCTCATTTATTCCCAGCCTCAGTCCCTCTTTCTTTGATTGCCACAATCGGATATATGCTGTGGAATCCCCTTTTAGCCCATTCCTTTCCAGAAACCCTCCCTCAATGGAGCAGTGTGTGGGGGTTTAATGACCATTCCTTTGGACTTCTTCTCTGCCACTCATGGACTCCTCCAATCATGGCAGACAACATGGTTAGTTTTAGAAGGACCATTACCATAAGTTGCTCCTCAGCATCTCATGTGGTACCTCCCAAGGACATATCCTAAAACTGATTCATAATGTTTACTCGTTTGAAAATGCTTGGTAGAATAAACAAAGCACATACTATAGGCAGTTGTCTGATTTCTCAAACCCATGGGCTGCCTCTTGCCACGCCTGGGTGGGCTAAACAGTGCAAGTATAAGATTAGCTGTATACTGCTCTTTCCTATCAGCTGCTTTCAGTCATACCTATGAGGGATCCTGAGGCATACACTATGGCTGGTTGCATAATGGATATTCGTGTGACAGGCCATGGGAGAGTCTGTAGAGCACATGCTATGGCAGTTTCATAATGCACATTCTTATGGGCTGATTTCTGCCACACCTGGGAGGACTCCCCATTTCATGGGTTGCTCCCTGCTGCTCATGTGTAGATTCCAAAAAGCACATACCATGGGTGGTTGTCGAAAGACCATTCCTATGATGTACTCCCCTGCTGCTCCTGTGTGGACCATTGAGCATCTACTACATTTGATACAAGAAAGAACCTCTGAAGAATAGCACCGGTTACTTCCATCACCTTGCAATGACAATATTTCATGTGGTTTAAACTATCTGGAACACACCACTCATAAATGTAAAGATGTATCTGTAAACACAGCATATTCCCTCATCTTTCGCCTACACCCAAGACTAGGTGCAACTGCACGCATGCTGCAATATGATTCGAGCAGTCTTCACAAAAACACTTCCCACATAGGCACAAGCGCACTCACTCACTTCTATCCATCCATACACCACCATCACATACATAAATATCCCAACTATGACTCCATTTTTGCTTAAAATTCATGCACAGGTTCAGCAACAAAACACAATACAAATACAACTGTTCCTCAGGCATACTATCAAAAACCTACCCACTGAAGTCAAATGATACCTACACATGCTTTAGTCTAGCGCTCTCCTAGTGACTAGTATGTAATCCATACAAATATGTGCTTTGGCACCTTTTTGGGAGTGAGGAACACTGAATTAATGCAACTATAAAGAAGGCAATCAAAGACAAAAAAGATACTGTAGGGAACCTAAGAAGCCAGAAACCCCTTTTGTGGAAATATTTTAAAAGAGAAGCCTGTGAAAAAAGGGAAATTCAGCCAGAAGGCCCACAACTTCATATACATGAAAACAGACACTGCTCCCGTATCGAAGCCAAGAGCCATACTATTCTATCATGCCCACTACCCCTCTACGGTAGTTCTATTTTCCAAGTTCTGTAATCTGCATTCTCAAGCACAGGGCACCACCCCTTTTATACTGGATCACATTCTTTTCACTTTTGTCTGTTTAAAAATATGCTTTTTTTCCATTTCTTTGTTAAATGTATCAAAGTGCCTTCACTTTTAGTGGTCCTTCCTATGGATGGAGGAAAGAGTGCTGAGGTGGAGTCTCTTCGTTCTGGGACCCCTTGCAATGAAAATCCTACCCACACCCTTTCAAGAGGTAGACCTGAGAAAATGCCCATCAACACAAAACACCATTCCATCATTTGTCAAAGAGAATAAGGATGTTGGAAACATGATCTCCGTCAAACCCACGATATTGCCTTGACACCCAAAGATTTTGCACACATTGACGAAGGCTATGACATTAAAACATTTAACATCAAAGTCTATCAGTGACTTTTCAATAGGTACAGAAAAACATGGCATTTCTATGATAGCTCCCTACACCAAAAGCCTGGCAATCTTTAAAAGCCTTCATCATGTGGCATCGTGCAACAGTGCCATCTAATCTAACAAACTTGTCAAAACTGACTCCTCTGAAGAGCTTTAAATTCAAGATGAAATATATGCAGTAAATTTAATCAATCAATCAGTTATTTGTTAAGCGCACTACTCACCCGGTAGCGTCGCAAGGCGCTTGGAGGGTTGGTGCTACTGCTCAAAAAACCAGGTCTTGAGACACTTCCTGAAGGTCAGAAGGTCCTTGGTCATTTGTAAGTTGGTGGGGAGGGAGTTCCAGGTATTGGCGGCGAGGTGGGAGAAGGATCTGCCGCCGGCTGTGGTTCAGTGGACGCGGGGAATGGTGGCGAGGGCGAGGTTGGCTGAGTGGAGCTGGCGTGTCGGGACGTGGAAGTTGAGACGCTCGTTGAGGTAGGCAGGTCTGGCGTCGTGGAGAGCCTTGTGAGCATGGATCAGGAGTTTGAAGATGATCCTTTTGTTGACGGGGAGCCAGTGGAGGTTTCTGAGGTGGGCTGAGATGTGTTAGTGGCGAGGGAGGTTAAGGATGAGTCGTGCTGAGGCCTTCTGAATGCGCTGGAGTTTTCTCTGGATCTTGGCAGTTGTTTCTGCGTAGAGTGCGTTGCCGAAGTCCAGTCTGCTGCTAACGAGGGTGTGGGGACTGTTCTTCTGGTTTCAATGGGTCTCCATCTGAAGGTCTGGCGAAGCATGCGGAGGATGAGATGACGTTGACTTCCTGGGTCATAGTGAGCGATGAGTCTAGTATCAAGCTGAGGTTGCATGTGTGGGTGGTGGGAGTTGGAGCTGCTCCTAGAGTGGCAGGCCACCAGGAGTCGTCCCATGCTGATTTGTTGGAGCCGAAGATGAGGATCTCAGTCTTATCTGAGTTCAGTTTGAGGCGGCTTGCCTCCATCCAGTTTGCAATGGTGTGGAGTCCGGTGTGGAAGTTGGTCTTGGCGGTGACGGGGTCCTTCGTGAGTGAGAGGATCAGTTGTGTGTCATCTGCGTAGGAGACAATGTTAAGGCCGTGGGATCGGACGATGTTGGTAAGCGGCGCCATGTACATTGAAAAGGGTGGGGCTGAGAGAGGATCCATGGGGAACTCCGCAGATGGTCTTGGTGGCTTCTGACAGGAACGGAGGGAGGCGGACAGAGAAGAAGGATGTGACCCAGTCCAAGGCTTTGTGGCGGATTCCAGCGTCATGGAAGCGTGTACGAAGTGTGTGGTGACAGACATTGTCGAAGGCTGCAGAAAGGTCAAGGAGGATGAGGGCCACGGTTTCACCTTTGACGAGCCTGCTCCTGATGTCATCGGCCGCAGCAATGAGAGCGGTCTCGGTGTTGTGGTTCTTAAGGAAGCCGGACTGGGAGATGTCGAGTAGGCTGCTGTCCTCTAGGAAGCGAGATAGTTGGCTGTTGACCTTCGCTGGGAAGGGGAGTAGGGAGATGGGTTGGTAGTTCTTGAGGTCTTCGGGTCGGCCTTGGGTTTTTTGAGCAGGGCGTAGACTTTGGAGTGTTTCCAGCTCTCCGGGAAGGTGGCGGTCTCGAAGGAGCTGTTGATGATGGCACAGAGCTGGGGAGCAATGATTTGGCTGGCCTTATTGAAGACATGGTGAGGGCAGGGGTCGGCAGGTGAACTGGAGTGGATGGTGCTCATGGTCTTGGTGGTTTTCTCGTCGTTGGTGTGGGTCCAAGCACTCAGAAGATTGGTGTGGATGGGTGCGTTGGGGTCGGCGCTGGCAGTGGTGGTCATGGGGGTCGGCGGTGCAAAGCTGCCATGGATGTCTGTAATCTTGCGGTGAAAAAAGGTGGCGAGGGAGTCACAGAGGTCTTGCGAGCGGGGGGGCTCGGCAGAGCAGGACTTGGGGATGATGAGTTCCTTGATGATGCTGAAGAGCTCCTTGCTGTTGTGTGTGTTGTTTTCAATTAGTTCTTTGTAGAATTATCTCTTGGTGGTCAGGATGAGCTAGTGTTGCTTGCGGATGGCAGTCTTGAGGGCAGCGTGGTTGCTCTCTGTTTGTTCTTGGCACCAGATCGTCTCAGATTTCCGGCATTCCCGATGGGTCTAAGGTCGGCGGTGAACCAGGGAGCTTTCTTGTTGGTGCTGGTGTTGGTAGATTTCCTAAGTAGAGCGACCGTGTTGGCGCAGTCGTTGAGTCATTGTTTGAGGTTGAGGGCGGCAGTGTTGGGGTCGCTGGTGTTGGGTGGCAGGGCGTGGGCGAGGGTGGAGATCAGTTGGTCCTTGGAGATCTTGTTCCATCTGCGGTGAGGGGTCCGTTGCTGGTGGTGGTGCGCGATGGGTTTCAGGAAGGAGAAATGGACTCAGCCTTGGTCAGTCCAGTTGAGTTCGGCGGTGTGGGTTTAGGTGATGCGGCCGCTGGTGGAGAAGATGGCGTTGGGGGTGTGTGGCCGGCTGAGTGGGTGGGAGTTGTGACGAGTTGCTTGAGACCGAGATTGGCGAGGTTGTTGAGCAGGGCTGAAAAGTTTCTGTCATCGGTGTGCTCCAGGTGAAAATTCAGGTCGCCGAGGAGCATGTAGTCTGTGGAGGCGAGGACGTGGGTGCGGATGGTGTCGCAGAATTGTGGGCTGGGGCCCGGGGGTCTGTAGACAAGGGTTCCTCTCACGGTGGTGTTGGCATTGATGTAAATCTGGTAGTGTAGGTGTTCTCCAGCATCTAGGGCGTCGTGGGTGTTGGTTGAGATCCTGATGGTGCTCTTGTGGACTATGGCGATTGTAGGAGGCTGGACTGGCTTGTAGTGAGTACCTAAGGGGACTTGCACCTTGCACCAGGCCCAGTTATCCCTTATTAGTGTATAGGGTGTCTAGCAGCATAGGCTGATAGATAATGGTAGCTTAGCAGAGCAGCTTAGGCTGAACTAGGAGACGAGTGAAGCTCCTACAGTACCACTTAGTGTCATATGCACAATATCATAAGAAAACACAATACACAGTTATACTAAAAATAAAGGTACTTTATTTTTTATGACAATATGCCAAAGTATCTCAGAGTGTACCCTCAGTGAGAGGATAGGAAATATACACAAGATATATATACACAATACCAAAATATGCAGTAATAGTCTTAGAAAACAGTGCAAACAATGTATAGTTACAATAGGATGCAATGGGGACACATAGGGATAGGGGCAACACAAACCATATACTCCAAAAGTGGAATGCGAACCACGAATGGACCCCAAACCTATGTGACCTTGTAGAGGGTCGCTGGGACTATTAGAAAATAGTGAGGGTTAGAAAAATAGCCCACCCCAAGACCCTGAAAAGTGAGTGCAAAGTGCACTAAAGTTCCCCAAAGGACAAAGAAGTCGTGATAGGGGAATACTGCAGGAAAGACACAAACCAGCAATGCAACAACAATGGATTTCCAGTCGAGGGTACCTGTGGAACAAGGGGACCAAGTCCAAAAGTCACAAGCAAGTCGGAGATGGGCAGATGCCCAGGAAATCCCAGCTGTGGGTGCAAAGAAGCTTCTACTGGACAGAAGAAGCTTAGGTTTCTGCTGGAACGACAAGGGCTAGAGACTTCCCCTTTGGAGGACGGATCCCTCACGCCGTAGAGAGTCGTGCAGAAGTGTTTTCCCGCCGAAAGACCGCCAACAAGCCTTGCTAGCTGCAAATCGTGCGGTAAGCGTTTTTGGATGCTGCTGTGGCCCAGGAGGGACCAGGATGTCGCAAATTGCGTCAGGGGACAGAGGGGACGTCGAGCAAGACAAGGAGCCCTCTCAGCAGCAGGTAGCACCCGGAGAAGTGCCAGAAACAGGCACTACGAGGATGCGTGAAACGGTGCTCACCCGAAGTCGCACAAAGGAGTCCCACGTCGCCGGAGACCAACTTAGAAAGTCATGCAATGCAGGTTAGAGTGCCGTGGACCCAGGCTTGGCTGTGCACAAAGGATTTCCGCCGGAAGAGCACAGGGGCCGGAGTAGCTGCAAAAGTCGCGGTTCCCAGCAATGCAGTCTGGCGTGGGGAGGAAAGGACTTACCTCCACCAAACTTGGACTGAAGAGTCACTGGACTGTGGGAGTCACTTGGACAGAGTTGCTAGATTCGAGGGGCCTCGCTCGTCGTGCTGAGAGGAGACCCAAGGGACCGGTAATGCAGCTTTTTGGTGCCTGCGGTTGCAGGGGGAAGATTCCGTCGACCCACGGGAGATTTCTTCGGAGCTTCTAGTGCAGAGAGGAGGCAGACTACCCCCACAGCATGCACCACCAGGAAAACAGTTGAGAAGGCGGCAGGATCAGCGTTACAGAGTTGCAGTAGTTGTCTTTGCTATTATGTTGCAGTTTTGCAGGCTTCCAGCGCGGTCAGCAGTCGATTCCTTGGCAGAAGGTGAAGAGAGAGATGCAGAGGAACTCGGATGAGCTCTTGCATTCGTTATCTAAAGTTTCCCCAGAGACAGAGACCCTAAATAGCCAGAAAAGAGGGTTTGGCTACCTAGGAGAGAGGATAGGTTAGCAACACCTGAAGGAGCCTATCAGAAGGAGTCTCTGACGTCACCTGGTGGCACTGGCCACTCAGAGCAGTCCAGTGTGCCAGCAGCACCTCTGTTTCCAAGATGGCAGAGGTCTGGAGCACACTGGAGGAGCTCTGGACTCCTCCCAGGGGAGGTGCAGGTCAGGGGAGTGGTCACTCCCCTTTCCTTTGTCCAGTTTCGCGCCAGAGCAGGGCTAAGGGGTCCCTGAACCGGTGTAGACTGGCTTATGCAGAAATGGCCACCAAAAGTGCCCATGAAAGCATTTCCAGAGGCTGGGGGAGGCTACTCCTCCCCTGCCTTCACACCATTTTCCAAAGGGAGAGGGTGTAACACCCTCTCTCAGAGGAAGTCCTTTGTTCTGCCATCCTGGGACAAGCCTGGCTTGACCCCAGGAGGGCAGAAACCTGTCTGAGGGGTTGGCAGCAGCAGCAGCAGCTGCAGTGAAACCCCAGGAAAGGCAGTTTGGCAGTACCAGGGTCTGTGCTACAGACCACTGGGATCATGGGATTGTGCCAACTATGCCAGGATGGCATAGAGGGGGCAATTCCATGATCATAGACATGTTACATGGCCATATTCGGAGTTACCATTGTGAAGCTACATATAGGTAGTGACCTATATGTAGTGCACGCGTGTAATGGTGTCCCCGCACTCACAAAGTCCGGGGAATTTGCCCTGAACAATGTGGGGGCACCTTGGCTAGTGCCAGGGTGCCCTCACACTAAGTAACTTTGCACCTAACCTTTACCAGGTAAAGGTTAGACATATAGGTGACTTATAAGTTACTTAAGTGCAGTGTAAAATGGCTGTGAAATAACGTGGACGTTATTTCACTCAGGCTGCAGTGGCAGGCCTGTGTAAGAATTGTCAGAGCTCCCTATGGGTGGCAAAAGAAATGCTGCAGCCCATAGGGATCTCCTGGAACCCCAATACCCTGGGTACCTCAGTACCATATACTAGGGAATTATAAGGGTGTTCCAGTAAGCCAATGTAAATTGGTAAAATTGGTCACTAGCCTGTTAGTGACAATTTGAAAGAAATGAGAGAGCATAACCACTGAGGTTCTGATTAGCAGAGCCTCAGTGAGACAGTTAGGCACCATACAGGGAACACATACATATAGGCCACAAACTTATGAGCACTGGGGTCCTGACTAGCAGGGTCCCAGTGACACATAACAAACATACTGAAAACATAGGGTTTTCACTATGAGCACTGGGCCCTGGCTAGCAGGATCCCAGTGAGACAGTGAAAACACCCTGACATACACTCACAAACAGGCCAAAAGTGGGGGTAACAAGGCTAGAAAGAGGCTACTTTCTCACAGCGATTCCTCCTCCTGGTTTGTTGGTGCGGTATGTTCGGGTGATTTTGTAGCCCTCAGAGATGGATATGGCTATGTCTGGTTCTGAAGAGGGGTTCATTCAGGTTTCTGTTAGGAAGGTGATCTCTGGGGAGGTTAATGTGAGCAGGTCCCAGAGTTCGACAGCATGCCTGTGGACGGAGCGGGTGTTGAGGAGGATGCAGCCGAGGTGGTTGTTATGGGTGGCGTTGTTGTGGTGCTTGGTGGCTTGAGCGCAGGTTAAGTTGTATGTCCGGCACGAGAAGAGTCCATGGGTGTGCCTAGGGCAGGTCTGGACGCAGGCGGTGGGGCGGCCAGGGTTAAGCGCATAGAGTTCTTTGGTGGTGTAGCGGCGTGTGGTGGCGTGAGGGGGCGCGTGGGACAGGGGGATTGGTGCTAGGCGTGGTCCAGGCACGGACGGGCACAGACGGGCTTGCCTCTGCCGTGCTTCCGTACTGTACACTGCAGATAAGCACATCGATTTTTTTTTTAAAAAAAAATATCGTCGATTTTTTTTTTTTTTTAAGAATACCCCCTTTTTTTTTTTTTTAAGATTATATTTTTCCTAAGAGTGATAGGAACATTTGTAGAAGTGCAACAGAATGCTACCAAACAACGTAACTATTCTGTAGTTACGAGTACCAATGAGGAGTCTTTGAAAGAGATACGTTAATTCCCCTAACTTTGCTTTAAATCAGGCCCTCAATGTTTACTACTATAAATGAGCAGTGCAAAACTCAGAAGCTTTATGTGTGAAATAAATCAAATCACTATGTTCAATTTCCCTATTTAAATGTAAGTAGTCAATAGATCTATTAACAGACTGCCAATTGTCTGCATAATGGAAACTGTAGCTCACAGTTCTGGACAGTGTGTACATGTGTAGGGAAGCAATGATGTAAAACAATGTTAACTATCAAACCATTTTGGCAAACTATTGGATTCTATTAATTGTTTGACTTATAAGTATAATTGCCATCTTTAGGTCCTGTCTACTTCCAGGAGGAACTTAACAATGTCTTCTTCTGCCACCCTGCAAGGAGGTTTGAGCATGCTTCAGCCTCATCTACTGATCCTATGACATTGGAATGTATATGGTGCTGCACTAAATGGGAATCAGCGAAAAATTTACAAGGGGGTTGGGAATGCCTGGAAGCGATTAAGCTGGACAAAAGGGGTGGTGTACAGAGGATGCACTTTCTGGGTGGCCAGTCTGCTAGGGTTGCTACTGATGGTTGAAGAGCTAATCATTTAAGTAGTACATACCTATAAATGTATATGTCTCTTGCAATTTGTAAAGTAGAAACATACCTGGCACTTTCATAACAGCCACTCTTCAAGTCCACAGAAGTATGATAACTGCTCTCAACAGTTCCAAGGGTGCACATATACACTTACCGCTACAATTCGCGACTCCAGCTGTTCCACAGATTCTGGTTCCTTGTTCGTTACAGTAGCACTAATCATTTGTTTCTTCATGATGCTGTATGTGTGCAGTGCCTTCTGATGCTTGTGCAGAACACCCTTTTCATGCCTCTCGCATAGGTCCTTTGATTAGCAATAAGTAAAATTAAGACAGAGAGTCTTAATAAACAAATGTTTTGTTAAAGATGCATCCACATCGCTTATCACACACAGCACATACCATATCCCATAAAACAGCAACAACATTGCAGTTTGCAGCACAAACTCCCCCTGTTAAAACAATTTTAAAAAAAATCACAATCATACAACTACATGAAGGCAACATTTTCATGTTTTTATCGTGCAGTGCAAATGCATACACTATTTATCATATACTTTTAAAAGAGACACAAATAAAAAATAAAAAAATTCCATAGGTGATAGCCTTGCACGGAACAAAAAACTGCACTGCCATTCTAAACAGCAGTGGACCTATACAATCCCAGCATGCACTACAGTAATAGGCATTTTGTTCATATTGGCAGACTGAATCCTCCCCCATTTTTAAAGGCCCCTTCGAGGAGGAGGGTGGATTGTTAATGAAAGTAATCAGGATACAGCACTGATGCCACAAATCAATAATGTTCCATTCTCTGCCATAGGATCTTTCTTAATATGTATTACCTGTGAAACAAAGAGCAGGCCCATCCCTTCCTAAAGAGGTGATAGTGGCAGAAGCAAGAGGAAACATACCTCAATGGGCAGTTCACTTGCGATGTATGAATTTTAAGAAGGCTGATGTGTTTTAGTCGCAAACTTGTAGCTGAGATTGTGAACAAAATAGGTACCTTTGCTAATCAAACTGCAATTCTTGCATGATGACTGATTCATTACAATAAAGGAATAACCTTTGTTGGGCAAATTAGGGACTAATAACTTTTAAGTATTGTAAAGGTACTTTGTATCGATAATTAGTCATGTTAACCCTTCAATCACACATGGAAAGCTACTATAAGCTTCATATGTCAATAAGAACTCTTCGGACTGGATGGATCTCCTTACACTGAAACCATGGCCTGTAGTCCTTTTCCACTGCAAGGGAACTGGGGCAATATTCTATCAAAAAAGAGAAAGCCCTTAAACAAGCTCTAAGGAATAACCTATGATGTAAGAAGAATGTGAGCAGAATAGGAAAAAGAAAGTTTATGGGCAACCCTGAATCAATTTTCCAATGAATAACTAGTTGCATTTCTTGAAAGTTTTGTCTGAATACAGTGTTAGGACTGCTGATCAAAAAGGCTGACCAAAGAGAAGCATATTAGGACTGATACTTCGCTGAGCTACTGCAGCAGTTCAGATGTTGCCCTGAGCTTGAGAAAATGACATGTTTAGGATCGAAAAACACAGTCATATCTGTGATGGGAAGTGATCATGATGACATAGTGTGTTTAAATATATTTACCATTATATAGGTCGAACAATGCTCTTAGCGTGCAGTGCTTGCCACACTTTGAACACTTAGAGTTGGACCTGAAGATCCACATTAGAGGACACAATAATTGGCAATGTCAGAAGATTTTATGTTTATATGGATACTGCAAATCTGCATATGGAGTATCCGGAACGGGTGGTATGGAAGGCCACATACTGTTCTGGAAAAATAGCTCTGGCACACATCCTGATAGTTGCCCTGTGATGTGCACACAATTTAATCAAGGTGTCTTGTAATCCCTTGAGCTGCAGAACGTAAAATGCGTAGAATAATGCTCACTGATGAGCACAACACAAACCTACTGTAATGTGATGTCTGCAAACTGTATTTCTCTCTTCATTTAACCGTAGCCCCACAACTACCATTATCTTCAATCCCAGCAGCAGAAAGTTCTGCACATTAAGCAGTCCACTTCTTAAACACCACTAGCGAAATAGTCACCAATTAAATTTCAAAAATATAGTATTTGATTTTTCATCTCTCCATTGTTACACAATTTAAAATCATATGGAATAGCCTTCATACAAAACAACGGATTTAAAAGCAGATGGCTTAAAGGGGCATTGAAAACCCCATTTGCAGAATCTTCTGTTAATAGGAGTATTTTTCGGACTCCATTCATAACTCATAAAATCTAATCCTCTCAGGATGCAGTCAATGAACTACACCTGCTTCCTGTTCTTTATAAGCAGAGCTCTGGGGACATAAGAGGATGTGGCAAATATGCTTATGAGTCAGCTCCTCAGCACACGTAATTAGGTAGATTGTCTAGTGTTTGTGTCAACTGCAAGAAGGAGAAGTGCATCATGTGGTTTTATGAGACACATGGATGTGAAATAAGTAAATATCTGCATTAAATTACTATTCATATTTGTGCACCATGTAATAGAGGCAGTGGGTAGGGGCCATTGTCAGGCGGTCACTGCACCTTGCACCAACCATTGCCCCTGTCAGTGCTGCCAATGACAGTACAAACACACCTACACACCATCTCCTAGAAGTGTGATCATTTAGACTATTCCAGGCCTTCAAGTCTGTAAGAATGGCTTGGGTGGCAGCTATTGGTAAATGTTATTGTATACTGAATTAATAAACAACTGTTATTCTTCTCAGCCTTAAATAAGGCAAGAAGCTGCACCATCTGGGAGCCTGTCAAGTGCCGGTGTTAGCAATTATGTGCTGGTGCCGAGCACCGGAAACCACCGGCTCAAAATAAGCACTGACTAAAGGGGTTACTCATCCACAATTCTTACTAGCTGAAGTAGCTTCGTGTGCTAGCAGCAAATGCTAATAGTATGTTTTGCAGTCAATTTCATGTTCTTAAATATGTTTGTTTCCAACTACGATTTTCTTATCAGCTCGAGGTGCCGTATAAGGCTTTTATGATGCAGAATTTTTACTAGTCTTCAACTGCTGGAGCAGAAAATGGCAAGTCGAGCACAACAGGAGGAGTTTAAGGCTGATGTATCACGATGATGAGAATCCACCATCAAAGCCGGAACACCTTTGTTGGCTGCCATGGTTTGAAGTTTACATAGATTATGGTGATGATGTACAGCCTGGATGGCCCTTGGCACTCAAAAGCTTCAGAGAACATGCTAGTGTCACTATGTGTGTACAAGTAGCTGCAGTGCTTCAGTGCAGTGGACAGGTTAGTCGCCCCCCTGTAAGTGTGGGGACACGGCCTTAAATACTGCATTGGGCTATCACAGCAGAGTAACAAAGTTGTCATGAAGCACTTCTCTATTCCTTTGCCCAGTCAAGATTCCAAAGTGCGCAAGCTAAATGCGCTCAGAAACAGTACCTGGCTCTGCAAGTACCCAATCACTATCAGGTGGGTAGGCCTTAAACGTCAAAGGCAGCAAATAGTTAACCAACTTGCCCATTCTGTGTGAGCTAATCCAAAAAGTTAATGACACTTACACAAAACCATAACTAAACAGGGCTGTCCTCAAGTTTCTTTACGTAAGTATTATTTATGTATGAATTAGAATATGTTCGCAATAAATGATGCAAGTGCCAATGTACGTCTAACTTAAAAATGATTTGCTCTCGAAGCTTCAACTGCATCGAATTATAAAAAAAACAATCCTACAGAGTTTCTGAAACACTTCACTATTAAATACAGAGAACATCAAAGATAGGTGTATAATCGTTGTTTTAAAATGCTAGCCTCTGCACAGCAGAACAGATTTTGGAGCCTGGTGTGACTGTGAAGTAAAAGTAAAAATGTCTCATAAAAACCCTGGAAAGAAGATTACAATTGCCATGTGGAGGCAGAAAACTGAGTTTCCTCACTCTCATTGTTTATTCAAATCAAATAGGTACATAAACTATGTTCACATCATTATATTGGTAAACCAAATTTCATGGACCACAATGACATAGTATAAAATGTAATTGAATGTTCCAGAAAAATAAGGCAAGGGCGAAATCTACTTGACCAGACATGAGAAAGAAATCCACTTTATAGGTTTATACAGTTTTCCTACAGTTTTTTCCTAGATCCAATTGCTAGACTCACCATTGTAATTTAGAAGAGGCCATCACTGGATCGAGATTGAATGTTGTACTGTTTGCTACAGCATGATGCAAGCGTGAATGAGGAGATTAAAACAATAAATGAGGAATAAATACATCACTCCACTGGATTCTAACTGCAGAGTAGGGAGTGGTAAAGGCCCTTGCCTGTGCTAACCTTCCCTGAGGATACATCACATAAGAAGAAGTTTGAAATCACGGGGATTCAAATCAACAGTTCTGAATATTAATCTTTATTAATTCCTTTGAAGGCATATTAGCTCTTAGATGTTTTTAAAAACTGGACCTCCTTTAGAGAAAAAAACGGTTGTTTGAAGTAAATTTAAGATTTCATTACAGCATAACAAGTGAAGTTTGGCTAAACTCCATATGAAATGATAGCTCCTCTCTATTTCCAGAGAATGGGCTATTTACCACACTTCAAGTATTCATGGACAAGCACTATTTACACATGAGGTGAAACATAAGGATTGTGGTCCTCACTGAAACTGAAGAAAAAGTAGTTACGGAGCTTCTGGAAGAAGAACAAGTTACCTGCAAATTCCTATCTTCTTGATTCAGTCCAGGAGCTAGACTGGATCCCAAAAAAATTGAAAGAGCTCTCCTGCACTGCTCAACCCCGTCTTGACACCAGGAACCAGACTGGACATGACTTAACTGAAGTCATATAAGGGCCTTCCAGAGACACCAATGTCAGTTCTGTGGCTGTTTTTTCCACGCCTAAATATGCAAAGAGGCAGCGATGAGGCAAAGTGGGCTGACAATTCATACAGTGCACCAACACTAAAATGGGAGCGATGTAAGTGACCTAGATTATTCCACAAAACAGGGAAGCAGGAGGAATTGGTATGGAATCTGAAGGTAGATAGAGTATCCAACAGAAAGATCATTACTGAAGGAAAATAACTTCTTCCTCTGAAGAATATTTCTACCTGCAGATTTATCAAATCTTGAATCCACACCAGAGCAGAATGTCCAAGGTGGTAGGTCTGAGTCAAACCAACAAGTCCAGTAAAACAGACTGAAAAAATGTCCATCTTTGTGGACTACAGTGTTGAGGCAGTAATACCTGGTGATAAGTGTGGCCCAAAACCCATATTGCAGCCTCACATATGTTCAGAACAGTAACACCAATGTACGTCACCGAAAATGGAGATTTGCCATCCTGGAATGGGCCCCAATGGTTTGGAAGTGCATAACAGATCTTCATACAAAACAACAACCCAGCTAGAGTAGCCCTGCTCTTTTTATCACCCGCATATCCAGTGAACAACTGGTCATCAGTCCGTAATTCCCCAATTCCTGTTCACATAAAAGCTCGTAGCCCTACAAGGATACAAATGGTGGATTCTTTCCTCCACCCTGGTGAGACGAGTAGACTGATAAAAGGCAGGTAGGGTGACAGACTGGCCCACGTGAAACAGGGTAATTACTTTTGGAAGGAATGAAGGCTATTGTCGGCTATGATCATCCCTAGAGAATCAGTGTGCCCTCTATACTGGCCCAGAAATTGATTTAGCTGTTCAATGGGCAGTCAGGGAAGACCCTGTCAAAAAGTCACTCTCCTCATGTAGACCTTCTTTTGCAACAGACATCCATACAGTGCCATCTTCATCAAATCGTGGACACGATATCACTACCATGTGGAAACTTCATAGTATTTTTGAATAACATAAAATATTTTTTGAATACCATTTTAACCAAAAGCAGCCTGGAAACGTGCCAAAGAAGACCGTGCCTCTTGTGCTTCCAGGCTCTTTTTATTTTTATTTGCAAGTGCTGTGGCACTGACCAACCTTGTTTCTGAAGGGAGGCGCCCCACCACAGATACCTGCTGAAGCTTCAACGGGGTATACGGTACCCTTTAAAAACAACTGCAATCAGTGCTATTAAATCTCAAGGTCCCTGCTGGTCAAATGTGCGGTAGTCTACGTTCTGAAAAATGTCTTGGCTGAATTATGTGTGTTTGCATCATGAGCCAATTGAGGTCATCTGATGCAAAGGAGCCTGCATGTGCCTTTGAACATCTGTACTGCCTGTTTTTTAACTCAAACATGCCACGATCTCCAGTTCTGTCCCACTGGGCTTCACCAAGTATCTCAAAAAGAATACTGTAACATTTTCAAACAACAGGTTCACACTAACATATGCACCATTTAGCGTAGAAAGCAGCGGATGTGCAGACTTCAACTGAGTATCTTGCCAAGAACTTGAGAACTCTGAACCCTATAGTTGTAGTGAAATGCAAACCTATTGAGGAAAATATCAGCCTGTAGACAGTAAAACACATTGTGGCACCAATGATGTAGTTCATGTGAAGTGCATACATGTGTCCAGGAACCTAGTTGCTCAGTTGTGCTAGATCTTTGATATTTATGCCTATGGAAGTGCCATACAATTGAGATACGGCTTGACGGTGATCTCAGGGTATCACCTTCTGGTGATATATTAGTTTAGATGTTTGACCTCGTGGCAGCCTTTCTAAAGACAGGGAATACAGGCTGTGTAAAAGGAGAGAGAACACCCCCTTGGCAATCTGTCTTGTGTTATTCTCTGCTTTTGAACTTTTTATTTCACCTTCATCACGTCACTTTTACTATATTGTATGGTAAATTTTGGGTCAAGTCATACACCCTATTTTGTTCAACACTTTCTGATATCACGTAATTAAAGCATGATTTTACACCAGGAATCCTACAATAGACTGTGTATATAGCAAATGTCAGTCAGTCACTTTCTTCTCTTTTGATGCAGCCACTGATTTGGCCCTGTACAAAGGTCTAAAGAGAAGGCAACCTCAGAAACCCTCTCGACTGACAGAGCCTCCACCTGACTTCTTGAATCTCCATTTGGTACCCTCTGGAAATGCCAAATGATTCAATCTTTGACAAGGCATTGCTTTCACATTAAGGGGCTCAAAAAATGGCAGGAATGCCTTTCAGATATCTGTTTGAGCTATCAGACAATGGATCAGAGAGACGTTGGTAGGAGCACAGCTATTCCACGACACCCTACACCTTACATCAGTGGGAAAACCAGACATTGCCGAAGGGCAACAGCAGGTACGTCCAGGAATGACTGTAATATATTTTCCTTCAGCTTGCTTGTGGCCTTGGTGAAAAACACCTTGTCTGATCTGAAAAGATGCCAAAGCAAGAAATAAATGTAATACTCTACATATTGCCAAACAAGTCCCACTCTAATAGCAACCCCTAAGGAAAACTCTGGTCTCCATTAGCAGAGGACATTTGGCAAAAACAATTTAAACTCCAGCACCTAACTAACAAAACATCATGTAATGTCGTAAAGGGTAAAAAAATAATGCTTTATGAAACGTACAAAATAGCACACAAAGAAATTTATTTGAGAAAACAGATGAAAAGGCAGAGCATGATGTTTACAATCTGATACAGATTTCCTGGTTAAAGAGATGTAACATTTAAGAACTGAGGAGCTAAATAGTCACTGCACTTCATACTGGGATTGGGAAAGCTGCTTTAAGTAAAAGATATGTTGCCTGTAAACAGATATTGATTTTTTTTAATTTAAAGTGATTTTTCCTTTCTGTTTGAAGAGTGAACCTAGAATAGGCACCTATTCAGACATATATTTTACCATGTTTATGAAAATATTAGGAAAGCCAGCATACTGGAGTAAACGGGTGTAAATTAAACAAAGGCTTCATTGAAAGGGCAAAACTACATTTACTACCACTGAGACAGAATAGTGTTATAAGCCACTCTTTGTCTTTTTATGTAGAATAAAACTCACTTTATATGACTGTAGAAGGTCCAGGAAAAGATTTAATTTGTCCACCACGTCATTCTCTTCCTGCTTACCCTAGGGATTCAGAGACAAGTGAAGCACACAATGTTGAATATCAGGGCGAACAGATCATATCCTAAACCCGCTCTGCCAGCCAGCTAAATAAAACTACCCTTCCAATGCACATGTTATTGCAACCATTAACACTCACTGCCACAATAGAAAACTAATCTTAGAATCATTAAAAATACAAATAAAGCAAAATTAAACTATAAGACGACAATACAAAACTATAAAATTGAGGTATATAGAGAATAGAGGATAAAAAGGCAACAGTTTACGGTAAAGCCTGAAGTTGGGGCTCTATTACCACAAGAAAATTTATTTTTATTTTTTAAGCTGTGGAGTTAGGATGGGCACTACGCCCACATAGGATACTGTGGAAGAAGTCCTTGTACCAACACTGGATGTCTTCAATAACTTACTAAACACTTCCCAGCACCAACATAAGCAGAGGATTCGTTACACTAGAGAAACTCACCTGCTGGGCAGCTTTGTCAGCAAGCAGAGCAAATTCCACAGACAAACCCTTCAAGGCTTGCTTCAGGGTTGCCCATGTACTGCTACTCAGTGCTGCCCACGAGGGAAGTGGTGTAGTGTCAGAGCCTAGAGCACTGGAAAAAAAATAACTACATAAGAAACACACAGTAAGACAACACGCATCAGCACTCAACCTACATCATTCACCATTTAAGACATGCTTTTCTTTGCTTTGCTTTCTAGTCTTCTGCAATTTGGATACAACACATTATAAGAAATGTTCAGTAAAATATAATCCGTAAAGTTACAGACGTAGTTAATCACATTCCCCAAGACAAGCAGCTTCCTTCTATTATCAACTACAAGGAGTTACTATCACTAAGTGGCAAGTAAAAAAGTATAGCTGAAACATGGGAAAGTCACCACACAAGTGCATGTCGCCTGCAGGACTGCTCAAGAAACAATTCATGCACCCCATGCATGTCTCGCTCTGAGCCCAGTCTAACTGTTCACATTCAGTTACAGACAACCAACAGGGGAACCTGTGGCAGGCACAAGAGTGAGATCTTGTAACATGAAGGGGCCTATACACTATCAGTACTGCAAATAATATGGCAATTAAAAACAAGGTCCGTGATACTAGTTCTCTGTAACAGATCTGCTCTCTGAATTAATTCATACATACATAGTAGGGGGATGTGTGGGATTCATAGACACATTTTAAATGCTTCCTTACATTTTAAAAGTTCATTTAAAGGAAGAGAACATGCCTGATTGAAAGGTGTTCACTTCCTTTAGCCCTGGGATGGGACATCAGCCTCCTGCAACACATTGTTTAGAATATACATAGAGTGGGTTTGGGTCAAACCACTTTCACCCATTGGCTTGTCTGGATCAGCCTCCTTCAGTCACTGGCTAAAGTCTTTGTCAATCATGCTTTAGACCATGGATACTCAAAGTGCGGCCCCCCTGACCTTTATATGCGGCCCTTTACACAGGGCTGCTGTTCACTGGATTCAGCTCTAAAAATAAAAGATCTTTAATAGAGAATCAATTGTTTATTTCGTGGTTAACCGGTGGAAAGGAAGTAACTAGAGAGTCCAGAGCTTCACTTAAGAAACAGGTTCATTTTTAAATACATCTTGCGGCAAAAGTGTAAAAATATAACAGTTGCTTCAAAATTTAAAAAGTGTATTAAGTTAACATGATGACCTTTCAACCTAAGTGTAAGTTATTTTATCATTGCAATGAAAAGTATTAATTTAAAAGTGATAGTTTTCAAACATGAATTCAGAAACATTAATTCTTATCCTACCCTGACAAATATGCCAATAGTGAATTAAAGAGGCAAGTCAGATGATCTGTGCACCATTTGAGTGGCCTGGGCTCCTACTGTACATGAACAATATTATAGTTTTTTAAATCAAACACAGAAGCATATTTTTACAGTGTAGATGCTGAAATTTTGCTGTCATATGTGATAATGACAAAAAGGAGGGAACGTGAAAGTAAGCAATTGTCTAGGATCACACAATTTGGAAACGTGGGGAAGATGAGATTAATCTCAGGTTTCCTAGTTTCATATTGCTCAAATCAGTCACTAGGCGTATATCCTTCACTTCGCCTACCCATACCTAGCAGCCAATCCTTCTAATTCCCTCGCCCGGCCGCTATTCCTCTGGCATCAATGCGGCCCTCGGGCCAATCACAGACCAAACTTATTGGCCCCTGTGAAAATGTTTGTGAGTACCCATGCTTTAGACCATCTCTTCACTCATGCTATTGGCATTTGGAGTATCATTCCACTACCTACAGAGTACTTGTCTTGCAGTTCATATGTGACTATTTTACGCCAAATGTATACTCGACCAGCACACTTTTTGTCAAACAATTATTTTTTCGCACATGCGTGGTTTACAGAATGGAGACCATTTTTCTAACTGCAGCAGTTTGCTTTCTGAATGATTTCCTCATTACCCAACAAGGTCTCTCAATTCCATTTATGTTTTGCAGTCATATTCAACAGCCACTGTGGACTCAGGGCTCAAAATGCAATCGAAGCAAAAAAAGCATTTTGGAGGCTTCTGTGCAATAATGTGTGCACCAGATGAGACCCAACAATGCCCGAGCCACCAATACCATGCCATCACACATAACATTAACATCAATACCAACAATAAAAACCACCACCACTACTAATACCACCATCATAATACCAGCATCCCCACCAATACCAAAGTAGCACTAACAATACTATTCCCTGAATATCACCACCAGTATTTATACCACCACCAATACCGTTATCTAGATCACTATACCTCCAATAAAATATCCTCCAGATGCCGCCAGAATCACCACTGATACCACCAATATCACACAACCACTATTAATACCACACCATAAATATCAACAACCATTCCACAACCACCAATACACCTAAACCGCCAATGGCACCTCTAAGACAATAATACAACTACTACCACCACCACCTCACAAATACCACTACCACCAATACCACCACCACAATACCAACATCCCACCGTTACCACTAGTAACATCACAACAATACCGGCAATAATACCCTGACTATGCCAAGCCCACCCCCAACACCAAACCACCACTACCACCTGGCAGTTGTTTATTACTTTTCTGGAGGCATGTTAAGATATAGGAAATTAGTAATGGTTTCTTAAATGGTTGACATGTCAATGCATACTGTTCCATAGCCTCCAAAATGTTAAAGTAGAAGTCTGAAATTACTTTGATTAGGGAAGGGGTGGAGGGGTGGTGGTGAGAGACACTTTATCGTGACGAAACATGCAGAGTTCACCAGTGTAATGTGCCGAAAGCTCACTTAGTAATCAATCAAAACAGGTACATTCCATAAAAATAATAGACATCTGCCTTGTGTAAGACTGAAAAGGGGACCATTTTACGTTGGAGAAAACAATATTCAATTCACAGTATCTGGGTAATTTTTTTACGTCAAAAAGATATTTAAAAACAACCAGAGAACCTTTAATCACTTGAATCATGGAAAAGCGTCTGAGAGAAAAAGAAATTTGATATGCGTAATGGCATGCAAATGTGCTTTAATACAGGAAGCCAGATTTTGTTTTATGAAGAAAATAGGTTAGTACATTTAACATTGACCATTTGTTAGGATTCACTTCTTCATGAGATCACACAGTCTTGTGGAAAATCACTTTATTTTTTTTTAAGGATGTTTAGGAGGTCATGTGGAATTAGAAAAGGACTGGAGCACACAGAGGTAAATGCCCATAGCAGCGGTATAAGATTGTAAAACAAAATCCCGCAATTAGTGGAGTGGGACACGTTCCAATTTACCACAGTCTTGAAAGGATCTTATTTCCTGTTCCAAAAATGACAGCTTCTGCTGAGGAGGCATGTATAATGAAATCCTTATAATAACAGAACCAGTTGTTTCATAACATATAACCAGAAAAAGCTGCTCGGCGAACAATAGCACGTCCATTCGGCCTATGTGAAGTGCCATCGGATTTGTACAAAAGAAGTACTTTTCCAAGTCTGGGGCACTCAACATCAGCTGTACATGATCCCCCTGCACCTCTTGTCCTACACTGCCACAAGTGGGATTGGCTGAGATGTGTATCGTAGGTCCCAAGACTAGCTAAACCTAGAGGTGACCACTAGGGAACAATTCAAAGTGCAGAGTAAGACACTAATTGAAGCCACTTCCTGTTCTGAGCCATGGAAAAGCGGTCCACAAATGAAAACCTCAATTTGGAGAAGACCTTCTCTGTTACCTCAGGGTATATCACCCACTTGTAGTCATCCTGTGAGAGGTGACCTAAGAGGATTTGCCCTCACATTTAGAGGGCCTAATATTATAGCCACTACTGACGAGATTCTCCACAGCTGCACCTATTATCAAAGGAAAACTGCTTTTAAAGGAAGAGTCCATGACTACAAATTGACCTCTGCTGATATAGTAGAAGCTGTGGTATAGTCCGACAGAATCTCACTGGTGATCCATGAGTAATAGTTACAATACTTTATTTGGTCACAAAGACCATAAAAGTAATATAAAACACTACAATAAATTACAGAATATCATCATTAGAGCACTAAAATTGCAGGATAAAAACACTTGATTATAAAAGTTAAAAATACAAGCATAACCCTCCCATGGAGTGGCATGCCCCAGGCATGTTAATTCTTGCAACTCAATACAGTATACAGATACATGGCCACCTTGGTTACTCTGATCGACCAGAATTAATAAAGGGCTAGTGTTACAATAGCAAATCTAGGCTAAAGCCAGTTAAAAAAGACAAAATAAGCAATCTAAGAAAGCAATATTGAGACCCTCACGGGTGAGTAGCCGCATTTCACAAATACTGATTGATTGAATCAGTTAATCTACATCACGGTCTTCCAGTTCTAAGTAAACCAGCTAAAATTTAGATTGGTGCCAGATTGTACAAGAGCAGCATATACTATTAGGTTTCCAGAGTTTTCCTGGTCGAGCCCATTGCAAGCAAACGGTTGCCCAACTCATATATGAACTAAAAATACAAAAAGCGGGAGAATAATGCCCGAACTCCAAGTTGAGGCTATAAGGTTTCAGCCATTTTGTTCTGGCACGGTTATACAGCGGACAGCTAAATAAAACATGTTCACTGGCTTCCACTTGATCTAAACATAAGGTACAGAATGTTTGTCTTGGCCCAATACGGGTTCACCTTGTCTAAGTAAACTTCGAACTTCGGAGAAGGGTTGTTTTTTTAAATCAAAAACCTTCCAGTAAGGCTGTCACTATCCGAGTTCTATGAGTATTCGGCATTTATATACCCCCAAAATAGTTCCTCCAAGAGAACTTTGAAGAGGAGTTAATAGAGGAAGGGTTGATCCACAATGCTTCCAAGCCCATGGTATACAGCCATTTTCTTTTTTTTAACATAGTTCAGCTATGAGGTCAGCAGGTTCCTATCCTTCTGCGAAAGTTCCCAGTGGCCTTGTCTACAGGTTTCCAGTTCCGGAGCGGACCAGATCCTAACCCAAAAGACCATAGGTCTCAGTGCTGCCAGGTCATCAATCCAGTACAAGGACAAATCAAGATCTACAGGTACAAGTGGAGTGGACTGGTGTGAGCAAAATAAAGCTCTTACAAAATGGTTTTCTCTAACGATAAGGGAATCTAAAGAAGCCACACCCCAAACCTCTGCCCCTTAGAATGAAGTCTTCTGAACAGAAGCCTTGTACACCAGGGCCCTCGGGCAAGCCGCCCTGTGCATCCTTCCAATAGAAGCGGATCAGGCAAGATGATGGCCCCACTATTCTCAATGTGGGCAGACCACAACAAGGAGATACATATTCTGATTTACAAGTGATCTAAATGATGAACTTCCTCAAGCAACATACCCTCAAGTGTTTAATTCCTTTGAAACGACCTGTGTGGTCTTACGCTCATAAATTTAGTTTTCCGAACATAATTCTCTAACCCCCTAAGAATGCAAAAGTCTCGGAATTTGTTTAATAAATTTTGAATTTCCACAGGGGTTCTTAAAATAAACAGAGTATCATCAGCAAACAGCATCCTGGGGATAGTAACACTACCAAGATTAGGGGCATCGTGGATACAATTGGTTAAATATGTCACATATATAGGGAGAAGAGTGTCAGCATGAAGATGCAACCCTGCCGAGCCCCTCGTATGACACTAATCCTCTCTGTTAATGTTATATCCTTGCCCCACCTTACTTGAGCATTATTATTCTTGTGGAGTCTCTCCAAGATCCCTACTAAGGAAGAAGGTGCACTCATTGACCCGAGAGAGTCCCAGAGATAAGGTTTGGGAACCAGATTGAAAGCACCCCTCCAATGAAGGCAACAGAGATGGCCCTTCTGGATCTTAGTATATTGTCTGAGAATCTACACAAACCTGAAGACTTGGTCCACTGACCCAGCCTTGGATCTCAACCTAGCCTGCAAGGGGGAAAAGAACATGTTCATCAAAAATCCACTCCTGAAGTTTGGCTGAGACCTGGGGGAAAAACACCTTTTGGGGATGTCAATTAAGCTAAGCTTAATAGACCTATCATTGCCAGGATCGGATGTGGCGCCCTTCTTGAAGATTGTTATAATGACAGCTCCCCTCCAAGAGTCAGGAAGAGGGGCTCCTGCCATGATGCGGTGAGTCAGGATGTATATATATGGGACCCAAATCTTTAACTCTGAGAGATACAGGTCGCCTGGAATGCAATTAACAACAGGAGCTTTCCCAGGCTTCAAAGACTATTGCCTTCTTGGTGTCAACAAGGGAGAAAAAGTCTACACCAAGCACCGTGTAATTGCTGTTAACCCATGTGTATGACTCACTACTAGGGAGCCACTCTAGGGAAGAAGAATATAAGTTAGTGAAATGTTGGACCCATACCTGTTGTTGAAGATGATGAACAGTTGGGGTACGTACATCAAGACTACCAAGGGCAATTATATGCCAACAAGAATAAGTGTCTTTCCTATAGGAAGCTTCTAGCAGATCCCAGCTCTTTTTGGTAACCGCTAGTACCTCCTTATAAATGGCGTCTGGCCTCATGAATCAATAGGGGGCTTAAGATTTTGTAGCAATTAACAACCAGACTTTGGCCTGTCTGCAATCCCTAGAAACCCAAGGGGCCGACTAGGTGGCAGCTCTTTTCAAATTGCCAGTACCCACCGCAACCTTAAAAAGCAGGCTTAAAGAGCCAAACAGTTGGCCATTAATGCTAGCAATAGGAATACCATGCAGATCAACATCCTCATATGGTGTGAGCCTTAGGGCGAAAGGATCATAAATTGAAGCAAGCCTCGTAGGGTAAGAACATGTTTTTAACCACTTAAAAGCTCTCCAAGAGTTCCAAACAATAACATTCTTATATGCCCTGCTCTGGTCATTGGACTCAACCAACTCCAAATTAAGCGTTAGAATCAGAGGATTGTGGTCACTCTATATTGATTCCTCCAGTCAATCCCATACATTGAGCGACAAAATTATATAATCAATTCTACTTTTCAGTGTACCTCCACAAAACCTGTAAGCCCTGCCCATACCAGAAACAGCTCTACCATTACAAGCCCACACCCTATGGACGTTAGTAAGCAGAGCTTGTTGTGCTGCCTCAGCGATCTCTGATACTGGAGGAGCAAATGATTCGTTGGCAATGATTAGCACCCATAACTTTAACATTTATGTGCAGATGTTGTAGAGACACGGACCAAAGGCTGTAACCTAATTTCGCCCAAATAGGCCCTTCAACCCAGTGAGAAGATCTCTCTGGCCTGGGTAGCCTAAGGAGGTTAGAGCAGTCCCACACACACCCAAGCAGAACCTGATGCATCAACCAGAAAATATGCAGCGGAGCTGATAAAAAAATCTTTAGAGTTGCAGCCATGCATCCTCCAACATCATTGAAGGGCTCTTATCCACCAATAGGAAGGAGGCCCCCAACAGGATGCATGCGGTCAGGAGGCCCAACAGGCACAATACCTGCAGGACCAAGATCTGGACATGAGTCAGATCTAACTGACTCAACAGAGGCTTGTGTTATGCACCACTCCACTAAAAGTTAGCCTATGTGTGGGAGAGTGAGGATCACTCCTCTCTTTATCGGGACCAAAAAGTAAATTGATCCACACCCTGTGCTGGTTAGCAAGCTCTGAAAGAAGAGAATGGTCGGGTGGGGAATATCTGAAAGGAAAAGTGTTGCACTTGCAGAGCAGCTGTAGTACTCGGTGGTTCACTGTGAATACCTCCTAATCTAAGATAAAATGGAAGACCTCCCTCTCACTGGAAGGTGATACTGTAAAGGGAGGGGGCGACAGTAGGGTTTGGAGACTGCTTCTGCTGACACCTTGCAAATATACTCTAGCTCCGATTTGCTGTGGCAGTAGGACAGTCCAAGACAGCTGCTGTCGAAAGGACTGCATCACCCCACAACAATCATGGAACTTGTTATACTGCTGGAGAAAATTGCCAAGCAGGACTGGTCTAGCAGAAGGCACAAGCCTTACAACTGCTGTTCTTGAAAGATTACATGGAAGAATCTGCCTTCTTCCAAAATAGCCACTCATCATCAAAGGGCATGTCCATGAGCACAGCGTGGAGATCTGAAATTTCTGCCTAAAACATCTTATCATGTTGAGGCAGTGTGACAGGTGCAGCTATACACCCAGCAACCATGTCCATGGGGATGAGGCCACACTTCAGGATCAGTTTGAATGCATATAGGCCATCACACACCAGGTCAGAGAATGGTTTCCTCGTATGTTCTGGCAGACTCCCGTGGAGAGTTAAACTGCTGGAAGCAAACCACTTCCCACCCAATATATCCAGTTTCTTGTATTCATTATCCGCAGGAACGGAGGGAATGCAGGACATCAACAACCAGACTTTGTGATGGTTGCACCAAAATGGACAGTCACCCGAAGCAGGAGAGTGGCAGCTAGTAATACACATATACAATGCTAGAACAAAAAAGGGTTTCTCTGCGCACCATTATAGGGTCTAAGAGAGCAACTGAAAGAAAGGGGGTGATGGGGAAGAAACATATATTACCCTGATGGATCGCTGGAGCACCCCTGTAGTTGTGATCACCTTCCAGTAAGTGATCAAATGTAAGACGTCCCTCTCACCTGAATATTATTATCACAAAAGTGGGTGGTTAGGGGAAAGATGTCAAGGGAGTTTGGCGAATGCTGCTGCCAACATCTCACAGAACCAGCCCTACCTCCAAAGGGATGGTACATCTCCAGTGATGCATGGGTGGGCTGAGACGGCTGATGGTGATGAGACATCATCATGGCTGGCCTGGCCTAGTGGAAGAGATATAGCTCTCATGTACCTGAAAGTTACGAGGCATCTGCGTTTTTTTCGCAAAGCTGCTCATTCTCAAACAGCATGTTCATGAGTGTAAATTGGGCATCTCCCAAAAATGCTGTGGAATGCATCTAATTATATTAAACCAATATGACCCATTGACCAAGCAACAGGGCCTGTGGTGTTGAAGCTAATCTTCAGGATCAGTTTTAATGCACCTAAGTCATCACTAACTCAGTAAGGAAATGGCCTCCTCAAATATTCTGGAAGGCCAACAACGGTAAATTCTGACAATTCCCTAACTGTATGAGCAAATCATCTTAAAGGGCCACCTGCCCTTTAGCTGTGTGGAGAGAGAAACTACTAAAGGCAACGAAACTTGGCACCCAAACATTTCGTTCCTTCTATTCCTTATCTCGGGGAACCAAAGGGAATACATTCAAGACATAAGAACAACCATATTCTCCGATGGTTGAGCAAAAAGTGTGTATCACAAAGAGCAAAGTAGTGTCCTCTGGCGCTATGTCTGTGCACTGCTGGGACCGATTTGGGAGGATGCAAAAGTAGATGGCCCACTTTCTCCTCTCCTACCCCCGATCCCCTCAAGAGTTCGGTTCATATGTGCTGAGGTACAGAAGCGATCTCCAGGACCTCAGCACCTCTTCCATTCCATTTTTCCTAAACACAGATTTCACAGAACGCCACTCCAATGAGTCAAAGGCCTGGACTTCAAGTGTAGTTGGCCCACTGTTGCAAAATAAGTGTGGCATATTCTATGTACTTGTGGTCGAATCTTTCACTTAGATTAGGTCCTGACATGTATGGGAGCAGTTAACTAGCTATAATTTGCAGCAGTTTTTTGTGTTAGTGTTTAGCAATGATAGTGGTCTATTCGAGGCACACTGGGATTCCAGCTTACTAGTGGAATTAATGTTGCTTCTTTCAGCTTTGTTTATACTTGTCCAATAAGCCCTGAGGGCATACATATTGTATGAGAGGCCAGAATATCCATGGATTCTTTATAGAATTCCACCATACAGCCATCATGTTGACACTTGCCATGTTCTTGATCACCTCTATATTATCTTCTACAGTTATTAATTGTACAAGTGTTTCCCTGTTGCCATTCTCTAGCCCAGCTAAAGTAATTCTGCCTAGATTTTTTGTCACCCTGTACACTATGAAGTTCAACTGAGATGTAGTTGTTTATCCTATTCCCTGAAGCAGTATAATATGCCAGGAGAGTCATAGATTGTCTGATTATTTGTTGCTTCTATGTTCCTAAGCTCTCCTCGGCCCACAACGATCACAGCTTACTGGCTAATGTTTTACCAAAATGTTCGGCCGCTCCATCGTTCTGAACTACCACATATTTACCACAAATTTGACTTCCAGGCCTACTTCCTCTAAAATCTCCACAAGCCTAGAGTGTACTTCCTGTAGAATTTCGACACCTGCAAATGACACATCTCCCAGTTCTAATTCTCAGGTCTCTTCTTCTAGCTTATCACGCCTGGATAAAACTGATTTGATGATGCCTGCTCTTATTCTTTGTCTGCCACCAGATTTTTGTTTGCCTAGAAGTATTCCTGGATTTTCATTCAGACTTCTATTTTAAACGCTGCATCAAGAAGGACTTTGGACAGGAAGCAGCATATTTCGATATGCTGAGTTGCTGTAGGTATTTTCAATTCTAATATAAGAGGAACATAATCAGACGTTGTTTGTGACATGTGTCTGCATTCTACCCATGGGCACGTCTCACGAGTCCTTTCAGTAGTTTATGCAAAATTACCTTGTGCATGGAGTAGAATGAATATTTTTTTAAAAATTGTGGGCTTTTTCTATCCAGATGTAGATTAATTTTTCCCGTTCCACTATCCTCTTTAAACTTTAAGCCTATATAAGTGAATTCCTTCGTTTTGTATTTAATCTGTTTAGTTCGACATGGAGGATGGCATTCAAATCACCACACCACAGTATAGTGTGGGGCTCCATTTTGTGACATAATGCTGAAGGTCAGGGTAAAACTGTGTAATATTAATGTTGAGGCTGAGCACATTAGGTGACATTGATTCCCTCAATTTTACCAAGCACTATTAAATGCAGCACTCCAGAATAAGGTAAGGTCTCATGTATTTTTCAATCGGAGGTCAGGATGGACTGCTCTCCAGAGGTTCTACCCCTACCATGCTCCTCTTTGGAGGGTTATGGAGCAGGGCAGGGTGGGGGAGTGTTAGGGGAATAAAAAAAAAAAAAAAAAAAAAAACCCTTATCCACGGTTCCCGATTCTGGCCGCCTCTGTCGTTCTTCTCTTCCCGGCAGTCACTGGGGCACAAAGCACATGCTCCCAATCAAGACGTGGCTCTCATGTTATAGCAATCATGAGAGCAGTGCCGGGATTGAGCTGAGCGGGCTGGTCTGGTGCTTGCTTAGGCACATGGAGCATGTGACATTTCGCCACCCGGCTGTGTAACAGAGCTGGGTTGGAGAAATGTAAGTGTGCATGTCGGTCTGGCCGGCTTAAGACAGCCGACTAAACCGACATTCACACTGTACAGTGCCCACCCATCCTCCTCCCTCCCATGGCCCAGCCCCAGACTTGCATGGCTCAGTTGGAGGCTGGCTCAGTTGGAATTAAAAATAAAATGATAATGAAATTGTTTTATCATCATTTTATTTTTCATTTGCTTGCGATGGGGGGGGGTGATCTTGGCACTGCTCCGCTATTACGGAGGAGCCGACCCTGGAGCTTGCTGGGATTTCAATCAATATCATGCCTCTGTAGTCTCTGCTCCTGGCCCAGGTCATACACTTGCTCCACACAACCGCATGAACCACAGAACTTAATTCCTCAAAGAGATTCACTAAGGCTTTTCTCTTGTTAGCCTGATGTTTGGGCATCTGTTTTTGAACGAGTCTTCAGTGAGGGCCATCATTTCCTGACAACCATTCTGTTACTTCATGTCATATACAGGTGCCACCACCATGTTGATTATTCTGCCAGAATGCCGTTCCCTCCTGCATACCACTGTGGTCTGCATCTGACTAAGGTAACCACCAGTCATGCCCCAAGTACCAGACACACCATCACTTCTGGGTAGTTTCACTGTTTATTTGCAGTTTGAGGATGTGCCCAGTATTCCCTCTCCTCCTAGTTCGGATAGGCCACGTAGGCCAGGGTGACTTGGTTGCTTTCAGATATGTCAGCATCTCAATTTCTTTCATTTGCAGAACCTTCTTTCACTCAGACGATTGCCTAGAGCATATGATGGCCTCTGGTGATGTGCAAAGTACAGGAAACTTAATGAATTTTCGAAATTGCTAAAGGAGCCACACTAAGTTGTGGCCATCTTGGTCCTCAGCTTGCTTTAAGCCCCGACCCCCTGCCTCCCCCCAATGTTGTTGACAGTGACAGAATTTGTTGGTGAGACACCGAGAAAGAAATGCAGACTGTATCTATGAGACAAGGAAAAACAGCAACTGACTGTAGTGCACTGGTTTGTGCCTAATATACTTTGGTGACGCAGTGTCTGGAAGGGGGCTTTGGCTAAAGCTGCATGGCACCACCAGGAAGCACTGGAGGGCCATTTCTGGGGAAAATAATGTCCAGACCAGTCTGAAGAATGGAAGGCGTACCATTAGGTAAGGAATATGTAGCCATCAGCACAAATATACTCTTCAGTAACTCTTTCAATGTATTGGTGCTCATTTGATCTGACAACAATATCAAGTGACACAAAAATAAATGGAATACCTCTTTTTGTCATACTAGCATGCAAAGAGCAGAAATTCACACATAGTTAACCCATTTGACTCCGTACATGAGACTTTACTGCGACTTGCCTTAACTCCTTCCCAAACATTAGAAGATCTGCAGCATTCTCAATAGCTCGAGATGCCATTCTCTCTGCTCGGTCTCTTAGCTTGTAAAAGCTGTTGTAGATATTCCGAATAAGCTCTTTGCTTGCAGCAAACTGTATTTGGATATCAGCTGGGAGAAAATCCTAATGCAGAAACCAAAAGCTTGATAGTTAAAATCATAAAGATGTCAACAGATAGAGTGTCAAGTCATCAGTCAGAAGTTTGCGAAATGGAAATACCAGGAGAGTATTCATTAAGCATTTTATTTGGTGAGTGAATTATGGTTTGCATGACAGGGGTTCATGTTTTGCAGAACTAGGCATAACAAGGTAATTTCAGGGGTTTTCAGTTTTATTTTGTAATAATTTCCGCTTTAACTGTGGCCTTTTAGGTGTATTTCAGACGTCATACTAAACAAACATTAAGTTGTAATGAACCACGCTGCATAACTGCATTCTGAGTGTATGGGTGCTCTTACTGGGCAAAATACAGTGATACAAAATTTCAAAAGGGACATGCAGAATATTTCCAGATTTCAAAGAAATTGCATCTTAATGACAGTCTAAGCTGAACTTCATTTTTCCCATTTGTTTAATTAGTAATAGGAAAATTCAAATTGCAGTTGGGGCCCTTAATAGCTCAACGTTGCAGGAAATGCTTCAAACAACTAAGTTAAGCCATTGCTCATTGTTTAATTAGCCGTCTGTTTGTGAAAACCAATTAAAACCCAAGCACTGAAAATGCAATATAAATGCAAAACGCACACCATAACTCGCACCACCACATGGCTGGCTCATGGAAAACAGCCCCCCCCCACTCCCCAGAGCCATTGACAAAGTGGTGTATTGAGCATGGCGAGAGAAGTGACATACATTGTGCACTGCACACAGCAACTGATGAAATTCAGTGTTTTTTTCTGATTTGTATTTGATGAAGCATTACTAATCTTTAACTGCGTGTTTTCAGTGAATTTCTTTTTTTATGATGTACTGCAATCATCTGCCATGCACCCATTCAGCGCTGTGTATCATTCACCATGTAAAGCAGGAGTTGCAGCCAACCTGAGCTGCACACGGCTTATGGCAGCTGGGTTGGCCACAGGGCCTGGCATTTGATCGAACCATAATTTAAAGAAATGTTGCTTGGCTTTTCTAACTTTCTGAGTCTTTAAGTAGCAGTGAAAATCCCTCTCACATCTAATGAATAAAGATGATTTCTGAATAAAAGGTTGGATTCTGAGAGGATACGGGCAGAGATATGGTGAGGTTTGCAAGGTACACACATTTACTACACTACATTAGGAATAAATACTATCTGCTCATGACCACCCTTTTCCTATCAAATGTGGTCCCAAATTTGAGACTTTAGGGCCTGCATATTAACTGGCTTAAGTAACTGCCACCAGAAAGGGATCTTTCCATTTAAGATGTTACAACAAGGATCTGTTCATGGTTGACAAGGAAATGGGGTGTCTTTTAAGCGGTATATCTGCAACTCACTATATTGGGTGACCATGAAGAAGACCTTTTTACTGGAGGCACTCATTCTTAACGCCTACCAGTAAATCCTTAATCACAAACTGCAGGCAAAGCCTAAAGGTCCGGTCTTTGGGCTTGGTCAATATGTTTTGCCGGTGCTACCCAGTATCAGCAAAAACAAAAAGAAAATTGTAATTGCAGATACTGAAGAGCACTGGCCAAAAAACACAAAAAAGAAGACTTCAGTGTGCTGATGAATAGATGCACATGCATGACCATGCATGTGTGACTATGCGTTATCAGTCAGCAACATTTTGGCTTTTTCTAAATTTAACATTCAAAGATAGCAAAGTCCATCTTGGAGTGGCAAAAAAAAGAAATTTATTAATAAAAGCTGTGTGAAAGCACATTTAGAGAAAGGCCCAATAGTAAGCCGCAATGGGAAGGCCCTCTTACAAGTATTCTTTTAAAAAGGGAGAGAAAGAAAACACATGTTGGGAGCTCAGACTGAACTGGAATGTTTATCCGCTTTTCTGAAGCAAAGCAATATAGATTTCTAATTCATACCTTCTTGCAAGAACATTTTCGATTCTGTAAAATACTATAAGACATAGGGCCTGATTACAACTTTGGAGGACGGTGTTAATCCGTCCCAAATGTGACGGATATACCACCTACCGTATTACGAGTTCCAAAGGATATAATGGACTCGTAATACGGTAGGTGGTATATCTGTCACATTTGGGACAGATTAACACCGTCCTCCAAAGTTGTAATCAGGCCCATAGACTTTTATTATTGATGCAGATAACTAGGCATATATATATGTATATGAGTCCAGAGATCCCTTAAACGTAGGTCTCACAATTTACAACTGAATTTCAAATTGGGTCATGAGTCAGGTTTTTTTAAAATTTATTTTTTACATCTATTTTATTGTTTTCAGCACAAGTATTCAGCAATGAACGCAATTAATAGAGCATCAAGATGACACCTGTTCTGTAATAACATAATAGGAGAGTAACAAACTAGGTCTAGGTCCGAATAGTAGGATTTACATTAATCAATAAACAACTGTACCAAAAATTGTTGGTGTTTCTGCAATCTTATCTTTTTGATGGAGTCAGCTACCCCACTTTCCAACAACTGTGTACTGGTGGATTGTGGTGCAGTACCATGTGATGTAGTATGCATTCCGGACGTTTGTTTTTGTGGAATGTGCGAGTTTTTGACTTGTCAACTATCATATCTGTTATTATGATTACATAACCCTGTGATATCTTCTGGTGGCCCGATATCTCTATCGCAACTCTGTCATTCAGCCCTTAATTTGAACTGATCAAGCAACGGTCTCCCAGCGCGGGTGTGTTATGTGTGGTTACCTCATTGTATTCATGCAGCGGTGATCGGGCACCCCTCTTCTCTTGGCCCCCTATGCAGTTTGTCGAACTATGGAGGGAGAGAGCAAATGGTGCAGGAGGTGGGGGCAGGCAACGCAGGCGAGATACCCCCTCCCCCGCATGTATGCTCCGTACTATCAGGTTCACGGCGGGCGCTCGTCATTCTTAACCTCTAGTCTCGTGACAAATGCTTCGCAGGCGCAACATCCCGTGCGGGTCTGGCCTCTGTCTTGCAGCCTGCGTAATACTGGATTCTCCGTATGCGCCCATCATAGTGGGCTCATGAGTCAGTTTATTAATCTATCTGGACATTTGTAACTCATATTAGAAATCCTCATACAGCATCAATTAATATGTCAAGGTGTACACTGCACTAGCCATTATCCCTTTTATTTGGAATAAAAATATTTAATGTATTTAATAAACGTAAATGAAATTCAGAAGTCCTGTGAGGTGGAAGTAACAAGGCACTTTCCTTATTCAGATGTGTGAAACAGACTAAACAATTTTGGGATGAACATACCACAAACTGATTTGGCACTACATATGCAGAGTTAAAATAATAACAAGTTCCTACAATACATTCCCATGCTTTCAAAGATGCAATCTAGGTCAATTTTAAAATACAATCAGTTTGTTCTATTATTACATTATTCAATAGTGGAAAATGGGTTTACTTTTTAAAACAAGCATTAGCAAAGCCAATAATTCTCACCTTTGGGAACTACTGAGTTTGCCAAGGCCTTATGGTGCTGCTGCACAGCAGCGGTTCCTAAGCTCTGGGGGTCCACAACAGTTATTTAGGGGTCCGCACTGCTTAGAAAGTTAAGTAATATTAACAGAATAATAAAGTGTATCAAAATAAAGAAGAACATTTTAAAATTGAAAATGTTTAAACATTTAGTAAATGTGAAGGAATCTGAAATTGTTTACCGAAATTTAAGTTAGTGTCCTCACATTGATTCGTGGGAGCATTGGAAATGCATCACAGACTAGAACATGGATGATGGGTTGCCTCAGTTTTTATTTTTTTAAATAAATGTAATTGGTATATAGAAAGAAAACACTGGGAGAGCCCATAGGCCATCAATGCACAGTAGTCCAATTTCAGTTATCAATAACCGTATACAACCCAATTGCCCATCCCAGGCACACAACACCCCTATCCCTCCCCATTTCAACTCAGAACCCCTCTCCCCATTGTGCAGATCAATAACATGCTTTTGTTTACCTAGTCTCCCACTGTGAACAGCTAATTCACCCATTGGATAACGAACCCCGGTCTGAGCGATCTACCGCAACTATCCCTCCTGTCTCTACTCTATGTTGATCAAGACAGGGAGTTTGTAGGGGGAGAGACCATTTGTCTGAGTTCCTCAACCAGCGTCGCACAAGCCCTGGCCCCATCGGAGGGACAACCTCTTCGGAGGGCCTCCAAGGTCAACATTTCTCCTTCATAATCTGTCCATGTCAGGAGTTCCTTGCGCCATGCTAGTCCCTGGGGGGCCTGAGAGGATTTCCAACAGTCGTGGCTCGCGGGGATTCCTGGAGGCGGGGCAGGGTGGCACATAATAATTGTAATTTATTTTTAAAAAATGTTTTAAAAAAAATCCTTACCTCGCTCTTGCGCCGCTCTGTACTGCTCCTCGGTCCTCTGCAGGCTGGAGGCACAGGCTCCCAGCCTGCCCTGCGGCCAATCCTGACCAGCGTCAGGATTGTCTGGGAACGTCCAGCTAGGGTGTTGCCAGGCAGACTGGGAGCCTGTGCAGGCTCTCTCCAGACCCGAGACGGCCGGTCAAACACAGATGCGCCCTGAGGTGAGTGCACAGGGCACTCCCCTCTGCTCCTCACCCCCAATGCCCGCCACTTTCACAAGGAAGGGATAATAAACAGGGTTTATTATCCCTTCCTTGTGAAAGAATTTGCAGCGGTTGCTGCTGGCGGTGTGGGGGAGGGGTGACATACCTCCACCCATACGGAGGAGGTGCCCCTGATTTCCAATTATGAGTAATCTCCTGCTTGGTCAATATGAACCCCAGATCCATGAATTTGCTGGATGTTTAAGTCTTCGAGGTGGGCAGGAAGTCACTTATACAGTAGGCGGGTCTCTAGGCACCTCTCTTTCCACCAATGTCGAGAGAGAGTCCACAAACTTCTGCCAGTAGCGAAGAAGTTGAGGACATCTCCAAAGCATATGAAGGAAATCTGCTCCTAGTCCCTGCCAATTATTATTGTGTAGGAGGACCGTTAAATAATCAAGTGGGACCTAAGAATATGGGCGCTTGGTTCTGGTTCTTTGTAGGCATCTGCGCCAGCAATACGCCACCACTTAATGTTCCTTTGTTGTGCATTGCTGTGGATCCCTCATCCCCAAAAGGAGCTGAAGTAGCTGAGAACCAGCCGGTGTTCCGAGTCACCTTTCATTAGGAGGGTTCTGGCGGCTCCTCACCCATTGCGTGAAGTATTGCAGCTGTGCCGCTATGTAGTAGTCTTCAAAATTCGGTGCTGCTAACTTACCCAACGCGGTAGGTCACTGCAACATGGAAGCCCCACATGCTTGCGGCCTGCTCCCCAGATAAAGGATAGAGTCAGGGAGTCTATTTCCTTGAAAAAGGCCTGAGGGATTTTATTAGGCAATGCGGTGAAATAATAGAGGAGTCGAGGTCGCATAACCATTTTCAAAAGCGCCACCCTCCGCATCACTGATAAAGAGAGAGTGCTCCAAAAGTCCATGGTCCCCCCTCAGGGAACCAATTGCCTGTACGATGTTGCCTTCTACGACATCGGAGGGGGTATGATGAATTCTCAGTCCCAAATATGCAATGCAATGTTGCTACCAGTGCAAAGAGTCCAACTATACAGGGGGCATGCCCCGGCGAACCAGGAACAGGCTGCTTTTCATCCAGTTGACCCTAAGGCCAGATATGTCAGTGAATGTTTGCAGCAACTGCTGGGCCCCTGATAGGTCCTCCCTACTGTCCTGAAGGAATAACAGAAGGTCATCTGCGTAAAGCGCAATATGTTGACATTCTGACATCACTCTGGAGCCGTGATAATCACCGCCTAGGCAGGCTCAGAGCGGAATGGGTTCCATCGCTAGGGCGAACAGTAATGGTGAGAGGGGGCACCCCTGGCCAGTGCCACGTTCTCTCTCATAGATTGGTGATATATGTTTGCCAGTCATAACTCTAGCACCGAGGCCTCATAAAGCAGCTGGTCCCAATTGAAGAACCCACTTCCCAAGTGGAAACACGTAATCACCTTGGCCAAATAGTTCCATTCCAGGCTGACAAAAGCTTTTTCGATATCTACTGATAATATTTCAGAATGTGGCACTGTGGTCAGTGCTTTTTTCAGTAACAGCAGCAGTCGATGGATGTTCAGTGCTGTGTTGCGGCCCGGAATAAAGCCCGATTGATCTCTATGTATCAGCCGAGGCATATAGTGTAGTAATCTGGTGGCAAGTATTCTACTAAGAATTTTGTAGTCCGCATTCAGGATTGATAGAAGGCCATAGGCCTTCATGTTGCAAGGTTGTTTCCCAGGTTTTAGCAGCTGTACCATAAGGGCCCCTCTGGTGGTGGGTGGAAGGACCTTTAACAGCTTGGCCTCACTGTACATTTCCACTAATTTAGGCACCAATTGTTCTACGAAGGAGGCATAGAACTTGATCAGGAAGCCACCAGTACCCGAGGTTTTTCCTTGCGCCATATATTTAATGACTGTTTTCACCTCAGGCAGTGTAATCCCCCTCCCCTCCATTAGATTGGCCTTCTCTAGTGACTATCTAGGAAACTTGAGTGGTGTTAAATAAGGCTTTAATTTCGTCTGGGGATACTTGGGACTCACTTTTTTACAACATAGTATAGTAATCATAGAAGTCTCTATTGATGTTTGCTTGCATATTCAGTGAAAGGCCAGAATCTGTTCGAACCTCTACTATTGGCGATCCCCTAGTAGTGGGAATTAAATGGGCCAGGAGCCACCCGCTTTGTCCCTGGATGCATGGGCCATTATCATATGGCTTCGATAGTCACAACAACAGAGTTCTACTTGCTCTGCTGCTGTTTCTTTACCCACCAGTAGGGCCTCTGATTGCTCAGGCCCCTCAAGTAATCCAGCTCGATATGACTCAATGCGGTTTCGGCAGCCTGAACCTCACAAAGTAGAGTCTTCTAGACTCCAGTCGATTAGAATAGTAAGAATAGTCCCTATCCAGCAGGTGTATAGTGCGCCACGAGTCGACCAAATTCCAATTCTCCCCCCAGGAAGTGAACATATGGGATAGTTTGTACACTGGGGAAATCAACCAGTTGGGGTGTGTGACCTATCTAGGTTTGCATCTCCCACACAGTTAAAATCACCACGAACGAGTACCTCTCCTGTCAAGTAGGGGGAGAGCTGTTGAGATAGTTCAGCAAAGAAGCTAGCTTGGTTGACATTTGGTGCATAAATGTGAATGAGAGCTATGTCCTTCCCATCTAGACGTTCCCTTAGACCCACATATTGCCCGTCAGGGTCTACCTTACCCAAATCAGGACCCCCCTGGAGTAAGCGGAATAGGTCGTATAGTACAATTGTCCTCTTCAGTGGCGCTGCAGGGCTAGTCCCTCCTTCTCAAGGGTTTGCGTTTCTTGTAGTAGGGCCAGATGGACACCTCGGCAGGACAAATAGGAAAATACCTAATAATGTTTTGTTATGGAATTAATCTCTCTCACATTCCAGGAAATTTTGCTATGGCGTATGGGTGTGGTCACGTTGCGATGTAAGAAAGAGGAAATTAGCCCAGCGGGCTGTTGCTATCTGAATTAAGTAAGCCTGGAACCTGACAAAGGTAGACCATTTGGAAGAAAGCATCCATCACACTGTACACTGCACAATCCCTAAATAACCAACACAACAATAGAACAACCTACCTCCCCTTCTTCAGGACCGGTTGGGAAACCCTCCATATCCAAACTAAAGTAACAGACACCGTATGGACGGTATCCTCCAACTCCACGGTTGAGCAGTGGATAAAACCATGGTCCGGTGCTGTCCACTGTGCCAACCAAGAAGCTGTATAAATGGCCGTGTGGGAGTGGCGGAGCCCAATTTGTGATATCCTGGTATGCAAAGCAGGGCCGCTCACTGCCATGTACCCCACTGTCCATCTTAATAGCACGAGTGGAAAGTCAATTACCATTATCCGAGCTTCCACAGTTCTAATGGCTTCAGGCAGCTGCAACCTCTAAGTCCCCATGAGAGCTACCCTCAAATAAAGTAATCTGCTATGTGGGGAGGGACAATGATGAGTTCCTGTTCAGAATCCGACAAGTCCGAATGATCTGACTGGGCCGTGACATTACTTGAAACAAAACCATTGTCTTCCCCGAGATCTTCCGGATCCTAACGCTGGGTGACAGGGCTGGCTGCCACCCCCGGCCGAAAGGCTGCAATATCCATGAGAGCCCGTCGCTGGGCCTGTCTAGCCTCTTTGGCTGAGGGGGGTCCCCCTGGGAGCCGCCTCCTCTTATGTTTTGGTTGTTTTGTGTGTGGGGTCGAGAGTCTCTGGCTCCCCGGAAGGACTGTGCAGGCTGTGTTTCTATCCATGTCCATACCTCCTGAGGCATATTAAAGAAGAGAATTGTGCCCTGCGACACAACTCTAAGTCAGGCCGGAAAGATTATAGCATAGGAAACGCCTATTAGCTGAAGTTTTCATTTTGCAGCCAGGACTTCAATTTTGGGACTTCATTGGAGTAATCAGGGAACTCCATCATTTTACTATTGCCATTGGTATTTTCCCTTTCTTCCGAGCTTGAGCCAGGATGAAATCTGTATCTTTATAGTGTAGGAGCCTCGCAATAGCCAATCGCAGTGGGGCCTCGGGTCTGGGAGGGCATGGAGAGTCTCTGTGGGCTTGCTCCTGGGTGAAAAACAGGGAATGGCCTGTTGGAGCTATTTTTTTCTTTATCCAGGTCTCCAGAAAAGCAATCATGTCACAGGCCTCCGAGTTGCCAGGAATTCCCACTATGCGTATATTGTTCCTTCTGGAGCGATTTTCCGCATCTTCTGCTCATTGTTAAAGTGATCAGACTTTGTCCTCTATTGAAGATCGTCTCAATTGTGCCTCCGTTATATTGGACGGGATCTCTGTGAATTCCTTCTCTACTGCTGTGACCCTCTCAGCCAATCAACGATGGTCGTCTTTCAGAAGCCCAAACTCAGCCCCCAGGGTGTTGATCTTTGTTTCTAGCGCTTCACGGGTTGCTGTATGATGTCTCGCAGCGTTGGGTCCTCCAAGTCAGATGGCAGGTCATCAGCAATCGACAATACACCAGGCCCCGGCGGCGGCCCAGAGCGATCCACCCCAGTATCTCTCTTCTTATTTGGTTTCACCATAGTGGCAAATATCTGGTACAGCGGGGGTCCCAATGCCCTCCGCACCTGGTCAACAATGCCATTCTCTGAAGGTCTATACTGTGGCTGCCTTTTCGCCGGGTACGTGTCACGCCCCCAACACCACCGCCACCAGAAGGGGGTTCCCAGAAGCACAGTCCTACCAAGTCACGCAGGTCACACAGGCAAAGAAAATCCTGGTGATTACCCCCCTCTCATGCTGTCCAGCAGGGAGGGTGGATGCTCCAGGAGGGGATGGTGTAACCCTCACGGCCACCGGCTTGCGGGCAAGGGACAGGCACCAGGAGCGCGGCACTGGGCCTCAACTGTCTCTGCTGTGGGTGCCTCGCTCCACTATGTCTGCAGTACCAACAAAAATGGCATCCCCTTTAAGTCGGCTGGGTCTCACGCTGCAGTGACCTCTGCAGGGTCACCGCACCACTCCTGCTGCAGTCATCACCAGGATCACCAAAGTTGACCAGCGGGCCGCAGGGGAGCAGAGAATTTCTCTTCTGCTCCCTCCGCCATCTTGTACAGGCCCCCCATGGGTTGCCTCAGTTAAAATTAGAAAAGCCCAGCCTTTCTATTAATATGAATGTTTTGATTTTTGTATACCTGTTCGTGAATTAAATATGTAATCGCTGGTGTATTTGTTTGATGAAAGTTTGTTTCTGTTTTTTTTGTCCAATAATTGAAACTACTTAAGCTGCAGTCTGACTTCTTCCATTAATGTCTCAGAGGGGCTCCCAGCATTCAATAATGATTAAGCAGGGTCTTTAGAAAACAAAGGAACTACTGTTGTACAGCATTAATAAGCATTTGTGCAGCTTTGTTTTTTGTTTTTTTTAAATCAATCAAGCAAAGAAAATGTGATTAGGATTTTGTAGGTGCATGAGTCAATATGCATTTGTGTCTAAAAAAAATTATGCAGGCTCTTTTTTGGTTTTTTTAAACTTACCAATCCAAGATCCATTTGTAAAAAGAAAACAACAGAAAACAATAAAAAGAAGCATAAATGTACTGTATGTGTTTCTGTATGTGTTTCTAAAGAGCAAGGACCAGCAGCAAAATGTTCTCTTACCTAGTACTCCTCAAGGAAACAAAAATATAATTATAAACAAAAGGGGGCATGGGGACAAAGGAGGAGCATGTGGAAGGAAAACAGTGGGGAGAAGGCTGGTCAGAGGGAAAGCAGCAAATGAGAAATGCAACATGGAGGTAGGTAGAGAAGGATGCAAGCTAGAAAGCAACATAAAGAGAAAGAAGGGAGTTTGGCTGAGAGAAAAGCACACACATGTGAGGTTGCAACACAAGGGGAACAGCAACACGAAGCATGGGATGTGTATCGGTAGACTTCAGAAGCGCACATTGGAGAGAGCTGGAAAACAAATGCTCTCATGGAGTCTTGAGCAAAAAAAAAAAAGTAGTTTGCTAAAAGCAAGCAGCAGAAGGCCAGCCAAAAGGAGGGGTAGTGAAGAGGCTACGCTCCAAGTGAGGGACAAACACAGGATGGACAAGCTGGGACAAGGAATGCTATCAAATGTGAAGCAACAATATGAAAGTGACAAGCCAACCAATGGTAAGTGAAGAAACGCTGAAGTCTGTAATCCCTGTAAACTCACAATAGGTCTTTTGCAACCAGATAGCATGTGTTGTCTGGTAGGCTCTAGCTAAAAAACTACAGAAGGGTTTTCCTGAACAAGTATGTCTTTTCTGATACATTTATTACTCATTTAAAAATGACTAATAAGCAGTGCATATTGTATATGGCTTCCTAATTTGTTTGCTCCATTTTTGCCCTTTTACAAAAATCGTTCTGTGATACCGAATAGACCAAAATTAGCTGGAATTATTTAATATTACACAATCATAAAAAATGGTGAAAATGCATTTTCTATGTTTTTGCACGAGTGCTGAATTTCTGTAATAGAATGAAGAATGAATAGGAAGGAGATTTACCCAGTGACTGGGTGAAGAGAGGCCACTTCCACTTTTTGAAGAAGGGATACATCATGAAATAAAAAGGTGTTTTCCCAAACGAATACTGCAATAAATAAAAAATAAAAAATCTCTTCCAGAACACAAAACAGCACATCATTTACTTCTTATTTGAAACACGTTTTGATTACCACATAAGCGTACTTATGATGCCATTAATAAAGTGGGAAGAAGAAAATGATGAAACATGAATAGCAGGCCTTTCTGGAAGGAAAAATGTAAAAATCAGCAGATATGTTTGGCAGAAGAAGAGGTCTACCTTGGCTCGGGTGGCAAGCTTACAAGTCATGAATTCATCTCCTGCTGCTCGGGCAGATTCCCGCATATTGTTCTGAACTTCCTTTAAAAAAGATAAAAGCACAAAATATGTCCATGAATAGGAATTTAGATTGCAGTGAACACTCCTCGACTTACACATCTAAGATCCCAGTTTCTTGTTAATTTAAATCACTAGGTACCATTAAACTCCTATGTATGGTTTTCCTAGAATATATTAAAATATCACGTTCGAGGTTGTTTTTTTGTGAAGCCACAGCTCACATAGTAAGTTTGAGCAGACATTCAGCTCTAAAGAACAAACGGAAATGTTACCTTCCTTCAAAAACTGTTTTCCAGTAAGGGTGTATAGCCACAGGGTACAACAATATCGTTTATTGACAGGCGATTAGCTTCAAACTTTGTTTAAAGACTGATTTGCACGAAGGCCTATTTTTTTGGGTGAACTCCAAGATGGTTTTTTATGTACACAGACTACTTTTCAGTGGTGGCAGTCTAAGGAGCTCACTTAAATCTTGGCAGGCAGCACGTCCTCCGCCAGGATGACTGAGTAAATTACTCAGTCACCCTGATGGAGGTGCCACCCACCAGATTTAGAAATATCTGCATTCCCAGTGGACAATTCTACCATGGAAGTGAACTGTCCTGCTAATACGTTGCAAGTTTGAAAGACCACTTGGTCAATAATTTTTTCTTAATTTTCTAAAATAAAAGTCTCATAGGGGGATTTGCTTTTTGAAGAAAATAAAAAAATCCCCCATCGCCATGAGAGTTCCCTTCCATAATGGGGGTGTCATTGTGCATCTTTTACTGCCCCTTACTGCCAGATTTTTCCTGGAGGTGGGGGGCACTGAAAAACAGCTGTATATCCATCCACCTGTCTAAATTAGGTGGGTGGACAGATAGTAAAACCTTCCAGGCCCCTTAAGCAGTCGGGCCATCGGAGGAGTTTGATCACAGCAGAGACAGAGACGTCTCCGCTGTTGTCAAACTATGGTTCCTCCAAATTTAAATCAGGCAGTAGGACCACAATGTCGACCGAAAGGGAATTCCTCCGTTCCAACAGAGTTCCCTATCAGCCACAATTTAAATGAGGTTCTCAGTCTTACCTGATGTTGCAGATCAGGTAAGGCTTATCTATATTTTCAGGCAGGTGAAACCTCCAATGTGCATTTGTGTAGCTACATATTCAGCGCCCTTCATTCCTTAATTTGTATGCAATTCAGTATAAAGAGAGGATTGAAAAAATTAAACAGGTGTTTCCAGAGGCAACGGGTCTGGCTCATACATGAAAATTACATTTACATTACATTTTAGCAATGTTTGTTTTCTGTGTAGTCACCACATTCTGAAAAAGGTTCTTTGCGGACCTCTTCAGCCTAGTTTGGCAGGCTGTGTCTTCTATGTCAGTGAGAAAGTTGGATTGTTAAGGTAATAACTGAAGGCCACTGGCAGGTCAATTAACCAATCCAGTGCAAGTATCGCAACTAAATTTACATGTAAGCACTGTGTTTTCAATTGTATGTCATCTCAGCGATCATGCAAGCGCATCACTGTTTATGTCGCACTCCTGCCATGCACAGTGTTATCATTGAGATGTTGTTGTCATGTTATCAAGGATGTCAGAGAACACGTCACGACTGATGTAATATGTGAGGTTATAAGCAGTGCATGACGAGGGTGTGAGTTGTGGTTACGTTAGGGCTCGAGTAATAATTAATGTAAATAACTATAACTGATGAATTTGTGTAGTTGTGTTTGTTTAAAATTGTATATTTAACAGAAATTTTCATCTAACTATAATGTCCCTTTAAATTTTGTTTTTTTTCAGTGAAACTTCAAGAGTTTTGTTAAAGTAAAGTAAGATATAATTACAATTCCTAACTGTAACGTCACTTTAGCCTTTATTTTTGTCGAGGTATTCTAGTATATAAGTATGGCTGTGCGTGGCGTGGTGATGGCTGCAACCCTTTGCAGTTAGGCAAACCCAAGCTCCACATGGCCTTCGGCAGTCAACCCATGACGTCGTCCAAACCTTTGCCATACACAGCCTTTGGCAATGTGCAAAGTAGGTTTGCCAATGGGCCAGGCCCTGCGCCCAACCACCACTGGTGCCTACACCCTGCTGCGCACAAACCATGTGCAGGGCAGGGCGGGTGCACAAAGCTGAATACAGGGGTATCATTTTGAGTAAGGCACAGCTACTGATTTTTTTCAAGCGTTCAGAACATCAAAATATAAAATATGGGCCAATTGGCTTTATGAAGAATATCAGCATATATAAAGCACATGTATTTTCTTTGTTAAAAAAATAATCTAATAATTATAATTAATTTAAATTTCATGAATGTACACTGATCAATCTTTATTATAATTAATAGTCATTAAACATGTACTGGAACTATTAGTCTTTGATTCTTTGTTTTGTTTTTTCACAGTTTTCAGGCTACAAAGTGCAGCCACAAAACAGATTACAAGAGGGCTCTGCATTCCAATTTAAGAGAATGGATCTCCACTTGGAGTGCTTTAAAAATTATGGGAAGCTCTCCTGGGGTCATGGATTTAATGACCTAGGAGATTTACCTTTTTTAATGTTGCTGGGGGCTTGCTGCATTCCCCACAACATTAAAAATGTTTGTCTGTGTGTTAACGCGTCCCTTAATGACCAATTTACTCACGTTGGGACTCGTTTTAGGCCAATGAATCTTTTGACCCTGATTGAAGACACCTTAGGACGTGATAGCTAATCAGCATGTCAATCAATATGTCAATAATGTCATCAAAGTTTACAGTAATGCGACAATTCAAATTAAGCAAAGACATTTAATAGAACTCACAAACCACCATTACCTTTCAGCCATGAATAACCACACCAGTTTAATATGATTTTGTGAAGTTTATTCCCTATTGATTACAATTCTACTAGCAAGTTTATTAATCTCGAAACCAAGAAACACATTAGCATAGTCACAATATGGCAACTCTGATAAGATTTCATCAAAGCAAGAATCACAAATATTAGAACATAACGCGGCGTCAACATAGATTTGCTTTAGGAGAGTATCATCACGTTATTCAACAAAGCATAGATTCAGTCATTTGTCTATTTGCGTAAGTATGGTGAATCCCTCTCCTTTTCCTCGAATTAGCATTGGCATGTTGGGCTTCATGCAAAACAATTTAGTAACACCAATTTGGAAAACATCTAGCTATGGTCTCTGTCAAAAGAAGCAGTTGGTCCCTAGAAGGAAAAAGCAAACAGACAATTACAGTTTCATTGTCATATAGTTACCCTCCGTATTGGGTCAGCACTCCGGTTCGGTATTCGTCCTCAGGACATCAGTTGATTCGCCATCAGGAATTCAGCAATCGGGTAGAAGGGGGCACTTCCCTCATGAGGAGGTAAAGTGTAAATGGGCGATATAAAGGCAAGAATGGTTCTAAGAACCAAACAGCAAAGTCTCTATGCAGAGTGACAAAGTGTCTGGGTCATAGCAAATCGCATCAGCATCTCCCTAACTCTCTCTCCCCTATTCTCTCCTGTTCTGCTTTACTTCCTGATGTCAAGGGTTTTTATCCCATTTTCGTTGTACATTCCCCTAAAATTTGGTTGGATGAGGGGTTGCACCCCATTATCTCCCTCCAATTAACTACAAACTACCTCATCTAATTTGTCACCCCATAGCAGTTCTCACGTAGTTTATTGGTCCTTATGATTGACATCTTTAGCGGGTGGAATGTCCGGCATGATTTCATACTCTCGTGGTCCTTTGCACATCTTCAGTCAGTGGTTCCATTGTCTGTACCGGTTAAGGCGACCTTGTACCTACGACTGGTCTACAGTGTTGCATTCAGCTAAAATGTTTCTACAAGCAAGTCGAATTTCATGAGAACGGATCTACTACAGTTACAGTCAGCTTCTAGTTTGGAGAAAAACAAGAGTTCATGTCCTTCAGCAAGTCAGCACACTGCACGTTGAAAAACACATTTAATATGAGAGCCAGGCAGCTAGGCTTCGACTCATGCTAACTAAGGCCTAATGATTTGTTAGCAAAACCTTTACATATACCTATTATTATTAGTGTAAAATCATATCATAATATAACATTTCAACATTATGAGTCAGTTTCATTAGTCCCCGTATATGTTGGCGGTAACTCCCCGTGGGCACATTTCAAGCGCATGTTATAGCAAAATACATTAATACATTTTCTATGCTGCATTATTACACATTAGTTCATAAACATTTCATGTTAATACAGAATATATCTTTTTTTTTAAGGGGAGAGAGGCCTCTCCCCGAGCCTTTACAGGTTCTGGGGACACCATCCCCAGGGGTCATATTCTTATTCTTATGGGGAAGGGCACATGCCCCCTCTACCTGAGTCTTCACAGGACCCAGGGGCCCCATGCTTTGGGGCCTAATGTGAGTGACCCGGGTCTACCCTGGGCCCCCCACAACATAGAAGGTTGTAGGTCACGGGAGCCCGAGGGCTACTGTGCCCCTCCTGCCTGCACCCATTCTGGGCAGGTATTTTTCCATGCTCCTGCCACAATCCCAGTTTTCCTGCCCGCAAGAGCGGAGGCAGAGAAAACAAATGTCTAGTCCTACCCGGCTGGAGCATTTTTGCAGCTTCCGCTTGTCGAGAGCAGACACATTTTCCCTGCCTGCACAGATTAACAGTGTCCCAGGCGTAGCCTCTCCAGGACACAAGTGGTGATCCGGCCCCAGAGGAGGGCCCTTTGAGGCTCAGAGAGTGGGACTGCGCAACCACCCCCCCCCCCCCTTTAAATATGATTGCCTCTTGGGAATGGGGTCCCTGGTGCCTTTTGAGGCTCATAGAGTGGGGCCACATGCCCCCTCTTCTTTTTTAATAATGTTGGCCCCAAGGGATTGAGTCCCTGGGGCCCTATAAAGGCTCAAGGAGGGGGGCCATGTGCCTCCTTCCACAAAATATATAATATGCAGCACTTCCCAGTCCCCGGTCCACCACTAGGTGTTGTGTCAAAATCTTTAATTTTATGCATTATGTTTCAGTTATGACAGTTACTTTGTCACAGCTCACCTATATTCCTAAATATGTGAACAGATTAGGATTCCATTGGAGGAGAAATTCAAGCCTACAGATGTGGCTCCCAAGGGTCAGGGGAAAAAAAAACTGTGGACTTGTTCCAGTTCAAGGAACTCACTGGCAGTGCTTTAAACAGGGTACATTCTTTTATGAGTGGGCTAACATTTGGGGCGATTTTTCCAAATAGAAGATTATGTCATACGTATATAATAAGTTCCTGGAGCTGAACTGCAGGCCTCTCCTGGCATGCTGTTGTCTGATAGCACATGCTAAGATTTCAGAGACAAGAGCATACAGCACCGTGGATGAAGAACATCCCTCATGGATGCCTCTTCCTACATCTATTGGGTTAGAGAGGAGCCCGTTCAAACGAATCCTGATTGTTGGCTTAAAGTAAAGTAGGTGGATCCACCCCAGAGAGGCCTGTGGGCCTCCCATGTATGTTTTATACAGCAAATTAAAAAGTCCACTGAAGGGAATCAATAGCGTTGGAGGTGTCTAGAAAAATAAATGCCACTGCTTCCATTTCAGGGTTTCATTGATGAATCGAAGATGGTCCACAGGTTATGGGTGTGCGGTCTGCATGAATAAACACTAATTGGTCTTGCAGGACCATGTGTAGAAGAAGGAGAAGCAGTCTATTTGCCAGGTCTTCGGCTGGCTTTTTAACATCTGTGTTCATTAGGGAGATCTATCTATATGAATTGCATTTAAGGGTGGGGGTTTGCCAGGTTTTAGAAACATTACCAATAAGGTTTCCCTTAGTGAACATGTACAGACCTAGTTTTTATTGAGTCTTTATAGACCTGTAACAATCATGGGGTAATTAATGGAGACATAGCTTTATAAAATCCACAGGGAAATCCGTCTTCTCTGGGCGTCTTGCATCTGGGCAAACTACCGAAAAATATGGACATGTTATCTACAGTAATTGGGGTAGCAAGAAACTGGTGAGGTTTGTTAAGCCATCTGAGTGTTTGAAATATTTAGTGTCCTCTATATGGAGAGGGTTAGACTTGTTAGTACCTTGGCCTCTCTTATAAGACAGTCATTCGTCCTAGCTTCCACATATTTGTTTTAGTGTTTAACCTCTTGTTCAGTTATCTCATTGAGAAACATAATTTTGGATTTTATATCTGAGGGTTGCTGCAATTTTCCTGCTGTTTGTATCTCTCCCTAAACTTCAAATCTCTTATTCTAGGCCGTGAAGGTAGTTATGTAGGGCCCGTTCACACAATTCGAGATTTTTCCTGTATCTCATATTTCTCAGGTTCACTCATGCATAATAATTTCCTTAACACCTACTCCTCACCCTTCTCAGCACAGTTACCTTCCTGAAAGGCACAGCTCTTTGATCAATGTATTTCTACTTCAGTATGTTAATCAAAATGTTTTTAATCAGCAGACATCATTATTGAATGCAGTTCAAATGATCATGTGCCTCATAACCAACAAAGCTTTTAATGGATGTCTATTCATCAGGAGCATACCTAATGAGCTAACTTGTTCATTCAGTAACAAAAGTTACACTCCTTGGATAGGTTACTCTCATGAAGCATTGCAAGCATAGCTAAATATATTGTATTTCTTTAGTTCTAATATAATTTGTACATAACAAAATGTAATAAAAGTCATTTATATAATCTCACTATATTTGTTCAATGATTTAATACAGCTCAAATCCTCTTCTAAATATTACAGTCTAAAACACCATAAAGTGACAATTGCATGTATACAGATTTATCAGTACATCTATCTAAACAGGTCTATAGCTATTTGTGTCTAGCAATACATTTTACACAGTAGCAATCCTCACTTTGCAGTTCTTATTCATAAAGCATTTTTTGGTTTGGCTAGAACTTTAGCTCCCTTTGAACAATCTTCATGAAACTTTTGAAAATAAAGTTATTCCACCTCAGCATCTTCCTGGAAAGTTTCAGGCGATCCGTGAAGTGGGGTTCCAAAACAAGTTTTCCTCATTCAGCTCTTAATTTGTAAATACAAACGTGCTGGAGCCCCGGCTGCTGCAATTACATGTGCAAGCTCAGAATGCTGAGGCAGTGTAATCCAAAAGCCATCTCGTGCCTCTTCAATCCATTTACAGCCACTCCCTGCCTCTTCAGCTCACTCTTGCAGCCTTCTGCTTTCTCCCTTTGTTACGCTTTTTTGCTGTTCTCTTCTTCCATCTTTCCCATTTGTGTCTTTTGCTCGCATTAAAAGCCTGAGGCAGAAAAATAAGTGTCGGCCCTCAAAAATAAGTGCAGGTGCCCCGCACCGGAAAGCACCGGTTCAAATTAATCAATGTCCCCATTCATTTTTCCATAGGAAAATTTAACAGTGATACCACAAATCCTTCTGAACAGATTTACACTAAATTAGTCAGAAAGCTAGCTCTTGGTCCAGAAAGCCAGATTTTTGTGATTTGGTGTAAATCTGCACCTTGTGAGGAATTAAGGTAAAAAGATATACATATTTCACACCAAGGAGGATCTGCATAGCTACAGATCTCCAGATAAGATCTGATTAGCTGCCACCAAATAAAAAATTATGTGATGTCAGCCATCTTACAGGAATCAGTACCGAGTACTAGAAAAAAGGTTTAAAAAAAAATAAAAAGATAGAAGGGGACAGAGTAGGGATACCCTGCCCCTCTAGGCCTGCAGCGGATGGGGGGTAGGGGTCCCCCACCGGGGCCAAAAACACAACTCCTCGTAAGAGAAAACAGAAGAGAGATAGCCCTTCCAATTTCTCTCATGGGTAGGGTACCACTGATGAAAATGGTCATACTACCTAAATTATACCAGTTCTCCAACATACCTATTCCCCTCAATAAAGCTTTTTTTTTCTCAAAACCCTTAGATCACATATGATTACATTAGCATGGGCAGGTAAGCAGCCTGGAGTTAAATGGTAAACATTGACTTTAATGTATGAGCAGGTAAGACTAGCTGCCCCAGAGTTTGAATAGTATTACCTATGTGCACAAACTTAATATGCACTTTTGTAATCAAACTCCTACCATACATGTGCATCTACTCTTTCAGAGACACACTGTGGTTCCAACCTCTATAAATGAACTAACTGGAGAAACCCCTAGGAGAACACATTCAAAAATAAATTCAGTTGTCAGCACACAACTAGCATGGGAAGGACTTGAGAAATACCAGTGGAGACTCCGAGCGATATGCAAAGTCCACTTCCTCTCCTTTCCTCAGGAAGCTCTGCCATGTATGGACGTATTGCTGTTCATTATACTCACCTCACCCAGACATACTGCTACTAGCATTACATGCAAACTGACGCTCTTGTAACTTAACCACACACAGAAATAGATCTGTGTTACCGATTTCAGATAAAGAATGGCAATACTGTTGTAATCAAATTGGTTCATTATCTCCAAACACAATACAGAGTTTCATTCATTTTAAATTCTTACATCAAACCAATAGCATTCCTTCACAAGCTAACACGATCAACCGTTCATACAATACCAGTTGTGCAAGATGTTCCATTCCCAGTGCAGACTTCATGGACACCGAATGGCAGTGCCCGAAGATTGCAGAATATTGGGGTCAGATTATTGGTGCATTATCCTCTATGATTGATGCTAACATAGATCCTTCTTTGAAGGTTGCCCTGTTAAGGTTCATGAACCAATCCCGCCACCCGTCAAAAGATTTACCTCTGTAGCATTATTGTTTGCAAAAAAAAAAAAAAAGCATTTGCAAAGCAATGGGTCTCGCATTTGTTCGAGTTAAAGCTATTAGCGTTGTAAACTCCTAACCAAATAAACTCCTAACCAAACTTTTCTTGCCACATAAACCAAAAAGTAAAACAGTTTCACATAAGCGAGCCGACGGCCGCCATCAGCACAAAGCAAACAGAAGTTCGCTTGCAGTGAAACATATTGGCAAAAGTGCAATCATCCATATAACCGGCAAAAGCGCAAATATCCATGTAACTGGGTCGATGTCATGCAAAGCGATCTACTATTGTCCAGCGAGATTGCGCTGCCTACGAAATAGAGAGAAAAAGTAGTGCAGAAACCATACAGAAAACATGGAGCCTCGTATGTTTTCAGAAGTTGGCCGGTGCACTCGAGGACGGCTGAACACCAGAAATGCATGCCTTTCACTAATGTAATCAAGCGACTTTCAAAAGGCAAGCTCATGAACCAACCAAACTGATGGGCTTGACATGGGCATGGTTAAAAGCCCACAAAGAGATGACACGAGGGACAGAGCGCTTTGCGCTTGACCCTAAAAAAAGGAGAGGCATGCTTCTAGGGCAGGAAAAAAGCCCCTTCGACTAATGAATGGTTGGCAGCCCTAACTTACTACAATGAACAACTAGAGATATATTACTCCACCCTTCCACTATATAGTAGACCCAAATATATTTGGCAACTGCTACAGACGTACCAGGCTACCGCAACACTTTCAAATTAGTTAACCGTGAAGATTAATGCTTAGGAGTAGTTTGCTGCTTATGTAATAAAATGATGACAATATGATTATTGGGTATTGGAACAACTTGCATGTAACATGCCTTGTAGCTATGCATCAGTCTTCTAAATGTGGCATTTACAATTTTCTCAGTTTCAAAGACTTGCACTGCAATTGTTTGGTGTGAGCAAAATGAAACTAAGGCTTTGTATTATAATAGACCTTTACTCCCCAAAGATGGCTGAGTTGACTGCACTAACACGGTTATGAACATGCCATGAAGGATATGATTGTACTGCCTTATTTTGTATGGCAGATATTTAGTTGTGATGTCAGAAAAGAAAGGTATGTAAATAACAAGCATTGGCAAGTCCAATAGATCTCGCCTATAGAAGAGCTATTTGTTTGGCAATGTATTTTGCCATGTTGTACAACAGTGTGGCTGCTGTTCTGCATGGCTAAAAGTTAGGGGAGTTGTGAAGTACAGTATCGTAGAGTGGATTTGTTGGAGTGTTAGAGTGGAGTAGGAGCTGTACAATATCGTAGAGTTGAGAAAAGGGGAGTAAAGTTTAGTAGTTCGGTGGCAGATAATGTTGTGGAGTGGCATGGAATAGGATGGAGTTGATTGAGGTAGTTGGGTGGATTGACACAGAGTGGGTGGATTGAAATGGGGTGAGGTGGACTGCATTGGGTGGATTTGAGTGGGGTGGATTGGGCTGGGGTGGGTGGCTTGGATTGGAGGGGTAGGGTTGGGGTGGATTGGAGTGGGGTGGATTAGATTGGACTGGAGTGGGATAGATTTGATTGGAGTGGGGTGGTCTGGATAGAATGGACTGGAGTAGGGTGAACTGAACTGGATGGCGCGGTCTGGATTGGGACAGAGTGGTGTAGACTGGAGCAGAGTGGTATCGCCTTGAGCAGAGTGGGGTGGATTGGAATGGGGTTGGGTAGATTGAAATGGGGTGGATTGAATGGGGCGGATGGACTGGTTGGAGTGTGTACATTGGACTGGGTTTGCGTGGGTTGGATTGGGGTGGATTGCTTTCAGGTGGGGTGAATTGGATTGGTGTGGGGTGAACTGGATTGAGTGTGGTGGATTGGAGTGGGTTGGACTGGATTGGAGTGGGGTGGACTGACCTGGGATGAGGTGGATTGGAGTGATGTGGATTAGGGTGGAGTGGATTGAAGTGGGCTGGGGGGGGGGAATTGAATTGGAATGGGGTGGATTTGATTGGGACAAGTTTGATTGGGGTGGATTGGAGTGGAGTGCCCTGGATTGGCTTGGGTTGAAATGGATTGGAGTGGGGTGGGGTGGACCGGAGTGGGGTGGGGTGGACCAGATTAGGGTGGGGTGGACTGGGTTGGTGTGGGATGGATTGGAGTGGGGTGGACTGGTTTAGGGTGAAGTGGATTGGATTGGAGTGGGCTGTATTATTTTGGATTAAAGTGGGGCAGACTGGAGTGGGACACATGTTTGGACTGGGATGCGGCAGACTGGAGTGGGGCAGATTGTTTTGGATAGGGGTGGGAAAGAACCGGAGTGGAGTGTATTCAAGTGGTGCAGATTGTTTTGCACTGGAGTGGGGCAGATAGAGTGGGGCGGAATGGAATTGGGAGATTGTTTTGGATTGGAGTGGGGCAGATTGTTTTGGATTAGAGTGGGGCAGATTGTTTTGGATTAGAGTGGGGCAGATTGTTTTGGATTAGAGTGGGGCAGATTGTTTTGGATTAGAGTGGGGCAGACTGATTTATATTGCAGTGGGCCGATTGTTTTGGATTGGGGTGGGGCAGATTACATTGGGGTAGATTGTTTTGGATTGGAGTGGGGCAGATTAGAGTGGGGTAGGTGGGAGTGCGGCATATTGTTTTGGATTGGAGTGGGCAGATTGTTTTGGAGAGGTGCAGATAGTTTTGGATGCCAGTGGGGCGAACTGGAGTGGGGCAGACTAGATTGGGGTGGGTTGGGAGGACAGGAGTGGGGTGGGATGAGTGGATTGTATTGGGGTGTATTGGTGTGGGGTAGGTGGTGTGGACCGTAGTGTGGCGGACTGGAGTGGGGTGTACTGCACGATTATGTGTTAAAGCATAATTTCAAAAATTACACATAAGCAAGAAACAATGTTGCTTTGCAATACTCAGAACAAGATAATCATCATCTTTGAGAGCAGCACTTATGAGCAAAAACAAAAAAAAACATGAGTTTAAAGTGACAAAAGACGATTTTGAAAAATAAAAAAGTTAACTATAGAAAATAAAACTTTGCAATTTTGTTTGTCCTGATGGGCACATTTTTGCCAGTCACAAGCCTTCTGTTTGCAGGGCACTAGAAGTTAAAAGGACAAAATAGTACCTAAATCACTTCTGGAGCAGCAGACGGGCACTGATTATGTTGAATCAATCAGTGCTTGGCCCCTGCTCCACAGAGAACATAAATGATGCTTGGCCTCTAGTGACCAATTAGGAGTCTGTAGAGACTAGTGGCACGCCAGACAACAAATGGTAACAACGGGTGGGCTCCAAGCCCTTCACTGAACACAACAGTTTGCCAAGCTAGACGCATGCGATGGTGCATGTGCTTGCAAGCGAGACCCCCCAAAAAAGGTGTGTGTGACTGAACAAAATAAAGAGTTTATACAACAAACCCTACATATACAGGACTGCTGTCAAACATGCAGCATACTACCTGATTTTCTTACCGATCTGCCAGATAATAGATTTCTATTCATCTAAGGATTTACAGGAAATTGGGAAAAGACACATCAGTCTTAGGTTAGGCTGTATAACCTCAGATTTGTACTGCCTTAGGTTATTTCACCAAAAAGAAGGGTAGTCCCCCCTCTCAATCAATAATGCCTATGCTTTTCAATAATAGTTTATTTTAATATTATACATCCCACTTTCTAATGCGCTTTCAGATGCACCACCTCTACAAATTTTGTGATGAAATGCTGGGAAGGCCAGGCTCCTTTGCCACAAGACATGAACAAGCTCATTGTGACAAACATGATAGATCACTTTTCAACTACAAATACTGCACTTTTGAAAAAGCTGTAATAAGCATTGGCAAAGCAAAACAGTTTCGCCTGGGAAGCCTTTGCCTGGTATGTGATAATATATGCAATTGTTTAAAAGTAATACAATGTAAAAATTCCACTGGCTAAAGGTGGCGAGCATATGTCTGCGTTAAAAAAAAAAAAAAACTTGGAAAGTGACCCATTGCAAAAGTAAAGGAAAAAAATGAAACAAAAGTGTCCTGAAAGATGAGACTGGCCCACCAGCCTTGGCACTGAAGTGGGATACATTTTAGGAAGGTGTGCGCAAGAAAACTGTCATCACTTACAGTTTAAAAAGCCAAAAGTGGAATACTGTCTGACTCACTGCCTCATGCTGTCGTGGGCAGAAGCAGAAAGTGAATGAGTGTATTTCTGTTCTGAGTTGTTTGAAAAATAGGAGGCTGGGAAACATCAATGTCTGTCTCTAGGCTAAACCAAAATTGAGAGCACAAAAGAAAAAAAAACACAATAGTGTATAATACGTAAAACAAAAAATGTATACAAGAAAAACAGTTTACACAATGATTAGGCCCCAATAACTTAAGCACTATGCCCAAGATCCTTCTTCACTGGCGAGCAACACAAATCGATCTTTTTTTTGGAAAGATTTAGTTCTCCTTTAACGACCACAATAACTGAAGTCTGCAAAGATTTTATTCTCCTTTAACAACTAAAATAATGGAAGTCTGCAATATTTGCTTAAAACTGCTTTAAGTTCATACCAAACTGACCTAACCAATCAGTGGCATTTCCTAAAGATGAATTCACTCCATTTATTTCATCTAGACAACTCACAATTGAGAAGCTGACGGGCAAAACTACAGATTAGTTGTAGGACCAGAAACATCAAGAGCACAAATTTAAAGTGTACTCACCGGGCCATTAAATGTAAGGAAGATCTTCAGAGCGGCATCGTCCCAGAAAAATGGATGCCGAGCCACAAGATTAATAAAGCGTTTCAAAGCACGTCGTCGTGACTCAATGAACTCTCGATCAGCTAAGAAAGAAAAACATTAATAATATTTCAAGCTCTTAATTTAATAAAATATCTCCGGGTAAATGCCTTCACTTGAAATAATATTATATTTACTTAAATGTTTTTCTCAATTGAGATGTAAGTCTAATCATCTAACTGAAGTTAGGATCCGCCGCTAATATAGCAATGCCAGTCTGGCATGTGCTAAATGCCTCTTAAAACTACAATCAAGAACAAGAACTAACAAACCCTTTCACTAAAGGAATATTATCAATGTTTCCCATTTGCCAAACCCAGATCAATCTGAGCGCTACAGATCTCATCCTTCTGAAGAACGGTCTAGCTGGAACTATCAGCAAGTTCGAAAAGAGGGAGACGAACTTCAGTAGGACTATCATTTTAATAACACAAATTATGCATGCCACACAGTGTTGCATGAGTCAACTTTGTATTCCAACCCATCAACAGCAACACCAGTTGTTTTCCTCCTCATCAGACTTGCAATGTCTTTATGGATCAGTATCTTAAGGATTCCGCATGTCACTGCAGGTGAAAGTCCAATTCTATTTCCCATGTTGAATTGGCGAGTAGAAATGTATTGGACTTTGTTTCAGCGAACACAAACAGGGGCACATGTCCACATTTCACAGTTAGATGCTATTTCATTGGTGACTTCTTAATGCACAAAACATATCAACACACAAAGACACTGAAAGGTGAGGATGCTAGAATACAAAACCTTTGTGAGCATGAAACACTTACAGAGATAAGTCATCAGTTGCACAGCAATGGTGAGAAATAACAACATCAGCAGCCATCTTGCCTTTAGATTTTTTCCAGTATTGTATTAGATGCTCCTACAGACGCAGACCCTTAACAAGAGGTTTGGAAAACAAGTCTAATTAATTTGAGAACTAAGATTCCAAACTCAATCCTCGAGAGCAAGTCTTTCAATAATGCTCACTCTTTTGAAAACAATCTTTTTTCACCATCAAAAAACACTACAGCAACCTGACTTTTGGATGTCAATCTGGTGCAGAAAAGGCCAGAGACCATTTATATAGTATGCACTGGACACCTGCCAGAAACAATCATGGCCTAATTTGGTAAGACTAGCAAGGGCATTGGTCTATTCACTAATATTCTTGGCAATAGTGTATTACATGTACTACTCAAGGCTAGAGGCCTGTAAGAAGTAAGCCACCTTTGTTTGGTTTTAGAGGAACCACATTGAGTGCTTCCATTGTAAGATGAGAGGCACATATTCAATAGCCCTTACAAATATCAGATGCAGGTAAGGTGCTATTTTTCAGCACACTCTTCAAAAGATTCAGAAAGTACATCTGCACTTTGGTCCTTCACAGCAGCAAGGCTTTTTGTTGCATCTATTACCTCACCCAACGCAAAATCCTATATTAGAGCTATTGTACTGAGGGGCTTTATTCATGCCATAATGCCATCATTCAACTTGAGTGTTATGTGATCCTGCAACAATCTTACATTAGAAACCTACAGAATCTGGGTAGTAATCAGCCAAAAACGTGATGACAACTTAGTTGTTAAAGGGTGGTGTTCCATATCGGTACGAACGTTGTAAATGCTATCCCTTGAGTTGGCATTTTAAGCAGCCATACCAAAGTCTTACTTCGACTATCATCGTCCACATCCCTTGTGCTCTTGCTATGAATCTCACTACAATATCGGCAACTAGCATAATGTATCCCATCTATAATTTATTTCGGCAAGTATACTATGTCTTTATCCCCTCAGTGCTTGCAGCCTAACTTTCAAATAATCCAACTACTGAATGAGTGACTTAATAACCACGGCCCACTTTGACATGCACATAACTCACAAATAAACCTAAATCAAACTTATCCTAGAGCCAAAGTCAACATTGATATTAAAGAATTTTACAATAACTTTCCTAACCTCATACCTAACAACAATGCCACCTAACAATTTAACTTAGAAAAGGCAGAATCGCACCCTCAATTGTATCTGGAGAATTCCAATTGCAGCAGAACAGAAAAATAATCAGAGGGTCATAAAACATATGTCTGACTTAGAGAAGCGAACCACAAGGATGCACTGTTATCAGACTAATAGAGCATTTACCTTCTGCACATCCATGATCTCGAGCATAGCTCTCATAGATGCAGATAAATATACACTGCTTTTGGGAATTATGGAAAGTCAAATTTAATGCAGTAAAAAGTATCCCTAGATCACATTTGGGACTGCAAACTTAAAACATTTACTAAGGAGTTTAAAATAAAACTCAACAGTGTCAATGTCAGGACATTTAGGCTTATATGTTTGTAAGCATATTAACAATTGATCCTAACTTATCACAACTACTGCATATTGTTCCCAGTTTCTGTTAATGTGTTTATAACTCAGAAGTCAAGACTTTCTATGTAATAATGTTACAATACCTTCGGAGTCAGTGCTGTACGAGGCAAAATAACCAGTACACTCTACATATTAGGAAAGCCTCTATGACTAGTGGGAGAGAGGCAAGTTTCATTATGATGACCAGAATGGCAGCTGGTCCATGAGGAAGTAACTGGGACGTTTATTTCTTAGCTAAGGTTGGGGGATATTGCTTGTTCTTCCCTACATGAGCATCTCCTCTTTGCATGCCTGCTTCTGGAGAAAGAGGGTGGACGGGATGGAGTTCTATGGCCAGGGTTGGTCATGGTGGGGGAGCTGCTTTAACCACCAAAGCATAGATGTTCTAACTCTCCAAAGTGGGCAATATTTGTTTAGTGGAAAGTGACTAATACCTTGGCTATGACAGCACAATTCCATGGATGGAGGTCCTTGGGGGTCACAAATACAGGCCTCCAGACCGGAATCCATCTCTTCAGAACAGCTAGATATTGCATGCAGATCAACAGAATTGTCCAGGCAGAGTCATGGGGATGTCTGCTGTAGAGTAAGCTCCTAGTCTTGGAATTTGCACTTAGTACTGCAGTAGCGGTACCAGAGAAAGGGGAAGCTGCATCACAACTCGGGGAGGAACGGCCTTGGGAGTAGAGTTTCTCTAACCTTTAAATTGGCATTTGGAGCATAAAAAGAGGGGCCATAGATCAAAAAAAGAAAACAACATGGAGCTGGATCCAAACTAGACTGGCAGGGGTGTGGCATGCATATCCTCAGCTGCTCCTGGTCTTAATCATCAGATGAGTTTGACTATCCTTCAAATACTCCACAACCTTTGAGGGAAAGACAGCCAGAGAGCCAAATGGGGGCTATGTTCTGAAGAAAGGGACTAACAATACTGGGTTGGGTTCCTGAGAGCCCAAGCACTGTGCCAGACAAACTGAGCCAATACAGCTGTACTGGGTGGACCTCCATGGTAGCCATCTTAATGGTGGCCAGTGCTTCTCTGTTCTTCAATCTCCTTTTGTGGTCTGTACACATTGTAGTGGAATCCAGGTTCTTGAGCAGCAGGAGAGAGTAGACTCTTTTTCGTGCACCAAGGTTGTGCTCACAAATTGGGCGGTACCTCCCTTCTTAAAAGCCACTAGAACACCACATTAACAGGTGGCAATCATTAAAGCAGAGGAGTCAGGAGAGGGGTCTACTCAGTCTGTGACAGACCACTTGGAGGAGTAGCTGAGTACCCCCGTGGTGAGCCTGTGTCGTATTAGCAGATGGGTGCTTGAGCTCTAAATATATGCCAAGGGAGGAAAGAAGGTCAACCTACTGGTGCAACTTAAATGTAGCATCACAACCAGAACACTGGCTAGACCATTCACGGCAACAACAGGCTGGAGAATTTTCATCCAGATGACTACATAGGCTTGACTTAACAGTTCCACTACACCTAGTACTATAGGCACACAATTTTTCAGTTTTATCAGGGAGATATTGAAAATAACAAGAGCTCATCGATTACGATTTTTTGTCTTTGTGTGGGATGGGCAGTAGCATCAGGCTCAATAATCTGCCCTTGAATCACTCCCATTCCGGGTAGCAGTCTATCTTACGCCAATTGAAGCAGCTGGCCTTTACAGTTTTTCAGCTGTTTAAAGCCAGTTCTGAGAACGCATGACAGTCAGTGTCCTTCTCCTTTAGTACACAACAACAGTAGCCATTCATCCTATGGTTCACTCCCAACACTATGGGAGGGCAGCAGAGTTTCCTGTCCTGCTTCTAACCTTTCTCCGGGCTAATGCACAGAACTTCTGTTTGAACTCAAATGTGGCTTTGAATACCTAACATTCTCAAACAATATCAAACAAACAAACTAGTCAGAACTGGTTTAACACTTGCAAATTTTGGATGGACTCAAAGTTCAAGTGCACCTTACATCCGGTACAGGTAAGCTCTATGGTAACGTACATATCGTGATAATAAAGAATCTGATTAATGATACACATCCCATGATGTTAACTATTACAGTGTATTTCTCTTAAGACAGTCCTTCAGACAATCTAAGGTTATTGTTGGGCTTTAGCCTCCAGTCAACGGACAAGCACAGGATGTGGAGAATTAGCATTTATCATGTGCACACAAGGGTCATGGTATCGTCCACAGTCCTTGTAAGGTATTTCTCCATGCAGTACACCTTTCTCCAAAACGGACTGATCTACCACCTTTCTATAATAGTAAGATCAGAGGCGTTGAGTGGACCAGAAGTAGCCTTTCCTGCTTCACGAATTGTTTAGCTCCGCTGAACTAGACACACAACAACCTACCTAAAATGACCTGTGCATGGAGTGTAGAGAGGAAGAAGCAGGGTAGAGGGAACATGGTCAGAGGCAGCAACCACAAGATCTATAATAGATTGGGATTGCGTATACACTTGGGAAGCCACAGCCGTGGTTATTCCAATCTTTCAGTGATGCAGAGCCATGGATATAGACAAGGAAGTGTGAGTTTTAGTAATAATCAGAAGTGTAGATTTACCAGGCAGGGTCAATTTGTAGCTGGTCCAGGCTGGGGGAGCAAGTTAAAAAGCCTGTGCCTGAGTCACCCATATTAAAAGACAGTTCATGTTTGGTGTTGCAAATCTCTGGCACAGCTGAGAGTCAGTATGAAGCAACTTGCTACTAAAATATATAAAGCACTTACAAGGAAACTCATAATGTAAATGGCCTGTGCAGGAAATATGCCAGGTCAGTTAGAAATGTTAAAATGTAGTTCCGTAACGCTAATTGGAATATCTGAGATCTGTGGAGAATGGGTGGTTCTACTCTGCTACTAACCCCGTCAGAGCCTGATGTGTGATCTGTACTGCTCATTTTGATCCACGTCAGGTACTACACTTCAGCCCACTTTCTACGTGCCATAGCTTGGCGAATACTCAGCGAAAACCCAAACACCTTTTTCATTTCAGTACAGTGGAGTGGTCCATCTGGCAGGCTCACCATACTCAAATCATTTACGAGCCATGCCTCATGCAGTAACCAGCAGTGCACGCATCATCTAAACTTGTAATATTCAATAGGAAAAATGCACAGCCTCTAATTCTTGTCTCAAGTAGTCGGATGACTGTGGTTGTGCTTTAAAGTATCCTATTCACTCTCCATTGTGTTAGTACCAGAAACTAAAGCACTGCACCTGGTGATGTGGAGAATCAGAAGCAAGCGGAGCTCTGTGAGGTATCATTGCTTTCAAGCCCACTTGACACTTCCTTATGGTTGCTTTTAAGGTGATGCGGACGTGACGCGACTGAAGTTCGTCTCAACTGAAGCTGCAGAGCTGTGAGCCAGGTGCTGGGAGTCTGATCGCCAGCCGCTGCCCGTCGGTTGTCGGAATCAGAGTAGCAAGCTGGGAGCCAGACCGTTGATTACCGGTCACTGTCTGTTGGCTGTACTGCAAGGAGCCAGGGAGCCTCATGACAGGAGCTGGGGGGCTGCCCACCGGCTGCAACGAGCAGAGCAGCGGAGGTCAGACGCAGGTGTGGGCGCTGTGCAGATGTTCTCCTTTCGTCCCTCGGCACCCCCAACCCAAAAAGTGCAGCAAGTTGTGGAGCTGCTGGTCTGGAGCTGGGAACCAGGGAGACTACTTGCCGCCCACCGGCTGCATTAAGTGGAGGAGCGGAGGTCGGCAGTGGGAGGTAGGAGTGGGTGCCGTACAGGTGTCCCTCCATCCCTCTGCACCCCCACCCCAACCCTCCTCCTGCAGAGACCCACGCAGATATGACCGTGTAGCCTCATCACAAGGCAGCTGGTAGTCACACGGAGATGTAGAGCCGCTGGGTGGCCCAGTTGTATTCTCGTCAACAGGCTGCCACCACCGGCTCTCCCCAGGCTTCTAAGCCCCCGCTGTCGAGGAGGTCTGCACAGGACACAGTGCCACAGACCAAACAAAAGACCGCACAGCACATAGCAGGGTGGCCGCCCCAGAAGACCACTGAGACACAAGCGAGGACACCCAGCCAGTAGGGCACCGCCACGCTCAGTGGGCCCGGCGGCAAGCCTCAATCCAATGCAGGCCTCTACTGAGGGAGCTCAGTCTCCTGGAGGAATTCCGGCTACGGTCATATTATGGCGGATGGTAGGTAGCCACGGTGACAGTCTTTTGGAGGCCATCACTGTGGCAGTAGGCAGGATTTACCACCTAGGTCATAATGATGACCTTGGTCTGTTGGGGAGCTCTTGTGCGATAAATATTATTCACTTTGCTGTAATGCCACCCCCTCAAAGAGAGGCCGCGCAAAGGGTGGAGCAGCCTGCTTGCTGTCCAATAGGCTCAACTGGCGTTACAAATGCCTTAGAGATCCCAGTACTTTGTTCTTGGTTATAATTTTATACAGTGTTGGAGAGGGGTCTTATGGAGCTCCCTTGGCAGTGGTAAACTCCTATATCCCCCCTGTGCCTCTCATGATAGCCTCTTAGCTAAAATATTTCTCTTTATTAACAAGCTTTGTGATAGGGAGCCCACAGCTCGAATTATCACAGTAGGGGATTTAAATTGCAAAATATCTAATCCTGCCCTTTTTCAATTCTGGGATGAGGAAAAAGAGGAAGCAAATGGAATCCCCGCTTGTACCATTCCCCGCAAAATAAGATTTGATAAGTGTGGGAAACTTCTCCTTAAACACTTGAAGATGAGCAACTGCATCAGAGCGATTGGTAGACTCCCCTCCAATTCACCAGCTCATTATACGAACAAATCTAAAGGGGGATTTAGCTATTCTAAGTTATGTGATAACCAGCTATCAGACATTCTCCTTGGCACACGGCATAAAAGTGATAGAGACAGCACTCAGTGATCATAATACTCTGGTAACATCTATTAACTTGAATGGTCTCCTTGCTAACACCTGGAACCTTGATGTGTAGAAATCAAAGTTTAACCTGAAAACTGGCAAAACGCATTGGTCCTATGACTTGATTAAGGGGCTGAAAGGTTTCATAGAGATTGTCTCAGGCAACCTCGAAAATTGGGCAGGAAATGTCTTGGAGAAGTTCTCAGAGTTTATGCAGCAGCTACCTATGATCACTCGCCAAAAGGCCCTGAGTAAACATACAGTAAAGCTCTGCCCCCAACTCTTATTGAACAGAGAAATGAATACCCTCACTCTCAAGCAATTCAGGGATTACACCTTAGAAAGGCAAATTCAGCTGGGCCTATTAAAAAGAAGGAGGCGTTTAAAGCACGTCTAAATAGAGATGCAACTGACAAATTTTGGATTAATATAAGGGAAGCAGCTTTTAATGGTCAATCAAGGATTTTTTGTCATGGATAGCAGATGGGTGTTGCTCGAGAACTAAATCTCTTCCAATGGCCATCAACGAGAAAAGTTGGTCCACTTTCATATCAAGTCTCTATGCATCCAATGGGACTACTGTGGAGCTTCCTCTAGTTGATGATGACCCCTTATATACTTATACGAAATAAATTGATGATGTTATTAGATGCATGCGTAGTTCCGCAGCAATGGGTCCAGATGAAATCCCTGTAACAGTTATAAAACATGATATTCTTACCTGGACTAACCTGTGCCATGTCTTTCAGTGCTGCTATGCACCTAGAAAAATCACTCCGTCCTGGCAGGGGAGTATTATTGTTCCTGTATATAAGAAAGGGGACCGCAACTATCCTGGGAACTACTGCCAGATCGCCCTGCTCGATGTGGTTCGCAAAATATTTGCTAAATGTTTGCTTGCTCAGATTAGTGACTGGGCAGAAAGGAACCAAATCATCCCCCTAGAGCAATCCAGCTTCAGAGAAAAGCATGAAACAATTGACATCATCTCGGCCCTCCAGGTAATAAATGAGAAATACGTCTTTTTGTGATGGGGGGTGATTTATGCAGCATTTATCGGTTTTTCCAACGACTTTTGACAAAGTAGATCAGTCCACCTTGTGGAGTAAGCTCTCAAGATTAGGCATGCCAGGTATCCTTTTAGATCTGGTGGTAGCCCTCCATTCCTCCACCTGGTTTAAGGGGGAGATAGAGGCTTATCCCATGAAATCCCTACCCAGAAAGGTTTAAAACAAGGCTGTATGTTGGCCCCGTTGCTGTTCTCATTGTATATCTCTGATTTACCTACTCACTTAACTTGGAGCGAGGGTTTCGCCCCCACATTAGGAGGAAGTCCAATATCCTGATTGCTCTATGCTGAAGATATATTCATTCTGGATTGTAGTCTAAAGGGCTAAATGCCCACCTCCAAGCCTTATGGCAATTCACAGAAGCTCACTTTTCTAAAAACATATTGCTCCAAGAGTAAAATCTTGCGCTTTCACATTACTAAAAGGTTTAAATATGACAGTTTCTGCTGGTCACTGGGAGCTCAGAAACTTGAAAGGGTAAACTTGTACACTTTTTTGGGCAAAACTGTTTGCAGGAACCTCAGCAACACGGCGCACATAGAACATAACCAACATAAGGCCCTTTCTCAAGTTAATGGTTTGAATGGTCTTTATAGGGCTACCAGCAGGAGACATTTTAAACATCCCTTAGAGGTTTATCATGCAAAGATAATTCCCTCTCTACTCTATGGCCTAGAGCATGTTGGAATTTCTCCTTGGAGGTTTCTAGATAAACTAGAAGGCTGCGTTTTGAGAAATTTAACAGCCGCAAACTCAGCCCTCTCAGCAGCAACCTTAAGGCTTGAGATGGCCTTGCGAAGCGCATTTGTGCAAGGACTGGCCGGGGTTGTATGTTGGGTGGTTAGTTTGATGAATTGTAGAGATTGATTCTCTGAGGTCATTGTTAAAAAGAAAAATACATTTTGGCTGGCAACAGGACGAAATATACCATTGGCAGGAACTTTATATATGCCACAGATCTCCTACACTTAGATCCTGCATCTATTGTCTCACTTTCTCTGTTACAGCTAAAATCCATTATTAGGCAAGCAACCTGGTCCGCAAGCCACTGCCTAGATAAGAAGGCTTGTGCACACAGGCAGGCTTTCCAATCTGTAACTGATACTATACTATTCAAGGAAATGCAGCCCTATCTTAGCTGGAACCTGCCTCATGGGGGTCAGACGTTTTTGGCTTCTACTGCGACAAGGGCTGCTCCCTCTTAATGCATTACGGGCTAGATGGTATGGATCTTCGGCTCCTGTAATTGTTGTCAAAATGGTGATCAAGACTTGAATCATGTTGTTTTCATTTGTCCTTCCTTACTGTCATTCCATCGTAGATGGTTACGTCCTATCTGTCTTCAATTTTCTCTATGTACTGTAGCAGACGTACTGCAGGCTTTCAAAAGCTTTTTAATTGTGTATTAATTTAATTACTGAATCACCCTGTAGAAATGGGGAATGTAAATTACTCATGAAGGTTTGGGTTTTCTACTCTATGGTCTTCTTTTTATATGTTTGTTTTATGTAGACCTCCATGGGAGTTCTGTATCTTAAATAAAAATAAACTTTTTCAAAATTAATGTAATAATGCTTGGAGGAAACCACTGCACCTCACTTTAGTGGAGACGGTACAACAATGAACACTGAGTTTTAATTAAAAATTCTGCCTGGTATACCTTACCTCACCACTACGAAATAAGAAATACACATGCCCAGAAAGGCTCCCAAAGTGGGCTCTCTCTCACTCATGACTTCTCCTAGCTGACAAAATACATATCCTCTTTTTATAAAGCTAACAAATATTGGTGCAATGTATTAGGTGTTCGACTGGGGGAATTAACTCAAATAATCTTAAACCACTGCTGAAATGCAAGTGAATAGTGTGATTTATAGAGTATTTAGCCAACTTGAAACATGACAAAATATATTCATTTCTCAGCAGAAAGAAAGATTTTGATTTGAATATTTTCGTTTTTTTTTTGGCAGAGTTGGAAGAAGTTTCAGGGATCATAATACCATAAAAAAATATACGTATATAATTTAGTGTCTCAACTGCAGCCAGTGTTTTTTGCTTCCCATACATGTCCTAGACACAATGAGTGACAAGATCTTGCAAGATATAATATATTTAAACTACTTACCCCACTTCCCTCCCTCTTTCTCAACCTCCCCCATATCTACTTGCCGTGCAGTCATATTAACAATATAGCAAGCATCTACACAGCTACCTTTTATGTCCAGGCTAGAACTCACTCTCTCCCCTATTGCCCTACTTTGTTAGAACTGGTGATGAAGACTTAAAAGCTCGCTCAACCTCTGTCATATTCTGTTAATCGACAACCTTTTTGTCCAATGCATTCATTATATTGCTTGAACATCACAAATTGTCCCTTGACCTTATCACTTTTCTCTGCAACATCGCAAAAGAGGCTTCAAGGCCTGGGCCTCTTTACGTGAGTGTTAACATATCACAACTGGCAGAGCTCTCACCATCACCAGATAGCTGCTTTAACCCTACCTGCTTATGTTTGCTAGCAGACCTACCATGCTCAAGTAAGAAGAACCTTGATAGGGTTGATAAACATCATGTGTTAACACATCAACAGCAATTCTTTAATTTCTCAGCTTGTGAGCCCAGTGAGCTCATTTCTTCCACATCTCTCCACTAGAGAATTACAATTACTCACATCTAGGTTCATAACAATAAGTGGAAAGTTTGCAACTGGACCTGCTACTGCACCGCTAAAAGACCCAAGCTCACCTCCCCGCTTGTCAGTTTGGGGAACAGGCCAGGGACATATAGAACTAAATGTGCTTCTTGAAAATTTCTGTTTTGCACATGGTGATGTCTGAATAATGCAAATAAATTACTAAAAAGACACAGCAAATGTTATTAGTTTGATAATTTTCTAATGTAGCTTGGAAAGGCATTTTTATTGTGCCAAAATTTATGTTTTCCTTTATAGTTATCCTTGAAGATTCAGATCCCTGGCAGCAACGCTTGGCACAGCAATGGGTTTCATCAGTGTTGGCCTTTTAGTTGCTATAAATCCTTGCTTAGAGCAGAAAGTTCCATTCTGATGGCCCAGAATTATAACACATGACCTCATGAGCACCATAGTGCCAAGAGTAATTTTACAACACTTCACTCATTGCTGATGTTGCAGTAGGGGCAAAGAAAAAAAAGATTCTGGTAATTTCCAACAGCATTACACCCAGCTGCTTGAGGTAAAATTTGAGGCGCAATCTGCTGAACAACAGTCAAGGGGTGACTAAGAGTGGTGAGAAGTCTTGTAACACTTGAAAGAGCCGTAAACTTATGGGTGTTTTGATGCTATTAGGACGTTCCACTTGCAGTGGATTTATTATTCTAAGTAATAAAAAAAAAAGAGAGAGGAGCAAACGGTAGGCAGTTACAAAGTTAGAGAGGAAAGCTTATACTAGAGCAGGCTTCTCCAACGAGTAGCTTGTGAGCTACCAGTAGCTCTCAGCTACCTGGAGGTACCTTTCCTGTATAAAGCTCAGTATCCTAAATTAGAGGTTTTTGCTTGGCTGAATTAATATGTATGTACCAAAATAAAAGCCAAGTGTTTGAGAAGAAAATGGATGTATATCCAGAATTCTTAAGCAGATGATTGGAGATAAATTGTTGAATTTCCACAGTACACTCAACAGCTGGTTTGAGTGATAAACACCATGCTGTGTAGGGGAGACATTAAAGGTATTATTGTCTTGGGGCCAGGGGTATTGCAGCTATGGCTGATCTGCATTTCAAATGTAGAAGCATAACCCCATTGACCAAGCATTTTTAAATTACTGCTGGCAACCATGTCTGTTACACTGAGGTTATCACTGCTGGTAATCTTGCACATAGTGGTCACTACGGTAATCATCTCTGATGTGGTCACTTTTAAAACATTTACAATAATAGTAGCTCAGGGTGATTTTTACTGAACATAAGCAGCTCTTAATCCAGAAAATGCTGGAGACCCCTGTGTCGAGCATGCATCGCTCTATTCTCTTCCATAAAGCTACCACCTTTCAAAAGGTACAATTAAGAGTTACAGTGATCCTAAAGGAAATGAAGGGACACATTATTCTCTACTGCCTATTTCTTGCTTGGACAACAAATTTGCATTCTGCCCTTCTGGGTGGGATGCTGAAGCCATGGCACGGCTTTAAAGGGCCTGCACAGTAATGTGTAATGTGTTCATTGAGTGTGGGCTGGCAGGAGAAGGGATGCATTTGGAAGTAATCAGTGCTTTAAATGGCAGGTACTGATGGGTACTGAGTACCTGCACTTCTTTATTTTATAGAGGGACAGTACCTAGACTTCTCAGCAGATGTGCAATGCTATTAACTGGAGCGAATCAGCACTTCTCGGAGGTTGGTACTCTGGTATAAGGTACCTGCACCTATTTCTCCATTTCAAGCATGGGAAATGATGCAGACCAGACGGGAGCCTATAGAAAACCGACACTTCAACTCAGAAATGTAAACATTTACAAAAGGAAAGGTTAACAAAAAAAGAGGACAGTAAGATACAACACCATGTCAGAAAGAAAGTGTTACAACTTATCTTTACCTCCCAGCACTCTCTTTGGAGGAAGCGAAGGAACCATGCGATAAGGGAACTTCTGCAGAAGCAGCTCCTGGATCACCACAAAATCATTATAGCGCCTGAACACAGTGGATTTGAAACGCTGCAAAAGACAAAGAGGAGACGATAGGGGGGCATGAGAGGAGAATAAAAGATGGCACCAGTACCTGGGCTAGACAAAGCATTTGTGATCTTAGCATTTATTTCACAGGGGACATACCAGACTTGCCAGAGCTAAAAATCAAAATGTTGGAATAAGGTTTTACTTGTTACATGAAAAAAATAATCACCTCTCGCCTGAATATGCTATAGTGCTGAGTTATGCACATACCGAGTCGTAACACTAACCTTCGTGCCACAGGAACCAGATAAATAGAACACATCCTTCCCTGAAAACAATGCTTAACGTGACCCCTGACCTGCACTTCTGGGAATCACAAAAAGCCAAACAAAAAGAAATGTCCGAGATTTTTGTCTAATAAGTCAACAGAGCAGTTTCAAAGCAAACCAAATACTGAATACATTTCATGGTGATATGAGAAACTGGGTATGAGCTGGAGCTCCTTGCAAAAGAGGTGGTAAGGCACCATGACTGTCTAATGTGCAATCTCATGCTAAAGATGCCACTAAAAACAAACAATAACATGCCTGTTGATATAGATACTGGACTAAATCAATGTTGTGTCCGCACGATGCTGGGAACATAAACTGGTTCCAAACCTTGAAGTAACAAGTATTTATGTGAGTTGCCCAGCAGAAGAACTGAAGCTTGGCAAGTAGTAGCAGCTTTTCATCTCAGCTCTACCTCAAGCCATATGAAGAAAACATTATGACCATCTTAAACATGTCTTAAGTGGAAGAAATGGCAGAACGTTTTGAAATCAAGGAAACAAAAGTAAGAGACATGAGAGCTGTAATAGAAGTCTTAAAAATGTTGACTTGGATGAGAATCATCATAATTGTGAAAAGTGACAAGTGTAATTTGTTACACATATTCACATTGAGGCCATGTGTGGTGCCACAGAGGCTAAACAAATCTCTGAGTGTACTACTGGCATGTATTGGGATTGGACTACAATAATTATAATGCACTGTAATGTTGATGATGGGTTTATTTTGCAGCAAGGTATGTTGAGGGTGATGTTTCACCTAAGTATGACTAATGTTGCTTCCACACAGGATCAAGGCTTTGTGGTTTAATACAGGGCACCTCACACAGCAGTTCAGTGTACGCAGGTCCACAACACACAGCATTTGCACATTAATGGTGTGCTTCATTTTACAGTTGCAGCTTACTTACTCTTGCCTACTTGAGGCCACCAGCCATACATGAGTGCAGTCAATCGACCCCGTGATGTCACAACATCCTGCTGTAGCACAGATATTTGCTTTGCGGGAAATGACTTTATAAGTGTCCATGGAGAGAATTAGATACGCTGTCCACTCACTTCCTGCAAGGCATCCATCACTTATCAGAGTATTAGGCTGCAGGTTCACAGACAAATGCCATTCACCAATCCTAACGCTGATGTGTGGTGCCCATTGCAAAGAATTCCAGCGCAGGTAGCACTTTCAAGAATGGGAGATGGCAGTGGAACTCTATGTTGGGCTCCAGGGCATCCTTGATGATAAAAATACGTTCTGCAGGGAGCCTTTATTGAGCCTCTATATCCTCCAGATTACAAGCTTATTCATGTTTATGGGTTCCAGCCTTACTCTTTCAATATTGGCTCCTATCATGAATAGCTGCGCCATATAAGATCACTGGTTGGCGACCTTGTTTCCATCCTCATGCTGCATGTGTTATAGTAGAAGAAAATGCATCTGGCATAGCATGATATAGGGGCCTAGCATTGCTGAATCCATGGGTGTGTACTACGAAATGGACGCGTAAGCTACTGCAATCACCATGTGAGAACTTCTCTTGTCCCTGGCTATTTAGGTAGGTCTGGTCATGAGCTGCTGTGTGTGATTTTATTTTTGCAGCTCTAACAGTCCATGCACTTTTTTTATTTTTTTGCATTATTGTGGTGGTCTTAGGTTGAACGTATTGTTTTACCATGCTTCTTTCACACCCTATACTGTGAGAAGGTTTTACCACCTGCTTTTGTCTGAAATTGTTTTAAGGTGGTATTTTACACCGATTGTCAATGACCTCTCATACTTGTAATTGAGGGATAGTTAGGAAATGCATTATTTTTCGCTTTGAGTAAATATCACATACAGTAAACAGCAAGTAATAAATATCACATGCGTTTTTTAACTCACGATCAGACAAGTCAGTAAATTGAGGCATTAATTACCCTGCCATGCGGTAATTACCACAACGCCTAACTCATAATCAGGACCAGTGCAGTTTAAGTAGATCGTTAAACTATGGATTCAGCTGTGGGAGGCAGGAGGTCTCACGGTACACTATTAGAAGTATAATCTGAGGACAAATGTTGTTTCTACATCATCTAACTCCCCTTCCTTCCTCCCTGAGGACAATTAGCTGGTCAACTACAAAGCACCCTGAACATTCCACATCAGTGGAAAAAAGCTAGAAAGTAAATAAATGAAACGTCCTGGAAGCTGTTTTAGAAACAGTGAAAAACCAAGGAACAACAATAAGAAGAGGAAGACCATAACAACTGAAATGACAAATGTTAGACCCGATAGCCTTAAGGTGGTCATCCCCCAACTTTCTGCCTGCCTCCCCCCATTTTCTGACTCTGTTTTTTGCAGGTTTTAGGACTCTGTTCACTTTACCACTGCTGACCAGTGCTATGGTGCATGTGCTCCCTCCCCTAAACATGGTAACATTGGCTCCTACCCAATTGGCATCTTTAATTTACCTGTACGTACCTAGTAAAGTGCACTAGAGTTGCCAAGGCCTGTAAATTAAATGCTACTAGTGGGCCACCTGCAGCACTGATTGTGCCACCCTCATAAGTAGCCTCGTAACCACTGTTCTACATATAAGTCACCCGTAAGGTAGGCCCTAGGTAACCCATACGGCAGGTGCTATGTAAGTAAAAGGCAGGGCATGCCTATGTGTTTTACATGTCCTGGTAGTGAAAACATCACACACAATTTTATTTTCCTACTGTGAGACCTGCTCCTCTCACAGGCCAGCATTAGAACTACCCTTATATTCTTTTAAGTTGTGGATTCTGATCTGAAAGAAGTAGCCTTGTCATGTTTAGTATGGTCAGAATGGTAATAGAAAATTCTCTTACTGGTGAAGTTGGATTTAATAACTATTTTAGAAATGCCACTTTTAGAAAGTGGGCATTTCTCTGCATTTACTACCTTCTGTGCATTACAGCCTGTCTCCAATCACCATCTGGGCTGTGCTGGTTGACAGCTCCCCTTGTGCATTCCACCCAGACAGCCATAAATACAGGAGACACAGCCACATGTGCATTCATCTGCATACTGAATGGTCTCCCTGGGCAGAAAGGGTGGAGGGGCTCTCACTTACACTTCAAGGCCCGTGACCTCACCCCACATAAAGGACTGAAAATCCCGACAGGCTTCCTGGCAAACAGGGCTGGGTTGAAAGGGGACCGTGTGCACCACCTACCGGATCGACCCAGCACCTGCTCCTTCTTACCAGTGCGTGAAGGATTTTCAACACATTGTCCCTGGGCATCAAAACATCCCCCCTCACAGTGAGGAACCAAGGCTGCGCTCCTGGAAATAGACACATCACTTTGCAGCGTGGAAAGAAACAACGTATCGTCTGTGGTGCACCGGAAAATCTGACGCAGCACCTTATTTTTCAACGCATCTCCTCCTCTGCAGCCCACATGCAGCGTTATCTCTGACGCATTCCAGGTACTGCGTGTTAAAAAAAAAAAAACACTGATTCTTAATGATTTAAATCTTTAGATCTTGACTTGTGCATATTGGATTTTTGTTGTTTTGGTCATATTTTGTTCAGATAAATATATATTTTTCTTAACTGGTGTGGAGTACTTTTTGTGGTGTTTTTCACTGTGTTACTGTATTAGATATTGCACTAATATTTTATGGATTGCCTTCTAAGTTAAGCCTGTCTGCTCTGTGCCATTCTACCAGAGGGTGTGCATAGGATAATTTAGGCTGTGTAGAGACTTACCCTGTCTAGGATTGTGGTCCCTACTTGGACAGGGGCGTATACCTCTCTCAACTAGCCAACTAGAGACCCAATTTCTAACAAGTAACAGCCAAGATGGGAAGCCTACTGCAAAAACCAGAATACTAAACTGATTCTGAGCAGTATGCACACAAGTGAAAGTCATGCAATGGGAGAAAGTATTCTGCTGTGTAAAAAAATAAAAAAAAAAATATGCACAAGTACCCTGGGAATAGGAGAAACGTTAGCTACACCAGTGAAATGTGCAAAATTAACTAATTTTACATTGTAACAAATTCATGAAATTTCTCGAAATTATGCCATATGGGATTTCACTATTTACATGGGTGTGCATCTCATAAAAAAAAAGCATTGCAAGATGGGTAATGATAAAACAAGGAGGAGCACTTCAAATACACAAAAAGCTGCCGTAGGGAACACAGCCTAAATGAAAGCCTTAAGATACAAGCCCTTAGTAACTCAAAGGCACGAAAGATGGCAGAAAACTATTGTCATCTTCAATCAAACAGCACACACAATACACCACTACATCGTATTTGCTTTGGAGGTGAATGCCCACCAATTCTCATATATCTATTACCTAGTGGGGGTCACCAAAAGATAGCTATAGTTAGGACCTAGTTTGTATAGAAAAAGCATTTATTTACTTCCCTAAATTCTGGGCTCCGGTTGACAAATCTTCACAAAAATTTCAAAAACAATACGAAGCTCACAACAGCTGCTGTCTGGAAAGTTTCAGGGTGATCCGTCAAATAGGGGGCCAAGAAAAAGGGAGGCTCCAAAACGTGTTTTCTCCATGTTAATTTCTATAGGGATTTGGACCACTGGACGGATTTACACCAAATTTGGCCCAAAAAGCAACCTTTTTGTTATTTGATGTAAATCTGTTCAGTAGTTTTTGAAATATTAAAGAAAAAACAAATTTGTATATTTATATGGGCACGAAGGGTCCGTTAACCGTCCTGATCTTGTGACTGGCTGGCAAGACTCTAACAAGGCAGTGTTGGCAGCCATCTTGGGACTCTGCTTCAACGAAGTCTCCGAAAAAAAGATCAAAAATGAGAAAAGATGCCAGAGTGGGGACACCCTGGCCCCTTTGCTCTGGCACAGGGTCCCATATGGGGACCCCCGCAGGGCAGAAAAGCATTAAAAAATGTTTAAATTTTTTTTTATTACTGTATATTCGTGATGGGGTTGCAAATCCGCAGTAAAAAAATTAAAAAAAATAACAAAAAAGCACAGCTTTAGCTTAATGGTATGCAAGCTGCCCTGCCTCTGTGGGCCACCACTTCCCCAGGTTTGACAGCTCCCACCAAGTAAGAGCAAACACTCCGGTTCCAGGAAGTGAGAGCAGTCAAATAGCTCTCACTTGCTGGACGAGGAAGTTTCCTCCACCAGAGGAAACAATTGCTCTCTCAGACAGGGAGCTGCATCTTTAGCAGCTCCCGGTCTGGTACAGCAATGCCGGCTCCCACAGGAGGCTCTGAGCCAGCTAGGACCGTGGGGAACTTCAGGCTCCCACCGCAGTCCCATTGCACACTTGGTGTCTTGCAGAGAACCCTGGAGGGATGGCCGGGCCCTGGGGGATGGGGTCCGCCGAGGCGGAGATCGGCCAGGGGGGAGGGTCTGCGCGTCACCATGGCTACAGACGTCAACCTACTGCGGGCAGATGTCCAACAATGACAGAGAGGTTAGCAGAAACAGAGGGGGCAGTTTAGGAGCTCCAGCAGGAGGTTGTAGCCCTGAAGAAGACTGTAGCTATGCTGCAATCCCATTTGGCTCATATGGAGGAATGAGTCAAAGACTCCAAGGGTCGCTACCAGAGGAATAATCTTTAATTTCCTAGGGCTTCTGGAACGCGCGGAGGGGCACTCTGCTGAGTTATTCGTGGAAGAATGGATTAGGAGCTCGTGAGAGGCGTCAGAAAATGGGAGGGACGCAGTATTTTCTTTCTAGTGAGATTTATTGAGGTAGTATATGGTGATAACAGTCTCTTATACTGGGGTCTTTGATGGCCGTTAGTCTTTTCCTTCTCTCTGTGGGTCTTCACGTTCGTCCTCTTGATCTTCGTTCTTTCTTTTCCCAGGGTCAACTCAGGAAGAGCACGCAAAGGAAAGAAGAATACAGACAGTGGGTAAGTAGGTCCTTCCTTATTCTCTCTCTTAGCCCTCTCTAGTTCCCTTTTCTATCTTTCTTCTGTTGCTTTTCAGGACAAGATTATCCCTTGTCCTCGCTCTCTGTCCCTCTTCTCTGCTGTTGACCTTGGCTTATGGGTTTCTTGCTGTCACTCTCTCTGCCTTTTCACTATTTTCGCTCGATTTTCCTTTCTTCTTTTCTTTCTTCTCTGGTTACCGATGTTTTTCTCCTCTCTGTCTGTCACCGTCTTTACTGCGTATTCTATCTCTTGCTCTTTCATTTTGTTTTATATAAATAAAAATAAATTGGCACAAATATTGTCTCGGGTATTTATTTTTTTAAGTTAACTGAAATGCTCTTCTGAAAAATTGGTGAAATTGAGGCCCCAGTTATGGTCTGGACAAAACAAATGGGAACAAAACAAATCAATAGGCTTCCTGCTGCTAAGGCCGGGATCTGGTTATTTTGGTATAAAGAAAAATAGTTTTTAGGCTTAATGAGAAGGAAATTGCATTGGAGCTGCCTTTATAACCCAACGTTACCCCAGAACCCTTACTCCAAAATAAACATAACCTCAATAACACCCCGTTCCTGCCTTCCTACCTCCCCTACCGTCCCTGGTGTGGCCACGCTCTCCAGAGCGTGGCCGGCTCCAGCGCGTCGTGTCCTCCTGGTTCCTGGCTCAGAGGGTAGCAGTCGGCAAAGGTCGTCTTCCTTTGTGATGTCGTTGTCGGGCTCCCGGATTCTTCCTCCTCCGGTGGGTTGTAGTTCTCCCTGTTGGTGTGGGCTCTTAAAAAGCCATGCTGCAGTATCGCTGTCCAACGTGTCAGAAGATGTCGAAAGCACTTCCGGGTCGGGAACGCTGTTCCCGGAAGTCTCCCTGGGGCCTGCCTGATGCAAGGCCGTACCCCCAGGGTACCAAGGGGTGTCTTCTGCCGAGGACACCCAGTTAAAGAGCTCTTTGAAACTGAGGAAACTCTTCAAGTTTTTCCACGATCAAAAGAGCCCACTAGGCACTGGAAATGGCCCTCAAGACAGGGGCACTGCCACGTGACATCATAGCCCGCCTCTTCAATTACTGGGACAATGATGCTATCCATGTCAGGGTTCATGGGTGTCCGCAATATGAAGGAAGTGATATTATGGTATTTGCTGACCATACCAAGTCCAGGACCTTTGTGATGACTATATGCTGATCAAAAAAAGGTTGCATGACATGAACTTGCATTAGACTGTTTAATGTTCCCAGCCAAACTGAGCACAATGGAGAGGCATTCTTCTTCATGACGCTGAGGCTTGAGGGTGGTTGGACACCGTAGGTGGAGCATGCCGGAAACAAACAGCATTCCACAGACAGGGGTCCCATCTGGCAATCAACAAGTCTATGGAGTCATTCAGTAGGTTTGGAAGGCATAGAGGGGATCCAACAGACCGGACAGATTGTGGACTGCCCGGATAGTACTCTGCAGCATTCACACTATTTACCTGATCCTTTTTGTACCACAGAGGAGACGGTGACTCACAGAGTGACAGCATGAAGCCGGGCTGAAGTACGAGGGTTCAGCCGTGCTGGGTTACGGTGCTCAGCCACCCTCCACAGCCAGAGTTGGTATTTATGTGAACTATGGGGAGCCGGTCTGAAGAGCTCCTGGTGTTGAAACCCACTAGGTGGGTGCAGGAAAGACTGAAGACCCAACGTCTTTGAGGATATGTAGGATGTTGATTAATGATCATGGGGTCAGGAAGGCGGAATGTGGAAATTGGAGAGGGAGGGGCAGAATATGTGCCATGGCATAATTTTGAGTGAAAATGTATAAAGTGGGCGTAATGTGTAGCAACTGTTTGGGGCTCTCAAGTACAGGTTGATGGGTAGCTGGGGAGGGCTGAGATCCCCTGGGGGTGGTTCAAGTGCCACTGGTCTTGCTGCCACTTCGGGATGCTAGGCCCTCTGCGAGATGCAGTAGAAGTTGTGGAGCCTGCCAGCCTCATTGGAGTGGTTGAGGCAGTGGACACTGTTTGTTGATCCCGGGTGTTATGACCTGGAGTTGTTTGGGTTCACTGCCCAAGTGCGGGGGTTTCTTGCGTGGTTACTGTTTCTTTTAGGGTCTGCATTTGCTCTATTGTGCTGAGACATGTCCACTCCTGGGCAAGTTCAATATTGCTGCTGGGAGAAGGTGCCCAGCGACAGCAGCCCTGGATGGATCACATAAGGAACTTCCTATCTTGATACTTCCATGGTTTGGGGCAGCCCGCAAAATGACACAGAGTCTACTCCTGTTTGAGGCATTATGATATCTCTGTAGCCTTTTCACAAGAAACACACACTTGAAGAGACTGTGTTGCCCATTGCGATGGAGGGGACAGTTGTATATGACCTCTTACTCTAGCTATGACTGGAGGGTTTTGATTTGGGTGGCATTTAGGACTCTGTTTTCTGCATAAGGGGTGATAACAGACAAAGAGGGGCGCAACATGTTCATCTTTGGAATACTGGATGCCAGGGATCTTTGCTTGATTTATGCGCATGCACCAAACATTGATGATGCTAATTTTTATTGGTCAGCAATGAGAGCAGAGACTGAACACCTGGGGCCAGAGGAGCTGTTAGTCAAAGATCTCAGCTCCCTAAGACTGGTACAAAACCTAGCCATGAATGGAACCCTCTGGGAGATCATAGGTAGACATGGGTTTTGAGACAAAGGGAGGGTACGTCACTCTTGGGATCACACTTATTTTGGTTATAATTCAACAACAGGGACACATAGTAGATTACACTACGGCTTTGTGGCTGGTAGTACGGTTCAGAAAACAGTTAACATTTCTTATCTGGCACGTTATTTATTGGATCGATCTTTTTGCTGCTTGAGTACAATATTGGTAGGAATGCAACTAGAGTCCCACTATGGAGATTAAGAGTAGAGGTGCTAACAGACTCAGTCTCTGCACATATAGTTTCAGAAGTGCTGGACCATTATTTTGAAGATAACTGGACCAGTCCGGGTGCCAGGGCCATAGAATGGGATGCTAAGAAGGTGGTATGGAGGGTGAAATGCATGAAGGTGGTGTGTGGTGTTTATCAGCAACTTTAATGGATGCTGGATGTGCAGGAGAAGAGATTGGATGAGTTGGAAGGATGTCTGGCTGAGCAGCTGCAGTGATTGGCAAAATGGAAGGATAGTAGCAGGAAGGTGATGGAGACGTGGGATCGGCTGGACACGTTTGTGCATACCAATTATAGGTAGCTACTTAATGCAGAGGGAGACAAAGCAGGTAGAATGCTTGCCACTCTACTCCTCAATGAGGTACTGAGTGCTCCTGTTACCAGGATACGGGATGAAGAGGGAAGGGAGGACCACACGTTACAGGGCATTACAGACGTCTTTGCAGCCTACTTGCAGAGAGTGTATGCAGCGCCCAAGGGTGAACACCTGGGGATCCAGGGAGATATTGCTGGGTTGTTGATGTTCAGTCTCTCCTTGGAGGGTGGGAACAGATTGGCTATGCCGATCATCAGGAAAAAAAAAAGGTGGCAGGGATCAGGGCCCCGAAGAAAGCCCAGGCTCTGGGAGAGGATGGGTTGCCAGCTGAGTTTTATCGAAGAAGGGCCTAAACTTTTGCAGACTACTTGCTAGAAGTCTACAATGAGTTATACGAAAGGGGGCAGTTGTCAGAATCAAAGCACTTATAGTAATGTTACCCAAGCCTGATAAGGATGTTAACGAGGTTACCTCTCTCCATGTTAGGTGTAGACTTAAAAGTCTTAAGCAAATTTATGATGCCTTTCTCTGGTCTTGCATGCCCTGATACTGACTGACGATCACTATGCTTCGGCGCTGCTTGACACAGAGCAGGCATTCGATTCCATAGCCCAGGATTTCCTGTGGCAGGTGCTTCGAAAGATGGGATTCAGGGACTCTCATCTGTTGAGTGAAGCTTCTATATACTGGGCCGGTGGCAAAGGTGAGCATAGGAAGAACGGTGTTGCACCGCTTTTCCCTCTTTAGGGGTACTAGTCAGGATCGTCCCTATTTTTTTGCATTGCCGATGGAGCTACTGGCATACAGATTGCGGACAGTTTTGCAGGGTTTGAGACCACTATAGGGATGACCACTCAAGGGGTTTCTTTGTACACAGATGATGCCTTGATATATCTGCATCAACCTGACTACTTTGCTCCTGTCATGTTGGCGGCTCTGTCAGAGTTTGGGGAGGTCTCCGGGCTTCACAAGAACTAGGTGAAGTCTAAGCTGTTTTTCTTGGGGGTAATACAAGAGGTTCCTATACAGACCTTTCCAGCACGCACAGGGCCTCCCTTCAAGGACCTCCAGCGTTAGGTTTCAGGGGAATAAGACAACGATGGAAGCTGCAACATATGACTCCCTGAATGTTGGTAGAATGATGAAGGGCCTTAGAGACTCTGTGAAATTCTGTAACTCTCTCCGGCTGTCACTGATGGACAAGCTTGCTCTGGTGAAAATGATTATCCTACTCTGCTTCCTATACATCTTCCAGGGAGCTATGTACGATATACCTAGGAAATATTTTTGTTGGACTAGAGAGTGTGAGTGTGTGTGAGAGTGTGTGATAGTGTGTGAGAGTGTGTTTGTGTGTTGGGGAGATGGCTTAACCATGCTTAAGCATGGCACCTTGCCAGGAGCTCTATTATATGGCTGCTCACCTGCAGCATGCAGTGCACTGCTTTGATAAAAGCAAGGACAATTGGGAGAAGCAGCTTTTGAAAGTTACATTTGGAGGGGAACCCCTGATGCTGGGCGCCAGGGCTCCACATTCTGTCCAATTTGTGGTCAAGCAAGTGTGTTGTGTTTGTGACGGAGTGGTCCACTGGGTGCTGCAGCGTGCTCTCTATGTTGCAGACCTGTTGCTCTGGATGTCATGCCCCTTTGTGCAGATCTCTTGGGTTATGTTGTTGGACCGGTGACATGCTGGGGGTTGTGACACTGCGAGAGCTCTATTCCAATGGTAAATTTATTACTCTGACAGAGGCAGTGGAGGCTTTCAATTTAGGCCCACAGCAGTTCATGCAGTTTGTTAAGACAGCGGCCATGGTGTGAGGGATGTGGCTGACCTTCCCACGTTCCCCCCAAGGAGTCCAGTACTTTGGTGGTTTTGGGGCACCCAGCCAGAGGGAGCAAACTAGTTTCAAATGTTTACAGAACACTGCGGTAATATGTCTCATTGTGCCCCCTGGCAGTTTAGTGGGGGATTCATTCGCAGACAAGGAATGGGAGGGTGTACATGAAGGGGTGAAGGTGATCTCCACCATCGCAAGATTCAAATTAATCCAATATAATTTAGTTCACCAAGGATACTTATCTCCGAACACGTTGCAGCCATATATCTGGGGAGAATGTCCTTCTGCCCGCAATGTCAAGCAGCAGGGGCTGATTCTCTAAACATGCTGTGGGGGTGCCATGTTCTAGATACATACTGGCAGGCCGTTGTCACTGGACCATCACAAGAGATATTAAACAGTGCCGACTGGGTCAGGTTCGGGTCTGAAAGAACAGAAAACTCAGTAGCAAGCACTCAGCTAGTGCTTGCTAAAAGGACCACTGTCTGTGGCAGACTGAATGAGAGACATGGCAGAGTGGGCTGTGGTAGAGGAGAGTCACGTGGAAAACTCACAGAAACAACAAACTGACAGAAGATCTACAGGCATGGGCAGCGGTGCTCACAGAGTTACTGGAGCCGTCCGACTCTAGACTGTCATCAGGATTAACTGGCACTAGAAATGAACAGTGTGGCTAAGAAAAGCAAATGGCTGTCAGGAATGTTTGGAGAGGGGGGGATGAAACATAGACAGGGGAATGTAACTGGGGTGCTATGTGTTTGTGATGAGGGCTGCACACTATTAAGGTGCGGCCAACACCCCTTTGTTTTTTGTCAGTCTTGGTGTTTAATATGTACATTGTCTCATATGTGAGTTGCAGTAGAGAATAGAGAGTAAGATTACTTTTACTTGTAATTACCAAGTTACACTGTTGTACTTAGGACTCTACTGAAAGATGTTATAACCTCATACCTAGAAGTGGGCGACTGGCAAGACTAAAGAATATTGCAAATGTAATTTTTCACACAGAATGGTGTCATTATAAATTTGAGCATGATTTGCGTTTTAGGAACTACTGTGTAACATTTATTAATGCCTTATGCCATGGTGCTATGCTTTGAAAATCTAACAAAAATTAAAAAAAACATTTATTGGATTAAGAACTATCTTGGACCTGTACACAAACATGCAGCTACCCTATCTGACGGAGAGCCTCTGCGGACATCTCTTAGATGTGATGAATCAGATGTAAAAGAGATATAGTGACGTCCTGATCTGTGTCAAAACATTCCACCATCAACAATCAATAATCCAGAGCATCTTGCAATTAGCCAAAAAAAACTGATACCCCACCTAAATGCTAACTAGCTAATAGATGCTGTTGAATTAACTTCATAAGTAAGGTAGCAAGAGAAGTTATGCTGTTAATCTTCGTTCACAGCAAAGGCCCTTTACTCCAACCCACTATGAACGATTCATTTTCCTTCGGAACAGACAGGAGAATCAGATTACTCTTTTCATTCTGTATTAGATGGAATGCTATGGAATGCTGAAAGGCTTTTTGTTGACAGATAGCCATGTCTTATCACAGTAATGAGAAATCTGGTACGTGCTCACCAGGATGTTGATTTAGATAATAGGCAACTGGAAGTGAAATGCATCCTCTAATCAACAAAGTGTGCAATGTATGCAACCGGTATGTTAATTTTACCACTGTATGTAATAGAGCAAACAGAAAGAACAATTGATGGGCACAGCTGCTAGGATCCTGGATGGACACGGCTTTTATTTCCAGCGTAGTGGCTTGACCAATCTTGGCTGACAGCAAAGGCCAAAGTTGGCTAGTGGTAAACCTGAATATTCTGCGTGCAGTGCCCTGCAAAGTCTGGGAATCTGAAATAGAACTCTCCCTTGCCCTACATCGATGCAAAGACCCAAGATAGTGGCAGTTCAGCAGCAGTGTCCAGAGAAGGGGCACGAAGACATGGGTTACTGTCCTTCAAAAGCCTGAAGAGTCATTTCCTGAATGGGAGCTCTGCTGCATAAGTGTGAAGATTTGGTCCTGATCTTCGGTGCCTGTATGGCAACTGATAATGCAGGAATCATGGCCAAGGGTGAAGGAGATTGAGCAGCTGAGGAACTGGAAACCAACATAACATCTTCAGTGCACACACCGACAACTTTGGCCAGGTTGTAATGATTTGTTGGGGAATGTACTGTGCACTTGTTAAGCTAGAGTGATGTACTGAAAAACTGAGTTCTTCAGTGTGCTTCCACAATGCTGCCAATGGAGGACAATAGACAAAAAGACCTGGATGAAAAGTAATTTCCTAAACTATGGCCAGCATCTACTTCTTCACGGAATAGTGTAAGAAGCTCTGTATTCCTACCTCTAAACTCAACAACATTTTGAATTAAACCAGATACAGCATCTGGATTTCTAAGATTGCATTTCAGAACCAGATACATTTTTGGCGTTCTGAAATGCACATATTATGCTTTCTAGAGAGAGGAGGGCCCTTTATGGGGGCTCTACTGTAATGAGCTTTTGGACAAGTGAGATGAACACCATATGCATGACGCTATTTCAACTGTGTACACTACATTATCAGTAGTCCAGACTTTTGTGCACCAAAAACATGCTGCTCATCTTATATGCGGCCAGAGACCGTAAGATGAGTCACAGAAAAATAAATCACAATTTTAGGCACCAAGAAAATAGGTCATTAAGAGCAGTAATTCTCTCTCTACCGAAGAATAGTAAACCTCAAGAAAGGAGAGATTTACATCTAAGTACATGCATACATAAAAATGCTTTTCAGGTTTATTACAATAGGATATAAAAACCTTCTGTTGTACAATTTATGAGAGGCAGTGCCAAGATCTAATTGTTATCAAATTCAATCCGATTTACAGGAAATAAAGAGTTGGGATCTTCCAAACAAAAGGATCCATCTTCCCGACATGGATCCACTGAGCCAAACAATATCAGGGGGTTACATGTATACATCCCCAGAAAATCACCTTTAAGTTTACATTCTATTAAGGGAGAAATTAAAACCTTTGCTCTATAATTTATGAGGGGTGTGTGAAAAGTTCTGCTTTATTCTGTCTTATTTTATCCACACCAATTAATCTGCTCACCAATCAGATAAAGAGAATGCCAGATTTATAAGATCTACTAGTCATTGAAAGAATAGCAATCCAAGTGGGACCACTGAAAATTTCATATGTAATAAGAAAAGTGGATACAAATAGGAGGAATTTGGAGACCAACAGAGTGAGGAAATGAAATACATTAATGAGCTAGATGTCTTATTCATGTATTAGTAATAATAATAGGGATCAGGAAGAGCATGTTTTTGGACTCACAGGGCAATTAATCTGGTGTTATGGCATTTTGAATGGCATGTTGATTCAATATTGTAATCATCTCATTCAAAACCTCTATACCCATAAATATTAGTAGCTAAGTTTGACTTTAGTGTAAATGGCTACCCTAGAAATATATATATATATATCTCTCTCTCTCTCTCTCTCTCTCTCTCTCTCTCTCTCTCTCTCTCTCTCTCTCTCTCTCTCTCTCTCTCTCTCTCTCTCTCTCTCTCTCTCTCTCTATATATATATATATATATATATATATATATATATATAACTATTACAATGTAGACCCACACCTTGTAATAGTGTTAATTAAATAAATCCCCTATGGTCAGAATAATTCCATCTATTCTTCACTGTATTCAAATAATGTTTAAAAAGTACCTGTAACCTGAACTAAAGTAAAACAGCATATTTCCATATGTAGTTACTCACAAACAACTGGTGGAATGTGTAAGACATTTTGTAAAGATTTGTGCCAAAAAATGAATTATGATATTTCATGGTAAAACTGTTATTTTGTACTACTACTGTCTAGGATTGAAGACCCCCCCATCCATGTGGAAAATTTGGAAAAGTGTCATTTTATGCCCCGAAGAAAGCTAATCAAAAGAGATTATGGTAGCCAAAATTCTACAGCATTGAAAACGGATGTCTATAGTGTCATAATTTAAAGGTTCATGAATGGGAACAGCCAGAAAATATGTGAAAACATATTAAATTAGTTTAAAGAGGAAGGGGCATGCGTGGCTTGAGCAAGTAGTTTAATAGTATGCATTTAAATGTAATACAAACCAATGAAAATAAAATTTGCTTATGAAATTTTGAAAATCATGAGATAATCCTAATATCTGAACCATAAAATTCATGGATTAATGGTGAAATATGAGAGCTGGTGCTGACATTTAATTATGTATTATTGTTGCCGACTCCTCACACGGGCTTTAGGAACACCTTTCAATTTTTGTACAGTTCACTGCTGAAAATATAGACATGTTTGTTCAGTGATCCAGTGTTGCTGGTCCATGGAGGGTGTCCTAGAATAATTATGTCAGAGATGACTCCTTTTCATGAGAAGATAAGAAATCAGAGAAATTGAAAAACTTGTGCAAATAGAAAAGGTTTCTCACAACTCTCAGGTTACTACTACTTAACTGTGAAGAATGAGCATTTTGTACTCTAGGGACTAAGCTACGCTCCATGTGAGAGTGCCCCAGTGCTGACATACTGGATACAATTGCCTGCCACAGTTCCTGCTCGAGGCACTCCAATTTTGCCTGATGAGAACATTTGCTAAAGTGTTGTTGAGGCCCATAAAAGAGATATTGTGCTTTTATGTTTTCCAATGTAAATCAGGCATGTCATATTGATTGTGCAGACACTGGCATTTGTGTTCCTGATGCAAGGAGGAAAGACCTGAAGGCTAACCTTACTGCCTGAAGTTCTATAATTTTTGTAGGCAGCTTTATTCCTCCTGTGCCAAGGGACTGTGTATTGCAAGTTGCTAAAGATGAGTTGCACGTCACTTGAGCTACGAATCCTGTTAATGTCAATTGCAGCACTTAAGAGGATGCAGTTTGCTCTGTCCCCATCTCAGTGCTTGATTCAGCCAGTCACCAACTTGCACACTGTTGTGCCAATCGCTTGACAATTGGTGCCATTAAACCTCTATTTCTTCCTGGTTTGAGTGAATTATGAGGAGGATGAGAAGAATGCCCAAAAATATGCATCACAGTAGACCTTGGTGTCAAACACTGTAATTTCAGTCCAGAGAAAGAACATGGAATTGGTCAGTGTGAGGTAATTCGCTGGTACGGTGGGTGAAGTGAACTGCTTCATGACAAAGTGTTCTAGCTGTTGCTTTTGTGATCTCTGTAGAGATGCAGCTTTCAGTAATCAGTTGGGATAAATGTGCAACCCTAAACAAAAAAAACATGCAACTTTGAGTGGTATACAGTTGTTGAAAATCTGAGGTGCAGATTTGGGGTTTAAGGGGAAACTTTTTACGATAGAACAAATGTAATAGCAGTGTGTTGAGTTTTTTTAGAAATAGAAAATATGCACCCTTTAGTCTATAGAGGCGCCATACCTATACTGACATGTAGCACGTAGGATGTACTGTATGTTTCCATGTATAAGTTCTTTCTTTCTGACCTTCTTTAGCCTTAGTTAAGTCTTTTGTTACCAAGAAAATTCTTGAGTAGAGCCATAGCCTTCAGTAGCATTCTCATGATCTCTTCTTGAAGATTATAGAGGTGTTGGTGGTATTGTTGCTTCAGATGCATGCATAGGTATTTTGCCAGGCACCCCAAGGAATGCCCATAACAAATTATATCCAACACGCATATCTCTGTGGTAATGCACTGACATACAAGCAAATTATGCTGAATTTTACGCTCCACACTACCAGCCTGGCCAAGGAAAATGGAATGTGCCCAACCAATTAGGTTCTTTGTAGCCTGTATTGCAATCTGGTGAAAGGCCCACATCTAAATTTGTGTAAATGCCATGTGGTATTTTAGCTCTGTTGTGGTTTTTGGTGTTTCAGATAGGTTTGGGAACAGAAGCAACTTCCATATTATTCATAGGGGGTAAACTTTCTTAAAATGTCCTCTGGCTCATACAGTGGTCTCCTGTAAGGCTATTGCACAAGTATGTCCAAAGTTGTCTGGGAATTGGCTGTTTTTCAGTCTGTTTTAAATGCATGAAAAACTTCATACATCAATTTGTCAAATAATGATTGGAGGTCAACGGGTATGTCTGAGATTCTAGCCAGCGCCTTTAGCCTAAGGTAGATACTGCAAAACCATCTGTAGTGCCTCCAAATCATCCACTGGTAAGTGGCAAAAGTTTGTGTTGGTGGAATCCATTGAAATACCAATGGAGGCTGTGGAGGTTGCTTTACCATCCTTCAGAATATCCTCAGACGCTGCTTTTTGGGTTTCTTGAAGTGTACCGCGAAGTTTTGCAATACTGTTCCATGAATGCCTGTCATAACAAGCTAAATTTTCTTTTTACATCTTTAGTATTTTCAGTAAGTGTATATAACACATTGGACAAATGTCACATCTTTCATTTTTTGTCAAATACAACTTTAACTTTTGTTAAACGCACATTTTTCTCATTTCATGCATATATTCTTCCAATTCCCTCAACCACCACCCAACCTTTTCAAGGATGTACTGTTCTGTGCATCTTACTGGCCCATACAACATGTATATATCTAAATCTTACAACCCTTTCTCTCATAGTTCTCTCATTAAAGCCCACATAGCTGTATATATTGTGCTTAGTTTCATCATTAGGTTGGCTCAGTCAGACAATTCCACTGTGTCTTTGAACAAAACATTTCTGAGAGGGCCTCTGGGTTGCATCCAGCATATAAGAGAAATTATGTTTTACCAATCTTGTTCTAAACAAATCAAACCTACATCTAATTTTTTTTTATGGGGTTTGTGAATAAGACTCAAGCAATGCTTAATCGAAAGTTCCAGTAATATCAATGTTATAAGATGCAATTTGGTTGTTACGTTTTCTCAGGAGCCTACTGATGCCCCTGTTGTATGTAAGAAAGAAGCATCATTCTGTTTAGATATTGGGCAAGCTAAGTTCCAATCAGGATATCTCTATTTCAATTTCCGAGGTGTTAAATACATGTGAAATAAAATAATAAAGAGTATCATTTTGCTCCTCGTGTTCCAAGTTTTGCCTTCAAATGGGTACATTATTTTCAGTTCATTATCAGTGAGAGGTTCTTGCAGTATTTCCCCCACTGCTGCCTAATTTTCAGACGTCTTTTACTTATGGAGCTTCAGTTTTATATATCTGAGAGGTCAACCTGCCATATTGTCTCTTACCCAATACTGCTATCTCATGTGCATTCCCTCGAAGTCTCTTGCGCTATTCCAGCTAATGCGGCATAACAAAGAAATTACCAAGTCTCTCTCCATGGTTGCCCCACACACACCCCTTGTCTCCATCTCACATCAACATATTATGTCCTTTACGTTTAAAGGTTGCAGGGACCAAATCTCTAAATCTCAATAAACGTGGGTTGGGAGAGAACTCTTTCCGAACCCCACTAGCTTGTAGTTTGTCTGTGTTTGACTGATGGTTGAACATAGTACCCCTCGCCCAAGGGTATTTCCACTAGAGCTTCCCTTTGTGCGGCCTCACTCAGTAATGATTTTTCAAAGTTATTCACTTCAGTGCACCATCAAGCTGCATGCTTAAGCTGCATAGGGACGTAATCCATCTCTAAATCTGGTAAGCAGAGGCCATCCTCCTCCCAGAACACCTTCAACATTTTCTACTTACCCCCACTTCTCCTGCCAGTCAGACTAAATTTGTATTCCGCCCACCCAGTTGTTTTAATGGCTCCTTGCAATAGGTATGTTGTGTTCTGTAGAGTGAGTAGGTGATGTGGCAATAACAATACCATATAAGTAGCAATCCTACCTACAGTGGATAATGGCAATGTATTATAGAATTGATAATGACCTGAAATTGCTGTCCAATATGCCATCTTCATGTTGCTACAAAAACAGTGAAGTTCCTGTCCACGGACTCCTCCTTGCTACTCTCTCTCCAATGGGTGTGTTGCCAGGTGCAGCACAGTTGCTTGACCTAAGTTGCCACTATGACGGAATCCATATTATCTTGGTACATTAAGCATCTGCGTGTGTTGTTAGATGCCCTATCTTTCTTTTCTAAACAACAAATATTGGCAGAAGATATAGGTGGATTTTGTTTTTAAACATAATAAACCTCCTTCTGATACGTGGATGTCTTTAATCTATTCGTTTCTTCTCATTAAAAACTTAAAGAAAGCAAAATGTTCTGCTTCAGTTGGCACTGGCAGAACAAACTTAAAACTCTGCCCTCTCAAGCAGGGTGTGGAATTTCCCAGCAGTAAATCTTTAGGTATGGGTCAACAGAACCTTTATCTGGTGCATTGTACTAACTTCATCCATCATTACACGCTGATTGTTTTGCAACTGTAGTCCAAAAACCCACTTCTCAGTCACAATCATCAATACCTTCAGCTTCTTCACCTTCTGTCTCTTGTTGCTTAGGAAGGGGTAGCGAGGGTGAAGGGCAGATTTATACAGCATTGAACTGGAGTGTGCTCCAGCCACTGGTAATTATTCAGGCCATATTCCAGTCCATAATGTTTTGCCCACTATGCCACCCTAGACAGAGACCATCCATATGCAAATCAGTCTTGGACCTGCTTCAGTAGGAACACTTCAGCTCGATCTGCCAGGGATGGTCCTTTCCAGACAGGAACATATGTAACCTCTGACCGGTTTCAGCCGTTTCAACCTCATCAGTGACGTGCAGCTTGAATCCAATCACACAATGAGCATGAGACCCATGCCTGGAAGCTGACAGGTGACTGGAGTACACCGCTTCAGTAGACGAATCAACATTATGTTAATGCTAGTGCACTACAGAAGTAAGAGATATGTTGTGGAAAATAATTAACTGCTACACAGAGAATACAGAAATGAGTTTATACACTGTTATTTGATTAGGGTGCATTTCACTGAGACTTCCATTATTCCCGTTCAGTTCAACACAATTCATAGCTCCACCCCAAAATCCACTCAAGAATAAGCCTTGGCTGCTACTAACCAGCTCATGCGAGGTCTGCACTGGAGTGAATCTCTGGGGACAAAGGTGCACTCAGGGTAAGCAAGTTCCCACTGACAGATCTGGGCAGGCATGGGGAACAAGTCTCTGGTTGGCAGGAGTAAGTTCCAAGTTCCCACTGACAGATCTGGGCAGGCATGGGGAACAAGTCTCTGGTTGGCAGGAGTAAGTTACAAGTTCCCAATGACTGGTGCACAGAGTGGACAGATATATCTTACTAACCTACTAAAGCAGCGCCAAGGCCGCTTGTAGCAGTGACCATGATGGTGCTTCAGGGAGTACGACGAGAGATGTCAAGCCACCCTAAAATGGTCCGTGAAGTGGCCCAAAAACAATGTGGGTCATAAACATATTGAAACTGGTCACAAATTTAAAATCCCAAAAAACTGTGCCACTGCTAATGTTTGTTGGTAAATACTAGTTTGTATGCTCTGTTGTCACACTTCTGTCTCTGGCCTGACCATGCAGCACATAATAACTCTCTGCAAGGCAGGTGTGTGATGCACGCTGGGAACTTTGACTCTTGGCTGTTGCCCCTCTTAGAGACAGAGATGCTATAAACAGGCAAAATGTAGTCACTCAAAATGCCTGGCTCCACCAAACACTCACCCGCTGCACTGCCAAGACTGCCAAAGACTGAAAGGGGGGGGTGGAGGGGGGAGGAGGAGGCATTGCTTCCTGCAAGCTTGCTGTTTAGTGGGCTGACCCAATACTTTTTATAGCACAGCAACAGAGCAATGGCTTAACGTGCCCCTTCAAGTATTATTTTATTTTAATGCGTGTATTTTTTCTCATAATATCAAATTGTTCACAACTAAAGCTGTCTCTGTACCAGACCTGAAAAGGACACCCAGGAATAAAACTAGGGGCCAACCTTGGCCATCAGTGTTCAAACGTCATCCCACAAAGGCAGAAAAAAAAAAATTGGGGATACTGCCGACTGCCTCTCATGAGGAGGTAATGTGGATACTAGGCATTTTCTTATGCATTCTTTCAAGCAGATAAAATGGTGCTAACATTATGTTTATCTTAACGTTATAGATGCTTTAAAGACTTACATGAGAAAAGCCACAAGAAATAAGCTACGATGAGTCTCTAACAACTATACGAATCACAGGTTGAATGTGTGCACTGGGTTTTGAATACCAGGGTGAATAAGATCCATGGGGAATTAGGAGGGACTCTAAATGTTCTTTCTGCTGGGATGTTTAATAATACAATCCTATTGTGATCTGCAACAGAAGAACAATACCTGGACTGGAAAAACACACTTTGCAAGTGTCTCTCAGAAAGATTGTGTATCCTACAACCAAATTTAAATAGTGCTCAATGATCTCTGTTAGAATACAGCCTGACATGGAAAGAGAGCCTTACAAAATGGATTTCATGTCATTTTAATAATACTTTCACTCAAAGTGGTAGAACAGGCTGTTAATGGCTATGGGTACAGAATCCTAAAAAAAGGTGAGGTATGTGAATGCTAGTCTGTTTTTTTAAATACAGTCTTACAATATTATAGGGTATGTATGTCTTTGCACCACAAGCACAGCATACACGCCGTTTTTTGCACACCGAATTAGTTCAGATGCCAAGAGTTTAAGAAACGATTTCAGTGGGGTGCTAAAAGGCGGATCTTATTCCAGCACATCTGGCGACTCTGGATCCAGATGTTTTCAATCCCTCCAACAGCGAAATCAAAGAAACGCATAGACTGTAACAGACTGGCTGGGAAGGTTGGAAAAGAGGGGAAGGTTGGTGGCATGCACGTTAGAGCCATTACAAACACCTCCTTGTTTTAGATGGAAATTGGACCTCTGTCACATGCATGTCTGTGCTCCAAACATTAATCAAATAAACATAGCAGGAATTTCTCTCGTTGTTACTATGTATCATTTAACTACTGCTTGAAAAACATTACCGAGACATGTCGGCTTAAGGAAGTGCGACTTGCACAGCTGGAGATAGCTTGTTTTAACACAACCCTTCCTAATCAATTCTGCGGTTTCTAAGCGCTGTGTTACTTCTAGCCAATCTAATGGCACTCAACCTTGGGAGGATGGAGAGGATCCTGACAGGATAAGAGGGGGTCAGAGTCGGGCGTTGACCTAATGTACTATCTTGCCAGTTTCATGGTTATCTTTATAAATTATAGATTTGGGTAAACATTTACTTCTTATTCGTTGTTCACACTGGATTGGCATACAAAAAAAAACACACTAAGAGCTGTGGATGCATTAAGTAAGTTTTAGAATTATCTAATAGAAGGTCAACGATTTGTTTCATGTCCAAGAGAAGCGCAGCATCTCTAATTCTGGATGCCGAGGGGTTGCTAACTAGGAAGTAGCTAATTCTTCATTGCATTACATGGATGTTTTCTCTCCTGCTCCTTCCACACAGTCCATGAGATAAACATAGACAGCAGTAAAATTTGCAGCAATTCATTTGTGTAGTTTGGCAGAGGCCGCAGTAAAATACTAGCGCGTGAACAGGAGTACCAGAGGACAAAGTTTGGTACAAGTTCACAGGGGAGTAAGACAAAATACATACTTGCATCAGAGGGAAGTGGGAATTGGGGTATGAAAAACGATGGGAGTGATATTTGTTGAAGCATCGTCCCAATTCGGGAATGGAATGGGTTGTGGAGCAGCAAATAAAGGTGCTAGGAAGCTACAGGATGCAATGAAAGTATGACTATGTAAATGTTATTTACCCATGCAATATGTAAAATGTTACTTATCTGGAACCATTTATTTGTAGATTTTCTATTGCACAGTCACCTTTTCTCACACCCCAGCATCTATACGTGGTCTCAAAGCTACAGATTAAAGTTATTCAAGTTTGTAGTCTACTGACAACGAAGGTACTGGTACACTAACTATAGACAATGTCACTATTGTTGTGTTTGAATCTGCTTATTGAACTTTGAATATGCACAATAACTATTAAACAGACAAAGTGCGAGGCAACACAAAGGCACAGAAGCAATACGCCGTGGTGAGCGTCGTATAATATCATGCAAAACCATTACACGCTCGCCACCGTGTTGCAAGCTTCAAAGTACATACGATGAGGTGGCAGCAGGAGAGAAAGTGAAAGTGACATAACAATCATCTATAACCATATAGTAGCCAACAATATCTTGCAGTGAAAGTGCTACTGGGCTGAATCAGTAGCAATACAGAGGCTTGTATATGCCCAACATCAAAATAAAAGCCAGCATTTGCAATGAAATGGGTCTCGCATTTGCTCGACTTAGAGCTATTAGCATTGTAAAGTCCTCACCGGACTTTTCATGCCACATAAATTGAAAATTAAAAGTAAAATAGTTTCACATAAGCGATTTAAAGCGCATCGGCATGATTGTGAAGCACGAAGGAGAGACACAAAAGGAAACAGAAGTTCGCTAGCAGTCAAACCTATTGGCAGTTATGCAATTATCCATGTAAAAGGGTCGATGTCATGCAAAGCGCTCAATTACTGCCGAGCGAGATCGCGCTCCGCACGAAATAAACAGAAAAGTAGGCCAGAAGCCATGCAGAAAACATGGAGTCTCGTATGTTTTCAGTAGTTGGCCGGTTCGCTCAAAGAGGGCTAAACACAGGAAAAGGCATGACGTATGCATGTCTTTTACAAATAAAATCAAGCAAATTTTAAAAGGCAATCCCACGAACCAACAAAACTGATGGGTGTGCGGTGGGCGTGGTTAAAATCCCACAGAAGGATTACCACAGGCTAGAGCATTTACGTGCTCCCTAAAAAGAAGGAAGATTTTCAAACAGTTTCATTTTGCATTCTTTTTATTTTCTGGGGGGAAGAACTAGGGCATAACAGGGAGAGGAAACAACTGCGACAAAATCCCCCTAAGAGCCCCTCCATCCTCCTCCACCCGCCCCACTCCCACATAGCCATCAAGTTTGCTAGTGCATCATTTGAATCTAGACTCCTAGATTAATGTGTCTATGGAGGGGAACTGTTTGTATCAGGCACTGTGTAGTCAATACAATCACAATTTGTACAACACCCCACAACAGATACACTCAATCAGCAGTGTCTGGATGTAGGTTGATCTTAAACTCGGATAAGACGGCGCCCCTTTAAGAGGCTATTCGGTACTTACAGAGCCCGATATTGTCTTCCCTGTGTAATGCAAAACGTTTTGCCTGAGCCCATGTGATGAAAGAGTCCAGGACACCAGCACCGGGGTGGTTCAGGGGTTTTCCACCTTCTAGTGATAAGGTGCTTGGCCTTAAGGAAACCTAGGTCCAGAAAACTAGTGGGCTCTGGACTTAATGTATCTATCTGTATAGGACATACTTCCTACGTGTGCAGGTCCGGGTGATCAGTACAGCTGAACAGAAGAGACATGCACCCTGCCAGTAAGCCTGTAGGCGGAGGCAAGCACACAGCATGTGGAGCAGATCTGCGTCAATTTGATGACAGCAGGGGTAAGCAGTGTCTGTTTGGTGGAAAGAACGGTTAATTTTGGCAGGGGTAAGGTAGGCCCTATGTACAATATAAAATTGAATACATTTAAATCGGGCATTGCTTGGGACGTGTACTGGGCCTTCTAGTATAGCAGTCCATCCTTTGTCTGTACAAGGGTGGGCCAGGTCAGTTTCCCAGTGCCGAAGGGCAGTAGGAATTAGAGCGGTGTGAATGCGCGGTGTCGTCCTGAACCCATCAAATGGAGAAATTGAATGGTGAGGTGAGTAGGAAGTTCTTATGAACATATCAACCCATTAATCTCCCAGTGAGGCAAGTAAAGGGTTATATAGTAGGAATTGTCCTGTGGGTAAGCTCTCATCCATCATCAATGTTGCATATGGGAGAAGAGTGCCATCCTAGTATAGGTCGCCCGGTGTGTGGAGGCCTGCAATATGTCATGCAGTTAGTTCTGAGGTCAAGGTGAAAGTGCCACCTCTAGGAGTACCTAGAAGTGCCAGTGTGGGTGTGTAAGGAACCTGGGAGAGCGCCTGAGGTAGATACATCTGCGGCAGCAGTGATAAGCCACACTGAGCAGCAAGGAATAATGTGTTAGAGCTCGGAAGCATGGGTGAAATAAGGGTAGGATAGCAGATAGATTCCAGGCAGGAAGGGTTGTGGCTGTGTCTGCTACTTGCACACCAGCAAACCATCTAGCAATCCACTGCATCTGGGAGGCAAGATTATATTACTCCAGACGTGGGACTGCAAGTCTGCCTTGGCTTAAAAGGGAGTATTATTTTGCCAATGTGACTCTACAGCATGCGTTCTACCAGATAAACTCCCGTATGTGTCATTCACAGAACAAAAGGAGGCTGCCAGGATATGGAGAGGTACGTTAGAAATGTAATATAATAAACGGGGCAAGCCCACCATTTTCAAGAGCGCGACACGTCCAGCCAGCGTTATTGGTAAGTGTGCCAAAATGTCATTTGGGATCGTAAGGATGCGGCTGCACGTGTAATGCTGTCATCAAAGAGGTCTGTCAAGGAGAGGTATATTCATACCCCTTAATATCGGAACGTGTGGGGTTGCCAGATGATTTGCGTCCCGTTAAGGGTGAAATGAGGGTTGGATAAATCAAGTACAAAAGGAAACAGGCAGGACTTTGCCCAAATAACCTTCAGGGGACCAAAAGGGAAGTAAAATGATCAAGTGTCAAGGCTATTGTGTCAGGAATGGCATATGCGTTTTTAATGTATGGTAATAAGTTGTCAGTGTAAAGGGAGACAGTGTGGATTCAGTCACCCAGAGGCATGCCCCATGCATCACCTTGATTCCAAAGTGCTATTGCAAGTGGTGCAATTGCCTAGGAGAAAAGAAGAGGGGGTGGTGGGAATCCCTGTCTGATGCTTCTGCGTATTTGAATGGGGTCAGAAACTAGGGAACCTGTCTTAACCCTGATCATTAGGTGGGTATATAGCAATTGTATTAATCTGAAAAAAACAGGTACCAATACCGGATCGCAGTAGTTTATTAAATAAGAAGGGACATTCCAATGAATCAAATGCTTTTTTGAGGTCTAATACCATGCACCCAGAGTTAGGCCACTGCTGTCGTGAGTAGGCAATGACTCTAGATTGAATGCCACTATATCAAGATCAACAATCACTATATAAGTATAGGTCGAGTTAGGAATAGTAAATCTATATTTATTTCAATGCAGAGGTAGGTCCATGTAGTGGATGCAATTTAACTGTCATGCAATATAAAGCAAAAAACAGTAACCACAAAACAAAAGCTAACTTAACTTATTTTTCCTGCACCTCAACAGTGTCTGCGTTTCCCGGACAGGTTAACTTCACCTATACTTGCCTCACAAGGTAAGTGAACAATAGTAACAATGCAATGTTACGTCAATGTACTAGATACAGTATTATTATCATTTAGCATTTCGCTAGTGAATACACTGACTCACACTCCCGCCCCCCTCACCCCCGCCACCCACCAGCCCACCCCACCCCAGCAAGACGCTATGCTAACCAACTGTGGTCTGTATTTCAGTTTCTCTGACGTGTGCAATAAAAAAGAACCTTCACTGATCATGCACCATGGAAGGTCAATACACATGACCATAAACTGCAAACCAATAGTTACAGCTAAGTAACATTTCCCATTTGAAAAGTGTATTGTAGTTAAAAATGCGGTACATTGTTACGGTGGGGAGCTTGCCATGTTGGAGAAACTAAAAGTCTTCAACACTGTCAGACCCTCTGAAGTCTCTGGCTACTGACATGAATATCTAAACATTAGTGTTGGCTGAAAATGTGGATTGAGGACCCCATGACTAACGTACACCAGTCAGCTTTCTTATATGATGCATGTGAGAAGATGCTGCTGCTTGGAATCCTTTATAAGGCATTGCATGTCTGACTCAACGGGACAGATCACCTGCCAACCCCGATTTGGAAACTGGCTGGGAAAAAGCAATAAAATTAGTTTGGAGTGGTCTAATATTATCAATTCAATATAAAATAGCCAATCTATCAACAATTTGCGGTCATTATCGACCATTAGCATGATGGCTCTTTAGATGCCTAGCAGGGACATTCAGTCCCATGACAGGGCTGGGAAGATTACTACACTATATCAAAGACAATATTATATTCTCTGAATGTTCGGGAGATGCAGCAGAACTGATACCCTTGCGGGTTTTGGATGACAGACAGTTCAATATAATACAAATAGTTTTCAGTTAAGGGATGTGGTGCAATGTATGAGCTACAAAACCAAAAAAAATATTAGACTATGCAAATTGATCTAAAAAGAACACAAAATACAAAAGTTTCTCACTAATTTCAATTTCCTGCAGAGCAGTTTTCCTATGAATTTGATTGGAGCAGTTTCCAGAGGGAGTGTTGATGACCCACCAAGAATTTACACACCTGCATGGACTTCCAAATACCCTGTTCTTAACACATGCTAGTATTATTAACTATGTACCTCGACACTGGGCCCCAGACGGACACATGCCTGAAACGCACAAACTGTTGCAGGCAATACACACTGTTGGGCAAGAACGATGATTAATTAAATGGCTATATAAGGAACTTAGGAAACATGTAGGGATTTCTTTGGCCTCCCTAAGGAATAGATGGGAACTCGATATACAGAGGACACTTACAGTCGGAGAATGTGCCTTCCTCCTAAAATATTCAAAACAAATTTCCCGAAACTCACGCTTCAAATGTATTCAATTTTCAACACTCCATAAGGCCTACCTCACACCATAGAGATTGATTCGGATATTCCCATCGGTCTCAGCCTCCTGCCCACGGTGCCATCTGCCAAGTGCGGATCTAATACAGATGCTGTGGTCTTGTCCACTACTATGATCTTATCGGGATGACGTTAGGACAACATTGATAACTGTAACAGGTGGGACTCAGTGGCAAACGTTAGCACACTGCATACTGGGTTTATATCCTAGAGCCAAATCAACATACGTGACTTCCCAGTTTGCAGAAATGGCACTTCTGCTGGCCAAGAGGTTACTTATGCGCCATTGGAAATCCCCCAAGCTCCTGTTGATACAACAATGGAGGGATGAGATAAAGCAGTGGGCGCTGGTGAAAAGTGCTGCCATCCGCCGCAAGGAGTACAAAGGGTTACGTAAACGACCAATAGCGATGCAATGGGACATAATGTTACAGAAATGTTCCCCACAGGACAGCGACAAGGATGGTGTTTAAAGGGTTATCGTGGGACCAATGTACAGAGGAGCCATTTCTCCTACTAACATCCGTTATGTTTCATACTGCTTGTACTTATGTTACACTGGCTTTCCCGCGGATCTGGACTCCAGGTGTCATTTTTTGCTTATCTACGGTTTGTAAGCTTACATACTAACAAATTGTTCATTGTGACGAGACAGATAACTGCCTATTCATAATATTATGCAGGCCTAGTCCGCCCCATGGTTATAGAACAGCTGATTAAGCATGTCAGTCCAGGGTCGGACGGTGGGTAAGTTAGCAGGTTCAATGTTATGTTTGCAAAACACATGGATACTGTTTACTTTATATATCATTACCCTATTATATGTCACATTGTTCTAAATCCAAAATGCAGATCTCCGGTAACTATAAAATGCAATAATGTTGCAATAAAGTTGTTAAAAAAAAAATGATTGGTCAGCCGTCTGTTGCAATGAACACTACATTTCTGGTCCACCAAGGAGGGCTCCCATTGCTGGATCGTCAGTGAGAGCTTTGATCCATCCCCACTTTACTGTGTTTAACACGCATACTCACTAATAACTTGCTAGTCAAACACCCCACCCAATCACACTCATGGTCACTGCTTGGTCTTAACCAAGCCCACTATATCAGAGTCTATAGAAATGCCTGACCTAAAAGGGTAACTCAACATACAAGGATGCCACTGTTACTAGTGACAACAAAGGAAATAAAGGGAGGGCACAACAGCACGAAAGAGAGAAAGAAAAAGCTGGAGCAAGATTAAGAAGGGTAGAAAGGAGGGGAGAGAGGGAGCCGAATAAAGCAATGAATGAGAGAAAAAGAGAAAGCGTGAAAAAGAAAGCGATTGAGATAAGGAGAGGGACAGAGAGGGCTGGGAGAGTGAGAAAGAGATGGACAAAGCGAACTACATTGTTATCACAACAAGCACAAAGAGGTGCCATCTGGTTACTTCTATTGAATTAAGGAAGTCAACACACCTTAAATTGGACGTGAATGGTATTGTATCCCACAGATCTAGCTTTAAATTAGTTTCACAGAATGATATCATTACTACCGTAGACACCATTTTCAGCTTTCACCCACAATAAACCGTCTAGCACAAAAGGTGTCTACAGGGGGTTTCTCAACATTTTTACGTCTTGTTTTATTTACATTAAAAAAAATACTTGGTTGAAAGGCCACATGATAATCAGAAAATATAGATCACGTGATACCCCTCACTCATTCCCAACACTTAGATTTGAGAGAAAGATGTAGGGAAACTGAGAATGGAGGACGCTGTTGATGGCCCCAAGAAAGAATGCCATTTCTGAGAGACATTGTACAACTACTTACACTGGGTATACTGTATCAGGGCAAGACTAGAAAATAAGACGAGACACATTCCACCATGTGTTTCAGATGCCACAAGACTGAAGAAGCCTAATTTCATGTGGAGTGGAGCTGAAGGATGACTCAGTGTTTCTAGGAGAGGGTGGCACAAATGCTGTCAACATCACTGGGATGTAAAAAAAAAAAAATGAACTCCTTAGATGATGCTCAAGAACCTGTTTAAAGACCTAGGACATTGCAGATATCAATTAACTTTTGGGGGCCTGGGCCTCATACAACCAACAAGTGCCAAGAACTGGAGATTGGCAGATGTGTCAAGCCTTGCACTGTGAAATGCAGAAACAGATAAGTGCTGCATATTGGAAAAACCGATACAACAGGCCCGTCATTGGCCTCATTAGCATCAAGGAATATGGAGGAAATAAATGTGTCATCAGGTACACACACAACAATCTTGCCAACCCACTCTGAAAATGTTGAAGGATGACCGAGCTCCAGCAGGGCACACAATTTCACAATGTGTAAGTGCATGGACAAGGTCATATATAAAACACTGTGCTGTTTATTGTGTATTAAAACAATGAGATGTGGTGTATTAAAAACATGCTTACCTGGCTGGAGACCTCATATTCTACATGCTTGATGAACATGCCTTTTTTCTCAGGAACCAACTCTACTTTGACAGTGTCCTGTCCAACCAGCTGCTGCAGTGTATGAGGGAGCATCAGTGGGTTGTCTTGAGAGACTTGCATTCTAAGCGGTCCTTCGTCACTCTGCTCCATTATCTACAATGTCAAATAACCCGGAAAGTTTAAGGTTTCAAAAATGTTTAGAACATAAATCCATCCTCACAGTAAATTAATGTAACCTTAGCCTACAGCTGTCCTTAAATTGTATTTATAATTAAAAATGCAGTGCTTTGTAGTTGTCTTATTTAAGCATAAAGAATGAAAAATGTAAATCCAGCAAGCTTCTTCAGCTACCCTAGTGTAACCACCAAAGGTTAGGACCCATAGCAGAAAAAGAAGAGAAGCAAAAAAGTATTCTTTAAGCGCAAGAAAGCACGATTCTTTTAAATACTTTTATTAAGGTAGTAGGCTCTGTACAAACAGCATAGACGTCAGTCAAAAAAATAACATTTCGACTCCAGAAACAAAATAAGCAAAGATAACAGAACTGGAATTGGAAACTAAGCTTTTGGATTTGTTGATGCGTTTTGTATTTTCTTATGGTTTTTGCAAATCTTTAATTTGGAGGCGCTCCCGGACACTTATCGTTATTAATAATTATTAAAAATAAGCATGGGCATAAAGCAAATTTTGTGGCCTCATAAAGCACACTTTCCACAGAAGTTGTGATAATTATGGGAGGTACTTTGTGTGGATGTGGCCACTGTAAAAGGGAAGAATGTGGTCACCCCGGTGAAGCCAGACAGAAAAATGTGAAGGACACAGCCGCAGATCAATAGATGAAGAGAGCTGGTTCATAGCCCCTCTATGTCAATATATTAAACCTATAATTTAAGTAAAATCAAGAAGTCTTGGCTAATGACAGACCTAAAAAACATAACAGAACTTCTGTCACTACCCTTCAAATAAAAAAGTACACAGTGGGATTCATGGAAGTAAACATCTCCCACATCGTTGTATTGGACGTCTGGTATATCATTCTGCCTCATAAAAGTGCCTCCCTTGTAATACTTAAGGGACTAATATACATCAGAAAATAGGCAGAATTATCTAACTTTTTGTCTACTTCAATCATTTCGACCACTCTTGCAAGCTAAACCCATAGCGATCAATTTTTATTTTTGTGCTCACTGCAGCAAGCATTTTATTAAGCCTCTGACAGGACTTAACCCCTCAGGTGCCTTGGACGTAACTGTTGCGTCCTGGGCAGCACCACTCGGGTGCCCAGGACGTACCCATTACATCCAAGTAGGGGCCCTCAGGGGAAGCGCTAGCGCTCCCCCCGGAGCCTCGCACCCCCTCGGGGAAAGGGATGGAAGTGGAATATCTTCCCCTTCCACCCCCAACCCCCCTAGCTCCCCCTGCGGCGTTGGATGATGTCAGGCCGCTGACCTCATCAGAGTCCTACCCCTCTGCAATGGAAGCTATGCTTCCAGTGCGGATCGGAGGAAAAGCATTTCTCCTCCGATCACGGGGAGGGGCCAAGAGAGGCATCAAAGGAAAGGAAAGGCCAAGGGCCGCTTCCCAGGGGGGAAATATAATTTTAGGCCATTTCTTTTTTGTCAGTTTCACGTAAGGGGAAGACCCCTTAGTCAAGGGTCGCTCCCCTGTGGGGGCAAATTTGTTGTAGGCCATTTCTGCCCCTCTTGGGGGCAGATCGGCCTATTTTTATTAAGCCAATCCCCTATTGTAATTAGGTCGATCTTCCCCCAGGGGTGGGGGGCAGAAAACCTTCGACACCAGGGATTTTAAAAAAAAAGATTTATATTTTTTATATATGGGGAGCGGCCTCTTAGGCAAGGGTCGCTCCCCTGGGGGGAAAATTGTCTTTAGGCCATTTCTGCCTGGCCAATTTTTATCAGGCCAATCTGCCCCCAAGGGGGGCAGAAACCAATAGACACCAGGGATTTTTATTTTTTTGCGTCAATTTAGGCAAGGGTCGTTCCCCTGAGGGGCACATTTATTTTAGGTAATTTCTGCTCCCCTTGGGGGCAGATTGGCCTATTTCTATTAGGCCAATCTGCCCTTGGGGGACACAAACCACTTAGGCACCAGGGATTGGTGTGCGTGTGTGTGTTTTGTTTGGGGGCAGCCCCTTGGGTAAGGGTCGCGCCCGATGGGGGCACATTACTGTTGGAAGGCCCATCTGCCCCCAAGGTATACCCCCACCCCAAATAAATGGGGCCAAAGTTGTTCTGCCCATGGGGCAATTACCCCCGATCCACAACCCGGGGGGAGAAAGCCTACTAGATGCCAGGGAATTAAAAAGAATATATATATTGGGGTGGTGGCTACCAACCAGTATGGGTCTGGTTATGCCCCCACCCCAACTGAGGGCTCTCCCCCACACACTAAAACATCTTATCACATGGCAAGCAAGAGGGCATTTGATAATTTTAAAGTCTGATTTTACATTTGGGCCATGAGAGGTTGGCTAATTCTCCAAATTGTCCCACTTGGAATGGTGAGGGCTGCACTTTTTGGACTTTGGGACGCTGCCTTGTAGAAAAATCCACAAGACCTAGACACATCTGAAAACTAATTATCTGGGTGATTCCAGGGAGGTGTGCTTCACATGCACTCCACACCATTTTCTTACCAACAGTGCCCTGCAAACCTCCAACTTTGCTGGAAATCACACATTTTACCCACATTTTTGTGATGGAAGCTTCAGGAATCTGCAGAAATCCAAAAACTTCCTACCACCCAGCATCGTTTCATCTATACGGATAATAATTCTGCCACACTTAACAGCCTGAAAATGTATTTTTTTCAAAATGCTTGTTTGGACCCGTTTTGGTTCCCCCTCAATTCTGACATGTTTTTGGATCTTCCCTGTCACAGGCACTTGGCCCACCTACACAAGCGAGGTATCATTTTTACCGGGAAACTGAGGGGAATGTTGAGTGGTGGGAAATTTGTCCCAGTGTGGTTATCCCACATACAAATGTAGGAAACATTTGATTTTTTTTTTAGCTAAATTTGAGGTTTTTTGAGGATTCTGGGTAAGAAAACATTGAGGGCTCCACGCAAGTCACACCTCCCTAGACTCCCTCGGGTATCTAGTTTTCAGAAATTTTGGGGTTTGGTAGGTTTCCCTATATGGCTGCTGAGCCCAGGACCACAAACGCAGGACCCACCCCGGCAAAAACAGGTAGTTTAGTATTTGATTTTTTGATGTGTCCACACAGTGGGGTTTGGGGCATTCCCTTTCGCGGGCACTAGGCCTATCCACACAACTGAGGTACCATTTTTATTGGGAGACTTGGGGGAATGCTGGATAGAAGGAAATTTGTGGCTCCTCTCAGATTCCAGAACTTTGTCAACAAGATGTGAGGAAAACATGTTTTTTGGGCAAAATTTTGAGGTTTACAAAGGATTCTGGGTAACAGAACCTGTTGCGAGCCCCACAAGTCACCCCATTCTGGATTCCCCTAGGAGTCTAGTGTTAAGAAATGCAACGGTTTGGTAGGTTTTCCTAGGTGCCGTTTGAGCCAGAGGCCAAAATCCACAGCTAGCCACTTTCCAAAAAACACGTCAGTTTTCTTTGGGAAATGTGATGTTCCATGTTGTGTTTTGGGGTATTTCCTGTCACTGGCACTAGGCCTACCCACACAAGTGACGTACCATTTTTATCGGGGGACTTGGAGGTGCACTGGGTGGAAGGAAATTTGTGGCTCCTCTCCGATTCCACAACTTTCTGTCACCGAAATGTGAGGAAAAAGTGTTTTTGGGCCAAATGTTGAGGTTTGCAAAGGATTCTGGGTAACAGAACCTGGTGAGAGCCTCACAAGTCACCCCATCGTGGATTCCCCTAGGTGTCTAGTGTTAAAAAATGTGTAGGTGTAGTTGGTTTCCCTAGGTGACGGCTGAGATAGAGGCCAAAATCCCTAGCTAGGCACTTTGCAAAAAACAGGTCTATTTTCTTTGGGAGAATGTGATGTGTCCATGGTGTGTTTTGGGGCATTTCCTGTCGCGGGCACTAGGCCTACCCACACAAGTGAGGTACCGTTTTTATCAGGAGACTTGGGGGAACACAGAATAGCAGAACAAGTGTTGTTGCTCCTTGTGTTTCTCTACATGTTTTCCTTCCAAATGTGAGACAGTGTGTAAAAAAGATGTCTATTTGAGAAATGCCCTGTAATTCACATGCTAGTATGGGGACCCCAGAATTCAGAGATGTGCAAATAACCACTGCTTCTCAACACCTTATCTTGTGCCCATTTTGGAACTACAAAGGTTTTCTTGATACCTATTTTTTATTTTTTATATTTCACCAAATGAATTGCTGTATACCTGGTACAGAATGAAAACCCACTGCAAGGTGCAGCTCATTTATTGGCTTTGGGTACATACAAGCCCTATATATCCCCACAACCAGAAGAGTCCAGCAGACATAACTGTATATTGCTTTAAAAAATCTGACATCGCAGTAAAAAGTTACAGAGTAAAACGTGAAGAAAAATGGCAGCTTTTTTCACCTCAATTTCAATATAGATTCACACCCATTTCTGTCACTAACTGGAAGGAGGCTAAAAGCACACAAATAGTAAAAATAGGGTATGTCCCAGTAAAATGCCAAAATTGTGTTTAAAAATGTGTTTTTCTGATTCAAGTCTGCCTGTTCCTGAAAGCTTGGCATCTGGTGATTTTAGCACCGCAAACCCTTTGTTGGTGCCATTTTCAGAGAAAAAACCACAAGCCTTCTTCTACAGCCCATTTACCCCATTTTTTTTTCTTTCTGTATTTTGGCTAATTTCTTGGTCTCCTTCAGGGGAACCCACAAACTCTGGCTCCCTGTATAATCCCTAGGATGCTGTAAATAAAAGGGCGCAAATTTGGCGTGGGTAGCTTACGTGGACAAAAAGTTATGAGGGCCTAAGCGCAAACTGCCCCAAATAGCCACAAAAAAAGGCCTGGTAGTGAAGGGGTTAAACACAGGCCTGACTCTATAATGCCCGCCTTACTTGTATCTTAATGTTTGTACATCAGGAAGTGATATCCCGGAAGTCTTTCAAGGGCAACAACAAAAACTGTAACCTTGCGGGCAGGTGACTGCTATCTTGAGGTACTTCCTGATACAATTTCAAGTAGAAAACCCAACCACAGAACTGCAAATTTACACTTTGGCTCCCCTTCTGCTGCTGATGCCACCTTCTCTCTAGTTACTTCAAGCTTGCTCACTTTAAATGTCAAGAGCCATGCAAAGGTAGTGCAGCATTTGTTGATTCTTCAGAATCACCTTGTTAATGGTGAAGTCCAACATTTAACAACTGTGACAATTAGAGAATTGAAATGTATCCAACCACACAGATTACAGAAGATTGAACTACTGAGTAGAACCTACAAGAATTTTAGGCCTTGCCTGCGGATCACAAGAAATTTAAGAGGCAATCTTGAACCCATACACGTACTTTACTGGCAAAGGCAAGGGGTCTGGCTTTTGTGTGCTAACGCATACAAACAGCATTTCTGCATGTGTGTCTTTGCACTCATTAGCAGTTTAAAGCCAGACCGCCTACCTTTGCCAGTGCTTGTTCTGTAATGCTTCTACTGGGCCTGTGCCCAGCTCCTTCTAATTGCATGGTAACGACAAATGATTTGGGTTACGTAAAGTGCAAGGGAGCTGTTGTGAAAACAGCAAGGATAAAATTTGTTCTTGCCCCCATCCACACAGAAAAAATGTGGGCATGCTGCAACATTAATTACAACAAAATGTACAGAATAAAAATAACTAATTAACAAAAAGCATACATTTATAGATCATATACATTTTTTTTTTTTTTTTTTTTTTTTTTAAACAAAAAAAATGTATTTATGCATTTTCATATATCAACACAACATGGAGTGCATGATAACAGGTGCCAGTATCATAATACAAAACTTAGGGGCGCAAACAGCCAGTCTGTCAGATAGGAAGAATCAACACAGCTGCCAAAACAGTAAGCAAATTATGGCTACCACAAATCCAAACAAATCTCACTCAGCAGTGTCAACTCTCTTACATAAATCGAGGTTGTATCTCCTCACTATTCTGGGTCCTCTTGGTCCCAGCCTGCAACCATATCACCGTGCTCATTGAAAGATTCTAAAACCAACCCCCAAGTCATCAATACGAGAGGGCCTCATATGTTGTTGCTCAGTGACTCTCCATTCCAGCAAATTGTTAACCCATAAGACCTTGCTTGGAGCCTGTGGCCCTATCCATCCCAACGCTACTCTACGCTTTGGGAGAAGATCATATACTTTAATCTACAATATGCACAAAATTACACGTCTTTGGTTGTTGATGAAACCCTATAGGTGTAAATCTAAAGAAAATCGTAAATATTGCCACGGGGGCAAGTGGAAGTTCCAGTCATGCTCCTCACCATAGGAACCTCCTCCAGGAGCGGCAGCGGTGGGCGGGCTGCTGAGATTCCCCTAACAATTCAAGGAGCTCTTTAACACCTAGAATTTCTGAGAAACCCGCATATCCTCTATTTGGCATCATTTCTCAGAAGACAATGGCTGGGGAGAATAAAACTAACTCCTCCATTAATGAAGATGAGGGAGGAATTCAGGATCGACCTTTTCGATCCCCCTACAAGTCAGCAGGAGGGATTCACTATGCAAGTTCCACCAGTCTGTCCTGTTCAGTCTGAACAAATGCCAAAGAAGGCAACACGGATGGTATTATCAGCCAGTGAGCTTTAAGAAATTCCTGGAACACCTACATTATCTGCTATCCTCCACATCATGCTCCAAGTGATTTTAAGGGAAGTTTGAGAGATAGAACGTGGACAACAGAAAGCCCACAAAGAGGTATAGATCCAGTTGGGGCAAATCAACAACAGTTTCCTTCAACTTAATATTCGACAAACTCAAAAGCTGAGCAGAGCACCTATCCGCGTTAGAGGGCATCTGGAACACTGCTGAATCCCACATTAGCAAATTCGAACGGAAGATACTGGATACCCAGCACAAAGTCGAGGATACATGGAACAGATCTAGACGTTTAAATTTACGATTTACTCGGATTCCTAAAGGAAATGAACGTGGACAGGATCTAATTAAATTGATTTCAGATCCGATTCAGCAACACGTGTTTCCTGAAGCTCAACCTAAGTCAGATGAATTGTTTATTATGCGGACCCATCAGGTTCCTTTCACCCAGCCTATGAATGCTAGGTATAACTCGCACTTTTCTTGTAAATTTTGGAGATTTCTGCACAAAAGAGAGCATTCTGTCAGACAAAAAGGACTTCAGACTCTGGGCAACTTCCAAATTACTATCTTTTCAGCTATCTCAGCTGCGCCCGCACACCGTCGCCAAGAGTTCAAAGCTATGACTGAACTGTTTAAAAAACGAGGTATTCAAGCAGACATAACACAGCAATCAAAGCTCAAGATGCAACTTAGTGGACAATTTCATATACTTGGATCAGTAAAACAAGAGCATGAACTTTTACAACAGTCCCACGCAAATGCATAAACAAAATGACCGAACTGTTAGAGCATAAAATACTTTACCACCTAACTTAAATTGTACTGCACCATTATGCAATGAGTACAATAATGTTATAACTGCTCAGATTATTTGAACCCTTCCTATTTTTGAATTAAGGGACTAGGACAGACAATGGTCTTCTGGGCAGGTCAGGTTATGTGTGCCACTCCAAAGCACACTGTTAAGGGAGGGAAGGTGGTGGGGTTGGGCAGCCCCCAGGTGAGCATCTGAGACAGGGATGGTTCTAATGGGTGGCAGCCGCATGGGTGGAGGGCCACCAGGGGGGGTAGGAGAAGGTGGGGCGGGAGGAGGCAAAGGGTATGGCGGCACGGGTTGGGTGTTTTCAAGCTAGTTAATGTTAAAATAGGGGAAAAACAACGCAGCTGATTTTTTTGATTGATGTAAGATTATTTTTAAGGGATGTCACCTAGAAGGATGAGAACTGTCTCTTGCAATGTGATAGTAATGGAACAAAATGCTGGGGTATATTAGTCTGGTTCAGATCATTAAGACGCAAATGTGATATTTTTACAAGAGAAACATTTGAAGGACAAGGCCCGCCTACCCTGAATGCCAGCTTACATCCAGCATTACTTCTTTGCTTCATCTCAGGCCTCAATACGCGGGGTTGCAATATTGATCACAAAAACATTCCAATGTGAAATACTCAGATCATTAAATATCTAGGCGCTCGATGGTTGAGGGTTAAAGCTAGAATTCAAAATCAATTAATCAACTTTCTAAGCTACTGTGGGCCCATTGTAGACTCTCCCTTGGATCTGCAATATCGTCATAGTATGTTGAAACAGGCTACGGGTCACTTAGTAATGAGGGGGGGATTTTAATCTACTTCAGAATACTTCTCTTGATTCATCTCGCATGAACAAACAGCAAAACCTACCTAAATTTATTAAGGCCCCACATATTCAAATGTAAGATTTCTCCCCAATAGACTCTTGGAGGGTTGAACATCCCCTGGAGCAACAATGCATAGGTCATTCTAAACTATATAGTTCATTCTCTCGTATAGATTTTTTTGTTTTCTTACTGTCCCACTCAATTCGATTGGTGAACTTTGTTATGCTAACCAATCCATTCTCAAACCATTCAGTCATTTCCTTAGAGATCAATTTTATGGTCCCACCATTTCAGATACCTAGATGGATTTTTAATAAAGCACTGCTCACAAACGATTGCTGGGTTGAACAGATGCGCCAAATACTGGAGGAATGTTTAAATCTTAATGTGGGTCCCACTTCCGACTTTACAGTATGAGATACCCTGAAGGTTTTTTTTTTTTTTTTTTTTTTTAAGAGGTTAGGTTATTTCTTTTCAGGCTGAGCAAAGGCAGATGGATGACCCCAGGCTGCCCTGTATGCAGCTACTAAGGAGCATGTTTTTTTTTTACTGCCAAAGAAATAATTTATCATATTTCATACCTCCAGAAAAGATATGAGGAAAATGAGTACATGGGTAAGTTTCTTGCTTGGCCTGTCAAACGTATAGCCAATGCCAATGCTATTAAAATGATTTGTGATCCACTGACTGACAAGGTAGTACCCCAGCCCCATGTAGTCATTGAGGTGTTTTGAGGTCATTAATCCAGATTATATTCTGAATCTCTTAGCCCGTCCCTCCGTGGCTCTTAAAAATTGGCCAGATGTTATTGACTTGCCAAAACTTTCGGATGACCGATTTAAAATCATGTCTACTCCTGTAACCTTGGCCAAAGTCCAACAGGTAGTAAAATCTATGCCCAATACCAAAGCTTGTGGCAAGGATGGTATACGTGTCCTCAACAGTGATTGCAAATTGTTTACCAAGATCATTGCCAATAGGTTATCTTTGGTAGCTCAATCCATTACACGTGGATCAGAATGGTCTTCTCCCGGCTCTGAATACTGCTTCAACCACAATTGTTTTGGTCCAAACTATAGATTCTTATTCAAACCAGAAGGTCAAGGCAGCAGTGATAAGGTTGGATGGGGAAAAAGCTTTCGATCGTGTTGAATGGGAAGTTTTATTAGTAATTCTCGACAAATTTGCCTTTCTACCCAGCTTCACACAGCTGTTATAAAAGTTATATTTGGATGTAAAAGCCAATATAAATATTAATAATATGTCAGCTGGGGAGATTGTTATCAGACGGTGCACTTTACAAAGGTGTCCAATGTATCCCAACCATTTTGACCTTTTTATTGAACCACTAGCTTCTGCCATTTGTCAGGATCAAAGTATTTGCCCCCCGTATTTGGAGCACCGAAGCTCAAATTATATGCTGGCGATATGGTCCTGTATTTAACAGCAGATTAATCCAAAATTCAACCCACCTTCTTTAAAATGAATGAATTTAAATCAATAGGCAGCTACAAGCTCAATCAGCAGAAGTCTGAAGATTTGTTATGGAACAGATCCCCTGATGCTCTTCCCATCACAATGTGGGCGGGCTACCATACAGAGCACATTATTCGATATTTCGAAGTTAAGATCACATCAAAATTTGAAGATCTGTACACTCTTAATTATGTGTCCACCTTTTCTAAAGTTCAATGTTTATTAAATCACCCCCTTACGATCATAGGCTGGGTCTCGCTGATAAAAATGAATGCATTACACCTGTTTTGTTTTTACTAAAGTAATGATCAAAATTACACAATTCTTTTTTAATGCCATTGATGCAGAAATTCGTGGCTTTATCTCCCATAGGAAGAAACTGCAGCTTACATTTCAGGTTTTCCAATTAGACCACGAACAGGGCAGGCTAGCACTCCTGCGACTTAAGACTTACTGTCAAGCGGCTCTGGTAGACTGGTTGTTGCGCGCACCTAAAAGCATTGCAAGTGATAATAATTTTTATTTGAATATCATGCTAAATGCTTCTGGCATAGATTATTTTTCCTTGTTGAAGATCCCTAGACTACCAAAGAGAACAGGTATAAGATTCTTCTAAATTCTCTTAGATCAGTGGTTCTCAACCTTCTGACTTCTGTGGACCCCCACTTTATCATTACTGCATCCCAGGGACCCCCACTGAATCATTATTGGAATCTGGGGATCCCGGCCTAAACATTGCTGACTTGAACAGCAAAACACTACACAAAAAAGTACAAAAACAATCATTCATCAAACAAAGACGCAAATTATAAGCCATTTTACTTAATTTATAAACAAATATATGTTATAAAACAAACTGAATAGGAAAGTTGGAGCCTTTCTAAATTCAACTGAAGCCATGCCTCTGCACTTGCGCTGCTCCCATGAATCAATCTGAGGATACTAATTTAAGTTTTAACCTCCCATTTCAAATTCCTTGACATTTACAGTATGTTTTAAATTGTACATTTAGCCACTTGATTTATATGGACTGAATTAATATGTTAACATTAATTTTCTGAGCAGTCTCGGACCTCCCAAGGAGTCTTTGCAGACTCCCAGCGTTCCCCGAACCACATGCTCGGAACCACTGTCTTAAATCGTTTCTACCTGATCTGGGAAGAATATAAACTCCCCCCGTCTACACCCACAATTGAATCTTTCCTTCTGTGCCGGGTTAGACTTCAGCTTGGTCGGGCTACATGTAGCCACTGGGCAAACCCGGTTTTCAGAGGAACACAATTTTTTACTGCAATAATTAATTTATCTAATGGAAGGTATTAATAAGGAACAACTCCTCCAAGTTGCACACCCAAATTAAATATTTCTGTTTTAGCTACATGGTTAATACAAACAAACTGTCCAAGAAAATCAGCTGGGCTTCCTTATGGTCTCCTTATTTGGAGTGGGAAATTGGTATAGAATACTACTCCAGAACTTGGGTGTGAATTTGCTACCTGGTTTTGTGAGAAAATTTGCCTCCACTACAGGATGCAAAATAGCTGTTGCTTAATGGTGTTATTACAATAAGCTCAGTGCCTGAGCCATTCAGGCGGTCAATTTCAAAAGAATGGCGTTTGTATCAAAATGGATGCGATATTATACGCTGGATAAGATCAAAAAGATGCAGGCAGGTGGAGGAAGTCATCAGCATGTTTCAGATGTGGGTATGAGGTTGGTGATTGGCTTCACATCATGTTTACTTGTCCCAGGTTATATTTCTTCTGGATCCAATTTTTTTCTTCATCGGGGCAAGGATGAGGCGAATAATCTCTTCTAATGCCCTAGGGGAGTTATTGGGTATTCTGATCTCTTCAGATAATGCTTCCATTGGGCTAATTCAGTTTTTCTTTATAGCTACTCGAGTAGCATGGCCACTGATCCTGGTGAACAGGAAAACAGATGTAATTCCACCTGTCACCCTATGGTACGCCAAAATGCGCAAGATTAACTTTCATGAGAATTTCTAAGCCATAGAGTGGGATCAATTAAAAGGTACAGGGAATTCTGTCAGAACTAGGGAGAATGGGAAGATTAACAGATGTTAAGGTGTAATAGACAGATGTCATTCTTCCAAGGATGATGCAATTTTGCACAGTAATATTTTTCGCATGTGCACTTTCTGATTTTCTGTATTCTTCTGACATATTGTGGATTTGGGTTGATCTTTTTATATATATATTGCACTTTATATAAATCAGAAGAGGAGGAGGAGTAGTTGAGACTGACAGTGGGAGAGTGCAGAGACAACTTTAGGGTTTTGCAACCAGTACAGCCGCACCCGTTGTGGATCTGGGATGGGGTGGGGTGGTAGGTCGGGGTGCGCTGTGTTTAGATATAACTCATGGGTATGCAAGCACCTGCTGTAGAGTTTCCTGTGTGTGCAGCAGAATCCAGACAACAATTTTAAAAAGTCAAGGTAAAGTTGGCGGTTAAAGTTCCTGCTGGACAGAGATCGAAGTTTTGTCCAGTGCAGTTTCACTCATCGTACAGTAGGGTGGAAGAAACATGTACTGTGTTTATCGCAGAACTGTATTTTATGTGGGTAGCTCAGTGGGTTACTGCTGCAGTCACAGATTCTTTTGTTACTCGCAGTTCATATGGTACAATCCTAATGAAGCACAGTGACTTATGAACTATCAACAAAGAGCTGCATGCAAACTGCTTAGTATGGGGTAGGGCCTTATGTTTTTTCCAGCCTTTCACTGTCTATTCTCAGGTTTGCTGAAAAGGTTTCGTTTGGGCTTGTTAGTGAAGTCAACTCCAAACAGAGCTTTAAAATAAATAAATATATGTGAGAGAGGGGCTACAGAGCGACGAGGGGTGCTGCTGGTGGAGGGTGGTAACGAGGGAAGCTGTGGAGGAGGTGGTCATGGGGGCGTGGGGGGGGGGGCGTTTGACAAAAAAAAAATCCTCGCACTGGGCGCCACCTGCACTAACTCAGGAGTGGAGCGTGGGTGTGTATGGAAGGAGGCTGGGTGTTTTCAATCCTAGATAGGGAAATTCTCAGACATTTACAAGAGTCGTTTTCTGTTCATTTTCAGTGCGCAAAACGGCCCACAAAAAGATTTATGAAAACTGGGCGTTTGTTAACTTTTTAATCAGCAACAACTCGGAAGGCCTTCTGACCCTCCTTCCCCTTGCTGGAGAATAAGGCTAGAGGACAACCAGCAATCCCGTCCGATTATCCGCCGCAGTGAATCCGATGTGCGCGCGGAAATGCCTGCCCGACCAGACTGTGTGACTCCGCTTCAGGGAGCTTCCGCCCACTGATCAGTCGTTGGCACATGCAAGTTCCACTTTAGTCAGCAAAAGTTATGTCAATTGGCCCTCAGGTAATCTAGGGCAGCGGTTCCCAAACTGTTTACAACCACGACCCACTTTTTACAACAACAAACTTTCAGAACTCACATGCCTTTAATGGACAGGAGGAGGAGTGATTGTTGAATGTAAATAAAGCGTCGCGTGGTAGTGTTTTGCCACTTAAAGACAGCACATTTTCCACTGAAATGGCCACTAACTTTGCACAGGTATACATGTTCACTCATGAAACTAAATAGCACACAAATTGCGTGCGAAAAGTCGGTTTCTCTGAATATTTATCATTTGTGCATCACCAAATAAAGTGCTGTGACCTGTTTCGATCCTAAAAAAAATCTCTTTTCCAGCACACTTCAAAATTAGAAAATCAGAAATGAAGCACATTTTTTTGAACGGCTAAATGCATGAACTTTATTTACAGGTATTTATAGTTTGTTTTGCCAAAAAAAACGACATCCTACAGCCTTTCCTTTCACACTCCAAGAACTTTAGCAAGATTGTTATATATTTCACTTCAAAAACTAATCTCACTTTGTAGTCGGAGAAAGAAAAGTAAACACCAATCCCACTGTAAATATAATGAGCAGCATTTCGTCAGAAGACACAGAAGACATTTGACCTCTGTCTTTGAAGCATTGGCTTATATGAAGAGATAAACACAGAATTTAAAGACATCCTCATTTATAGCTCGGACTTGTCAGACTCACCAAAAATTGACTTGTGCCCCACTCACTGTGCAGCACACAGATATAAGGGATGACTCTGTGATGTGGCAGAAACAATGGACCCTAGAAGAATTTTGCCTTTCAAAAAAAATAAAAACACCAAGGTTTGAACCCAAGTAGGTGTACATCACGCGATCATATAATATGGTCATCATGGAGCACACTTTCAGTAGCACTTGTTACTTGCAGTGCTACAAAGCTTGTTGCCAAAAGAGCAATGTACAACACAAGTTACTACATAGAATCGAAATGTAAACGATGGCGGTAGGGTGCAGGCTACAGCCCTGGGGGCCTCATTACCAGGCCCTATGATGTGGGGTGGTCTTAACTAGGAAACCCATGTGCAGAGGCGCGACACAGGCACCTGCGGTGCAGGGGGCCATGCCCCTTAAGGGGGGCCCCACTCAGCTCAAGGTCAATGAGTATCTGTAATATGGGAGACTCGAGGGCCCTTCATCACATTTTGCAGAGGGCCCCATCATCTAGTGCGCGCCGTTGACCCAAAGAAGTTAACGTGCTTTTCACTACGGGAGTGCAAAATCAACAGGTTATTTGGCGTTGAGCCTTTAGAATCTACGGGCTAAGAAGGAGCTACCAGGGGGAATAGCAAACCCTGTTAGACCTCATCCTCTGCAGCAGTTTCAGACAGAAATACCAGGTTCGTTCAGCAACAGAAATAAGGAATGGAAAGAGGACAGTCCTTGGTAACTCCACAGACCTCACAATTGCCATTGTGGGCCTGTAACAGGGTTTCCAAACTGAAAGGGATTTCAAGGGTAATGCGGGCTTTAAGAACTCAAAAGAACTAGAATGCGTAATTTAAATAAGCAGTGGCAAAGCCAAAAGGTCTAGCATAGGCATTTTTGAAAGCCTATGCAGTATGCAAAAAAAAAAACACAATGGAACATACAAAAAAAATGTATAAAAGAAATGTGTTGGGCAGTAACCCAGGTACATGTGCACTCCTTTACAGCTAGCAGTGGAAAGGCGATCAGGCTAAATGCTTTCACAAGGCACGAAAGCCAAAGGATGAAGTGGGTGACCCAGTGCCCCATGCTGATACTGTGCAGAGAGGAAGCAAAACGTGAATGACTGCTGAACAGACTTTGGACGAAGAGGGCTCACCTCAGACCATTCTATGCATGTGTATATATAGGTGTATATATTTTGTATATTTTTTATTACATGAGTCTAGTACGACAGCTAAAACTATCTCTAAACCAGACTTACAAAACGGGGCTCTAAATAAAAAAACGTAACTTACCTGGCATAATACAGTGTCTTGCCATGCATAACAGTGTACAGGTGATCACTCAAGGCGAGAGACGCACAATCATGCATTTTTTTAAAGCAGCATTATCAGGCCGCATCCTGTTAAAGGTTAGGCGAGCAGAAGACATATGATGCCACATTATTGTCAGCATCCGTATAAACCCATTGCAGCTCACTGCACTTAGAATAAGTAGCATCAATTCCACATTTTCACCAGAGCATAGACATGCACTGCATTCACCACAATGCATCTGGGCCAACTGTGTGCTGGTATGCCAGACAGTGTGCTCCTACGCCTCTCGTTTCCAAGAGCACAATCTGAAGCAAAACAAATCTTTTCTGGAAACATTTCAAACATGTTGTGTTGTATCATGTCACACTGGGGTGCATTGTTTGAAGTACAAAGATAGTTGTAGTTTCTATCAGACTCAGAGTTACCTATATTCTTAGTCAAACAATGAAGTGTGACAAAGTCCTCCTTATTTAGGACACATAATGCCTTGTGGGTGCTTCACGCCTCCTGTGCCTAGCCAGTGCACAGGGTTGCCACCTTTACAAAATAAATCTATCAGCCATTTCTTCATGTTTTAAGAGTCTGCAAACCCCCGGATGGGATGCTTAACTTCATATAAAGTCATCAGAATTCATTGGTAACATGACTTTTCTGTTTTTGTTTACTTTACTTAACAGTCAGGGATCACTAATGCAGATACAAAACTCGTTTTAAAGTGCTTTCTTCAAATACTTTCTGCTCGAAGTATGCACAGTTAGCTGGGGAGAATACCGGCTTTATCGCATTTTTAGAATTTCTGTACCGACTGGGACACTGAAATACCGAACACTGAAATACCGGCCGTGCCGGTATATAAAAAACCTCCAGGGGGAATCCTACCAGTGCAGTGTCTCCATTTACATACCAGGGGTCACAAATGATGGGGTAATCCATTAGCAGAGGGTGGGTGCAGAAAGGTGAAGAACCTCTATTTAAATTTAAAGAGCATTTTAACACTACATTGTATTCTCCCCTTTGTACTGTGTAGAAATCGAGTTACTCTCTGTGATATTTACTAAAAGACTACCAGTAGGCTGGACAATACTTTGAGTCTGTTGGTTGATTGTTGGGTTCTGAGTTCATGTCCCCCTCCCACCCCCCCCCCCCCCCACCCCCCACCCCCCTCAACTCTGTGATTCCTGGCACAGCTTGTTCTTGCTACCCCGAGAGTCAAGTGCGGAAGGGACTGAACGCTGCTCAGTTTGCAGAGCTGCAGTAGGATGGGCCCCGGGAGATCAGTGGCAAACAACTTCAACCACCACCGTTCGAACTAAAGACCTGTGGTTGGCCCTCAGGGGGCCACCCCAAGTAGGGTCCGAGAAAAGGAGATTATATATATATATATATATATATAAATAACTTTTTGAATAACCTTACTACAGGAAGGTTAATTCTTTCAAAGATTAGGGAAAGTGTTATGCCATTTTGTTCTGGAGAATCAGGGTTCAGCAGATAATTCGATTTCAGAGAAAGAACTCAAAGCTATGGTCAGGGGAGTGATAATTTTCATACAATAAGAACGAGCACGGAACAAGAAGGCTGACATTGATTGTTAAATTAGTGAAAAGGCTTATTTAAATCCAAACACAAGAAGGATAAATTACTTTTAGATAAACCGAGAAGCAAAACTGGAGATTATCAAATGATTGTTGATTCAAACGCAGTATGGCAAAATTTAGGTGAGGAGGTGGGGCTTCTGGAAAAACTAGGGTGGTCCGCAAGTTATGTCACACAATTCTGGTGTAGAAACTACGAGCCCTGTGAGCGATAGCTGGTCTATAAAGCATTTCATCCACTACAAAAATCTACATCAGGCAGAGACAAAATGTATCAAGTTTTATTATTAAACGAAACAGAAATTCACAGATTAATTTCCGATGTGGGATTATCTCAAACCTTTTCCGTCAATGACATAGAAGAAGCTATCATTATTTTGCTGGGTGGTAAGGCTTGCAGTTAAAGTCTGCCCTCAGAATTTTTTTTAGACCGAACAGGTCAGTTGGTCAAATTATTCAATCAATTGCAGGCAGGAGAAAGAATTCTCCCTTTATTTAAAATGCCGTGTTTAACAGTTTTTATAAAACCAAGGCAAAGTGGCAATCGATATAGCTTCTTGTAGACCGGTAACACTTGAATACCTTTGAATTTTAGTTATAGCGGTTGGCAACAGGTTAGCCTCAAAGGTATAATTGCAAAGTCAGAAATTGACTTGCTGGACCTCAGCCGTTTCTTATTTTTTTATCTCCTGCTTCTTCAGTGCCCAGAATGGAGTTGAGGTCTTACTGAAGACCACGTGTGGGTGAAATGGAAGGACCATTATTCATGTTGTCGTGAGACTCTGCGCTGAGCATGTGGTAGTATGTGTGGTAGTATGCTTACGTTGCCAGAATCCATCTGGTATCTTTGCTCATGTCATTGCCTAGAGAGGTGTTCGCAAACTGTCAGGAATAAAGGATGAGAATGGCTGCAACAGTACCGAGGAGTACAAGTCTAGATAAAGATGTCAAACTGGGCTTCTGCTTAGCTTGTAAAGCAAGCACCATGATTTGTAGAATGAGGACTGGTCAAGCCTCAAAACTTGTCCTTTCCAAGATTGGGGTCTGTTCATCTGATGCTCTAGGAAGATTGCAATCCAAGAAGAATTAGTTATTTTTCTGTGATGTCAGTTCCTATTCGAATCACATAGATGGACGCAATTCTAAATGAATGATATGTTGTAAATTGTTAGCTTATTTTTCATCGTCTTATCCATCCCCTTGTTAGTCCAACAATTTTGCTTCTTGCAGTTTGATTCTGCTTATGGAATTGGACTGTCTCTATTCTCCTTACTGGTCCTCATGATGAGTTTGATGCCTATTATCTGCATTACTAATCTTCATCTTCAATCAAGATTTGTAAGAATGATTTTTCCTCTCCTCCTGTTTCCTCCTGCTTAGGACCATTTTAGGGAGGCACCTGACATCTTTCTGTTTTTTACTATTCTGTGCATCATGGACCCAAGGTTACCAGGAGTCACAGCCCGCTCTTAGGGCATTCTAGAAGGACATTAATCAAATAGTTCTGTACTTGATATCTTCAAAAGGAGTTGGCCTAGATAACTGTCGCAAGCATCAGTCATAAAGTTAATATTTTAAAAAAAGACAATAAAAGGGAAGAATGTGCAATGTTTCATGTTCCTACCCTTATGGGGTATACTACAGCCCCATTAGTTAAGTAGAATAAAACAGGGATTAGGCCCTCAACACTTGAATTTGGGGAGGGGTCGGGCAGGGGAGAACTTTTTGCAACACAGTCTGGGAATGGCCTGTGATACAGCAATATTGGTCCCGGATATGTAAAACAGTGTCTAGGGAATCTAGGGAAGCAGGAGAGCAGGTTACCCCTGAACCCAAAACGATTCTGCTGGGACTGATGAATCAAAGGGGATACCAACAGACCACTAGACGATTTGTGGCACTAGAGCTACTGGTAGCCAAGAGAGACATTTTTCAACACTGTTGTGCTGGGAGGGTACTGCTGATAAAGTAATGGACCCAATGCATGGACTGTTCTGCAAACGCGGAAGAATATGGGGATAAATCCAGGGGTTGCCTCCAAAAATATCACAAGATCTGGGATATGTGGTAGAACTATCAATAACATCTTTCACCAATTTTCTACTGAAATATTCCTCACTGTAATGGTTTTTGGAGATCAGCTATGGAGCTTGGCTTGTGCTATGTACTTCTTTTGTTGCTTTTGCTCTATTTACCTGCTATAAAACAAAAAATAGAGTTGACAAAAAAAGACTAGCCTGTTTTGTGGCCCATCAAGGCATCAACAACTAAGAGCACAGTGTAGCCCTCGTACAGAGCTTCCTCTCTTTATGAAATCCTCAACTCACATCCCCCAAGCTTTAGCAATTTTCATGGTGAGTACTGTAATTTAATTTCAAACTTATTTTTAAAGGAAAGAATAAGCGTTTTATGTACACACAGAAATGTAGGACAAATAAACTGAAGACAACACTAAAAACACAACATTCCATTGGAAATATAAGACCTAAATGACAATTATAGAGCTTTTGTGATTAACCACTACGTACATAAAACATGGGGGCTCACGTACAGTGGTATCTTGTGTGCAGGGATACTGGTGTTCAACATCAATCTTCCACAACTTGATTAACTACGAGCTAGGTTTACTACAGCCAGTCTGTGGAGCCAAACAGAATGTGTTCGACCTGGCAGCCCTTGGCGTGGTTTCCCTGTAATTTTTGTTTCTGACCCCTGTTTTTGGATCTTGTGCTGTAATTCGTTTTTGCTGGTTTAGATACTCTGGGCACTTTACCACTGCTAACCGGTGCTAATGTGCAACTGCTCTCTGACTAAAGGATATTAGTAATAGGTTTTCCATTATTGGCACATTTATTGGTACGTCCCTAGTATAGTGCACCATGTGTGCCCAGGGCCTGTAAATCAAATGCTACTAGTAGGTCTGCAGCACTGATTGTGCCCCCATATGAGCATCCCTGTAAACCTGTCTCAGGCCTGCCACTGCAGTGTCTGTGGGTGCAGTTGTGTACTGCCAATTTGATGTGGCAAGTGTAACCACTTACCAGGCCCTAACCTTCCCCTTTACTACATGCAAGTCACCCCTAGTGTAGTCCCTAGGTAGCCCCATGGGCAGGGTGCAGTGTATTTAGAAGGTAGGTGGTGTGTTTTACATGTCCTGATAGTGAAGTACTGCCAGAATTGGTTTTCATTTCTGCAAGGCCTATCTCTCCCAGAGGTTAACATGGGGATTGCCTTTAAATATGTTTAAGTGCAGTTTCCCATTGGGAGCAGATAGAGATCTGGAGTTTACGCTCTCTGAACTCACAATTTAAAAATACAACTTTTGATAAAGTTAGTTTTTAGATTGTCTGTTTGAAAACGCCACTTTTAGAAAGTGGGCATTTTCTTGCTTAACCATTCTGCGCTGCTGCCTGGCTGCTGAATACTCGTCTGGGTCAGATTGACAGCTGGGCTGTTTTTTCACTCTAGACAGTGACACAAAGGGAGCGGAGGTGTGTCCTGCATTTCCTGATGAGTCTTCCTCGGCTAGAGTGGGAGGGAGGAGCGTTCACCTGCACTTGAAAGGGCTGTGCCTGCCCTCACATAATACATACTTCAACCCATCTAGAGTGTGTCTGTGGCAGGGCAAGGAAGAGGCAGGGTCTTGTGCACTACAAAGCCTCCCTTTTGAAGTTTGCCTACTTCAAATGCAGAAAGGAGTATAAGATTTGGACTGCTGACCACACAACTTTAGAGGACTTCTGGATCAACAGGAACCTCCAGGAAATCCAAGCACCGCTGAGGGCACATCAGAAAAATTGACGCAGCGCCTGTCCTACAGCTGAAAATGAGATGGATCGCCTGCCTAGCGGCTGGCGAATCGACGGGGCACTTTTTCTCAATGTGGACCCTTTGTACAGCGCATCGGAATTTTCCACGCATCGACCCTGGGCGTCAAAATCATCAACATCACCGCACAGACCCGAGGATGCTTGTCCAGCAATCGACACATTCCTTGTCTGCGAGGAAAGAATCAATGCATGGCCTCACTTGCGAGTAAGAATTTGACGCATTGCCTGCTTTTCGGATGCACGTTTGCCGTGGGGTTTTATTTTCGAAGCATATCAGGCACCCTGTGCTTACACAAAAGCATCCATTGATTTCTATGGATTAAGACTATTTTTACTTAAATGCATTTCTTTGCTTGTGTATGTTGGATTTTTGTCGTTTTGGTCTTGTTTGATTTATATAAATATTGGCTATTTTTCTAAACTAGTGTGGAGTCCTTTTGTGGTGTTTTCACTGTGTTACTGTGTGTGTTTGTACAAATACTTTATACATTGCCTCTGAGATAAGCCTGACTGCTTTTGCCAAGTAACTAAAGGGAGGTGAGCATTGGTTATTTTAGCTGTGTATCTCCCTTACCCTGACTAGAGTGAGGGTCCCTACTTGGACAGGGTGTAAACTGACTGCCAACTAGAGACCCCATTTCTAACAGATTGCTACCGTAGGCTTGCTCACAAACTCTTGGTGTCCGGTTAACGCTTCTATTGGGGACCTAGTAGCCTGTGTTCAAGTCTGGAATGCAGTTCTGGATGAGAGAAGGTGAGATCCAAATTAGCATAAAAGTCACAGTTTAATATGGGTGATGGAGAGCACTAGGTGCTCAATTAGGGTTAAAACACTGGGTATCACCCTACCACACCTACACCTAAAGTCCACCAAACCTTCAATGGCTCATATTGCAAAGCTGGTTGGTCGCAGTCACGTTTTTTGGTTGGAACAGGCGTGCACAGGATTCAGGGTAACCAATGGATCTAAGGGCACCTCAGTTAGGATGAGTGGGAACACTGATTTAATGTTAGGGTTCACCTCCTCATTTAAATATCATCCATTGGACCCTAGTGGATAGACAGAATTCACACAATCTTAGAATAAAGGCACACTCACTGACTCCAAACTTTTGTGGGTGGATGTGCCCAGCATTTATTTTGCTTTTGAGGATATTGGCAGGAAGATATGCTTTGTCTATTAACTTAGACCACAACTGGGCTCCTTTGGCCAGCGTCCTTAGCAGTTAGGTGATGCCCATCACAACACAATGTGGGCTGCAAGAAGAAGTTACACAGGTGCTATATATAAAATGGCTGGGGCTGGCATATAGTCCCCTTTCCCAACAGACACACATGTGATCAACCATTTACAACTCTAAAGACCAAAGCATTAACGACGTAGAACAAAGACAAAGTGGGGAAGGTTCAAAAGTTTGTATAGGTGGTCACGGTTTCCATCTTTAGTTTAATATTCATACTGTATACAATCTCATAGCCTCACAATACATACGTAACATGGCATAGAAACACACACACAGTGTTGGCACACATCATGGGAGTAAGGAGTCCAGTTAACAGGATTACACAGATTTTAGAGTGAGGGTGGAACGGCTGTCTCCCTTTAGGGCTCAAGGTTAAAAGGTCTGCGCCTGTAATTTGCTGCTACTGTCAGCCTGGTGTGACCAGAAAGAGATTCGACCTATAAGGACAGCAGTGGCGGCTGGTGACATTTGAAAGTGGTGGGTCGTAAAAGTGCTGGGTGAGTGCACTGTGGCGAAGGAGAGTAGCGAGCGAGCCCAGCCATCATAAGGGAGGTTCAGAGAGGTTTCTCCTTCTGCGAAATTTTTGAAAAAAAAAGAGTGGGTATATGTGCATTTTAAAGCAAATTTGAGAAAGCAAGAAGGTTAATAAATCAAATCTACTGAGGATTGAGAACTGTACTAACAGTTTTGGGGCAAGGGCTATGAATTTGGCAAATGCTCTTTGTTTTACAAACAGCTAGCAGTTTACAGGTTGCCTTGTAAACGTTTTGGAAACATCTGCTGTAAAATTAAAGGGATTAGCACTTGGTTGCAAAACCAGGAATGAAGATAAACGTGCATCTACTGACTGGAAGGTTGTGGCTATCTTGCGTGGCTTTAGGACAAGGGTGGGTTTATACCAAATAATCTGTAAGGAAACTGTACTCAATGCCTTGGTTGTGAACGATGGGTTTGATTAACTGTTTTTTAAAATACTATTATTATTAGGGCAGTCCCCACTGTTATTTGTTAAACTTGTGTTTAAAGTCCGTCATACTTCTGCCCATAGTTTCTCTTTTGGGCATGATTTTAATGATTTTATGTAATTAATAAGCCAATCTAATAGTATTATTATTACTTTCTATTCTGATTTTAAGCAGGTTCCCCTTTCACTGTCTGATGGTACATCCCTCTTGACCCTTTATTCTGTTAAGGTTACTATATGACTCCATGCCATCAGGGGGACCACAGGCCAGTCAATGGTTTCCTCCAAGAGGCTATTGCATTTTGGAAGTCGTAGTCTTTATTCACTTAAACAAGAAAAAGAGAATGGGCTAACGCCTAAAAACAATGATTTGTAAAAGTAAACTTGGTGTTTCTGAAGGAATGTGGTCATCTGGTAACTACACTCTACAAGGTCTTTCTTGGGACATTTCCGCATGGTGCCCTCTCTCTCCATACTTTTTCTTGCACTCTCTGTTGGCGCTGGTTTCCTGTCCTCTGCCTCTCTATCGTCCCATCCTTCTCATTCTGTTTGCTATTCCATCTAGTCCCCCATTGCTTCTCACAAACTCATGCAGAGACCACACTCTTTGTGTCCCTCTTTCAGTTCTCTTTAGTTAACTATTCACACACTAACCAAAGGGGTCTGGTTCTGTGGACTCGGCCTCTTCTTGACTCTACTTACAAAATAGGTGATACTAGACAGGTACTTCGCTTTAAAGTTCTATTTGTCCGGATCAGTCTCTCTCTCACTTCCCACATTTGCCTTCAATGCTCAAATGTGTCTCTCACTTTCGTCGTCCTCACTCAATACAATATTTCCTTCTTCACTCCCGTGTTTCTACTTCTTATTCTTCAATCTCTCGTCATCACATCAGGGCAGCAGGGCCCTGAAGCCAGCTCCAGATGACCCAGACAAACACGCATGTGCACAGTACGGCCTGTCGGTGTTGGTTGCAGGGGCCTGCCTCTTCTGCTCATTTTGGTACCCACAGCAATCTTCACATCTGAATATTAATACACTCCCGAACAGCCTGACAGGGCTGTGGAAATGCGACCTCGGGCGGAGGCTGAGACGCCCCACCGCGACCCCGATCTCTGTCTCTTTTGTCTGCCCCTGCACTGAGAACACATTTCGAGATGTGCCGTGCTGAAAAAGGCACAATGGAAGTTGGGCCACCGCCCATTCTTTTAAGTACTAAGTCAGAGAAAGGACCATAAAACGAACTTCAAAGAAGGAAAACGAATACCTAATAACAGTGTGTGACACAGCCTCCGATTTAAAATCATGCAGCATATATAATTACTTGGGCCTTACATTCTCCATCCAATTCTTGATGCTGAGGGCATGCCTCAAACCTGAAATGGAATTTTGCTAATTAAACATATTGGCTCTTCTGTTCTGTGCGTTTGCTTTGTATGGGCCCGGAGCTCCCGCATTCTTATTAGGGGTGGCTGCTGAGAAGATAAACCACTCTTAGCACAGGTGGGTGAGAGAACCACCCGCAGGCCACACCACCATGACAGCAGTACTCCTAGACAGCACACAGAGGCAGCTGAGCTAATATTACAACGCCAGGCTCGGAGCTGCACTGAACGCCATCTTTTACAATTACTGCGAGCACTTGGACACAGAAAGCGTTATTTCTCGGGCTGGCGGTAGTGTCGGTTCTGGCAGCGGTATCAAAAGGAGAGGCCTTGGGGGTCAAGGAGGAACACTGGAGCAGGAATACTTTGTAACCCCAGAGGCACAGTTGGAGACTGAGCGTCATTATTAATCTCCCAATAACAGTTTGTGCAAATCGGCAGCATATTTTCACAACTAGTTGTTCACTTTTAAAACGATCCTGTTTCAGAGAAAGCTCGATTCTTACCCGCATAACATTTGCTCAGAACTCGTGAGCAGCGGCTGCCTCTGGGCGTACACTGGTAATGGAACCGTGTGACCAAACCACACGTTGTTCTACAGTTTGGCCCTCGCACAACAGGATCTCTCCTGAGTTAATGTAGACGCTGCTTCCTTGCTGTTTATGCATGACAGCAACGTGATGACTGGTCATTCATAGCAACCCAGTGATCCTTAGGAGGCCTGGGGGCTGTAATACCCGAGTTCCTATCAACCCTCAGGCAGGAGAGGCTTCAAGTGCGCATGTCGGGCTGGTCAGGGTAAGGCACCTGTCCAACCTGACATGCGCACTTCACTCCAAATCCCAGCTGAGCAGAACCAGGCTGTTAATTAAGCCCCACCCATATCCGTTCTACTCATGCAGAAAGGCAAACTCAGCCATGCTGTTGCTAAAATTACAGCATGCACTGCGGCCAGTAAAAACAAAAAAATCTAACTGTTTAAAACATTTAACATATGGGGCCCAGGGCAACAAAACAAACAGAGGGGCAATGCACCCCGCACCCCAATAAAGGAACGGCCCCTGAAAGACAGAACAGGAAGGGAGCTTGCGGGGGTGTGACCAGGAGTGTCTTGCCAGAGGTGTTTAGGTTTCCCAATACACAGTATTGTCATGTTTCCATTTAGTTTTGGGAAGTGATTGCGCATGCAGCTCTGCACCTCAGTAAGACAGTTCTCAAGTTTGGAAAGTAATTGAGGTTTATTGTGTTCCAGGCCAAGGAGCTGGATATTGTCAGCATATGAAAAATGAGAGAAGTCATAAAAGAGTCAAGCAAAGCCATCCAGAGCCACACATACATTTTTAACAATATAATTCACAGAAACGTTAGTACCTGAAGGGCAACAAGACCAGGGGTTGCAGGTGATCTTCTAGCAAGGACACAAGACATTTTGCCACCGCACCTGAGATTCCTAATACTAAATGTGTGGAAACGAGGATAACATGATCGTCAGTGCCTAACGCTGCTGATAATGTATAAACTACTCACATCTTCAATCATAACTGCCAAGGCAGGTACAGTGCTATGCCTGAAATACCAGTTGCAATGGGTGAATCCAAACTGATTCCTTCACGTAAGCTTAGAGTGACGTGGAGATAATCCTTTCAAACCCATTCCCCAGAATAGGGAGAAGGGTAATGAGGTGAAAATTATCTACCACCAAGCTGGCCACTGTTTCTTTTTTATGTTTTGTCTATAAAGAGCATGCGCTGTCAGAAAAAGCTACTGTTATAAAAAAAAATCTTAATAAAAACAGGCTTAGAGCCCGCCCATTGGTTGGCGTCCACTTAACTCTTGGTTCCTTGCTTCTCACCAGTCACGCCTCCTGCCAGCTGCTCACCTCCTCCTGCAGTCTTCTTCTGGCTTCTGTCCATGCCTTCGAGCATGGACCCAGCACAGCTTCCTGTTTGCGGCCAACGTCCTTCCATTGGCCAAGCACTTTGTAGGATGCTGGCCAAGCACTTAGAGTGCATTGCACCGTATAACCTCCCCACCCCCTGCTGTCTGTTTACCAGTGCCTCCCCTGCCCAAAGTTTCCCTCTGCTGTCTGTTCCTCCCCCACCCGGTTTCACCCTCACCCACCCATCTCTTACTCGCCATTTTCCCTCATTCCACCCTCTTGCCATTCCCACACCCTGCCTGCCGTTGTTTAACCCGCTGCCTCCTCTTGTGTTGTTTGACTTTCCCCAATTCCCTATCCCTGTCTCTTTTTTTGTTTTGTTTATGAGTTGCACGTCGGCAGGGGCTGCTGTACAACATGACTTAAAGGAAAAAAAGCACCATGAGGTAGTCAATGCTGTCCGCGTCATAGTGCTTTTCTTCCCCCCTTTAAGTCTAACTGCATTGCAAATGGCACTGCTGTGCAAAAGTTGTAAAAGAAAATTGCCAACACATTTTCCATGGGCGAAACAATTTGACTTTGCCAATGCTCATTTTTATTTTTAGTAGTTATTTCTCTAATTAACGAGTACTACACCTATTGGCAAAAATCGATTGTACATGTCAGTGAGATGAGGTGCAAGCTCTAGGGCCAATGCTTGGAAAGGGGACACAGAATACATGATATCTAGTGATCCCAACTTATCTTTTGAAGTTAACTTCTGCTACTTCTTGTATACGTACACGTAAACAACAGAGAAAAGATGTCCGGTCGAACTTTGAGCAGTGTGATTGGATGAATTTAGGTGTTACACTTCGGACCGAAAGATATTTTATAATCTTGCAGGGGAGTAACCAGAGGATTAAAATAACCCCCACTTTGGGCCATACCTCAAAGCCAGACAACCCGACCCTCCTTAAAGGAGTTCCATTCACACTTACCTTCTGCTTTCAACCATCTTATCTAGCCATCCTCTCACCTTTCCGTCTATCCATCCAGTAACCTGTTCCTCCTTTCATCTTTCGTCATACATCCAACTATACTTTCCTCAATCCAGCCATCGTTTCACTGTTTCATATATACATTCATTCTCGCACTTAACACTACATCCCAGTATATATCAATCTTTCCGCCCAACAATCCTGTCTCCTTTCTCTTCATTTCACATCTGTTTATTCTTCCACTCACTCACTTTTCGATCCTTTCACTATTCAATCCCTGCTTTCACCTTTCCTTTATTCTTTTTACCCTTACATTTATCATTTTATTCTTGCAAGTTGTACATCCTTTCACCCTGCCATCAATTCATTCACCCTTCCTTCCACTCGTTCATCCGACCTTTCATCTTTCCTTCTTTCTTTTTCTTCATCTCTTTTGTTCATCCTTACTCCCTTTATTTCCCCTTTGCATCTACTCCTGTTTCTACTCCCCTTCCTTATTTTTACGTTTTGATGTGTCGCTCACTTACACTTTCCTCTCTGTTTATAAATATTTGTTTGCTTTTTTCACTGTGCGGTCAGCCCATGGACATATCTCTCTGCCATATTATTTCCTAAGGATGTCATTTATGAGCATTTGCCTGCAAACGTAGACACAGGAGGTCCATAAGTAAAGAATGCTTGACCGGGAGTGACGTCACCAGCCCATGGGGCCCAGGGACACCCCCGCTTAAGATGCTGAAGCAGTGAGTTCAAGGGCCACTGCCTGTAATCTTTCCAGTCGTATGAAGAATATGCCAGGTACCAGAATGTCAAAAGTAAAAAATAGTTCAGTGGGTAGAAAAGCATCTACAATATTAATCATAAACAGAGGGTAAGTGATTTTAGACCTGTCGGCGAAAACATTCTCCTTCCACTGACAACATGTTCACCATTACTACAAAAACGTTTACACAGATTAACCTCTTCCGCTCTAGTGATTATCCTACCAAAAGAGAAAACTCTGGTCTCCGACAGAATCCTCAAGACAAGGGTCTGAAGCTACCAGAACTAGACAGCACTTTGTGGCATTACAGCACTATATAAATCTCGGCTAATATAACTTTGTAGTGGGGTAAAAATGACTGTCTAGCACCGGGTTCTGCAAAGTCGGTCCTGGATTGCTGGGTCCATTCCAGGGTTTTAGCATATCCACATTTAGAAACAGGATGTTTCAGAATTCTACATTTTTCTAAATGTGGATATGCTAGAAATCTGGCATGGATCCGGCTCTCCCGGACCGACTTTGCAGAACCCTGGTCTAGCATTATTGTCTAGCATGATTCTGTAACATGTTCTGCACATAATAAATTGTTAAAATGCTCTACTTACGTGAACGAGGTGTTCCTCGAACTAATGTATTAACGCCAGGGTCACATTTGATCAGACTGTGGCTGGTCGTGGGCCAATCGTAGGCCTGATATCCTGCGCCAACTGCAGGCGACAGATCTTTTTTTTTTTCATGAAACGTAGTTTATCATAAATCATTCGGTTCTTGCGTTTAAGGCATGCGTGGGCTATCAGTGTGTAGGAGGCATACTTTCAGCTGAGACCTTGACGAAAAAGTTTATTTTGAATATTTTCAGACACTTTACTCGTTATCACTGGGTCTTACTAGAGGGAGCTATGTTGACGCAGCAGCTCGGGAAGCTCGAATGGAGTGCGAATAAATTAAACCCTACTCCGAGAATCTTCCAGAATCCAGACTATGGAAGCTTGCACAATCCAAAATACACAGAAAGGCTGGAATCTCGTAGCCAGAAGTCAGATTGTTTTTGCGAAACCGGAGGAAAAAGGCATTTAATGCACCATCAGTCACGAATTGGAGTAAACCGAGACCCTGCCATCACAAGTTAAAACAGTAACTTGTTATTCAGAAAGGACTCTAGCCCTCGCTTCACTGTCCCCGAGGGGGTCAAAGGCGGGCCATGGCTGGAAAAACAAAAACACTTGCTCCCAGGAGAATACTAAATAGAGATGTCGAGAATTGTGCATTTATTAACTATAAAAAATGTCCATGGCTTTAAAAGTCCTGAAGTATAATGCATCCATTCTTTTCTAGTGTACCCGGAATGAAGTTCTGAAACACAGAAAGACTTCTATACCAAAAAGTAGTTCCTACGCGCAAAAAGTACCGAAAATGTAACTCTCAAAACCTTTTGACTGTTTAGCCACTAAAACGAAACACATTAAGCTAGATGACAGATACAGTTTAGCAGAAACCTTTATTAATAATCACGTTCTATCATTTTAGAACTAACATGACAGCAACAGAAGTTTCATTAGAAGTATAAAACAGCGTTGAGGCTTCCCATTCAGCAGTCACAAGTAGTCATCTATAGATTGCAAGGTAATATCTTTATCTGGTTGCAGCTATTTATCAGTACAGGATGAGCTGAAATGAGGGCCTGGTTCTATATTGTGTCACATAACACATTGTGGTGACGACATGTCACGGCCCGCGCTCTTGCATTCTGACATCAGATGTTGGTTTTCTAAGTTGAATCTAAACTCAGGATACCACCAGCCCGAGCTCTCAAATATCTTCCACCATACAACCACATTCTTGACCTATGTCAGCCTCCAAGGCAACCACTACCTCAACTTTGGCATTTCCTCACCAGAAGAAGTCTTTCAGAATGCCATTCACAAGGTCCTGTTGGGACTGGAAGGCGTCATGAACGTCAGCAACATCATCTTTATATCCTCTCACCGCCTCGTACCACCAGAGGAGAATGGCTGTCACTCTCCAGGAAATCAGCAAAGTTTGGTTGACTCTCAACAACAAGCAATTCTTATGGTAAGAAATTGGATTTTATGCCTAGGTGTGCTCCAGAGACAGAATCTGAGCAGACCCAGTAAAAAGAGCCAACTACAGGGAGGCTGAAGCCCCCAAGATTGCCCTCAGGAGTCAGAAGTTTTCTGGGACTAGTGACATACTATTGGAGAATCAAACCCAACTTCGCAACAGTGAAAGTGCCGCTGGGAAACTCACAAAGTTACCAATACCTTGGGCCCAGAGACAGGCATGATAGGTAGTGTTTCAGGACCTTAAGAAAGCACTTGACAAGACATAGTGACATCAACTTGGACCCACCAAGGAATTTGAACTTACTGTTGATGCTACTCCTAACGGACTCAGCCGTTCAAGCAACGGGTGAATAACAACCAGTGGGTACTGAATGTCTTTCCGAGTACGCCCAACACAGATATGAGGAAAAATTATGCTCATATAGAAAATAATGATATCTACAACAATGTCTCAACAGGTATTAACAGAAAACCCAATTGAATACATAATGAATAGGAACACTATGGGAGAGCACTCAAGGTATCCTTAATCCTGTGTTATTCAATCTAAAAACAATAAGAAATATATGTAGCAGCATCAACATTTCTCAATAATAGGTGATGTGAGTCACTCAAAGTGAACACATAGTGCTTGTGAATGGCGCATATGAAACACATCACACTGTTCAATCAATGGAGAGAATTCCCCTGTAACATCAGTGCCTATGAATACCAAGGGGACTGAAAACACTATGGAAAGTGCTAAATGAGAAGAGAATTCTCCTGCAAGGCACAGACTCGTCATCCCGTGCTAAACGGGACATCAGATGCTACTCCTTTACCACACTGGATATCAAGTAGAGACAAATACTAAAGTCCATTCAAAGATCAATTACGATACTCTGCCATGGACATCGGCCTTGCTGAGGTTGATGCAAGTTGCCACTGGTGCCTAACTAACAGGACATCTGACAGACCAGCACTAAAAATAACAGAAGAACCCAGTGGCGGCCCATGTCTGGACGCAAGTTTTGACTTTGGGTCCCTGCCTGATGGACGCTATAGAGTATTCTCTGAAGCATCCTTCAAATTACCGTTGTCAATGTGGGAACTCACACGAACCTTGAAGAAACAATGAATCATCTAGCCAAGATCTTTGCCATGTTTCAGCTGATTAAAAGTATGAAAAGTGACAATGGCTCCCATTTCCACTAAATGAGTTTAGGGAATACCTTGAGCATTACCCATAGAGATAATGCTGTGGTATCCACAAGCCAATGGAAAGTCGAGAAGCTTATAAGGACTGTGAATAAAGCAATCAGCAGTGGCCTCCAACAACATGACGACGCTGAGGGCGTAATCAAGCTTCTGAGAGCCTACAGGCACACTACCAACAGATTGCCTGCAAACATTGTGTTTGGATGAGCCACTAAAAATGTAATTCCCCACGTCAAATCAAGGTCCCCTACGCCACCCGACATGCCATCTAGTCATCAGAAAAGAGCTGCTAACAATGCTGAGGTGAGCAAGGCCCAGAGGTCTTGAGATTCCAATATAATGGTCGGTGAGTGAGTCATAGTGCACAAAAAGCAAAGTAGGGGAAAGTTCAGCCTTTCTTTTGAAAGATACCCTCTTTTAGTGACAAGCCAGAGGGGAACCATGGTGACAGCCAGAAGGGGCATAGACTATGTCACTAGTAACGCTTCTACATGGCAAGCACTCACTTATCCAGGCACAGTACTATGTGCCAAAGTGAGAAAGCGTGTCTGGCTCCTTCGCCACTGCTGCAGTATCGATATCATTAACCATAGGCTGTTATGGGCCTGTAATATTGAAGGAGTTTTGGCTGCAGTGTTTGCTCATCTTGCTGCTCTAGCTCTGACTGCCTCACTTGTCCTATACATTTCCCACACCTTCTCACCATACTTAGAATGGGAAACACGTAACCGTACAGAGGAGGACAATGCACCTGGAACACAAGATGCAGGGGGGTGGAATTTAACAAAATATCTGCTTGTCCATGGGGCAAGTTGCTTCATAAATCTACTTGTCCTTTAAAAACATACACTTGACCTTTTGGTTCCATGTAGTGCTGCACTAAATTATGGCATCAATCTCCTTATATAAGAGCTCTGATAATAGCCTAACTGATTATGCCAGGGCTCACACTATAGCAGGGTTGGAATTCTAGCAATTCCTGCATTTTGCCACCTATCCACAGATTTACATGCTGCTTACCCACCCTCAGCGTCACTGAGGTAAGCAGACATGGCTCATCAGTGAAGAAACAACTTCCAAAGTATACATTTTTTGAAAATCTAACAAAACAAATAAAAGTACTGGCAAAGCCAAAAGGCTGACAGACAATGTCAGACTTTGTTTGGCTTTGCAAATGCTTCTTTCATTTTTGCTGAAAATCACTTTGTAATCAATACTTTTTAGCCTGTGTTTCATATTTGCTCATGATTGGATGGTTTGTCTACTTCACTTTGCTGCTCCTGATTCAATTTTTTTCAAATCTTGTGTTTGTCCCACCTCTGGAGCATTTCATTTTCACCACAGTTGTTTGATTGGTTAAGTGGATTCTTCCTCTCTTGACAACAGGGAACTTTTTTAAAAATATATAAAAATTTGTAAAATTGTTTTTTTACACACTTTCCGTAGCTCCACAAATCTCTGTCTTCGTCATTCAGTCATGTTTCCCCTACCTCTGACAGAGCACTGTTATGGCTCAAACATGCATGTAACTTCCCTTTCACCTCTTCTATTGCTTTCTCACCTCTGCCTTTCTCACACTTCCTAGTGCCCCTCTCCTGCTGCCCACCACTCATTGCTTTGTTAAGCTGAATGCTCTTAAAACTGAATCAGCAATGGCAACTCCATTCGCAGAAGTGCATGTTTTATACTTTCAAGATGCCTCCACATAGTATGAAGCAACGTTCAAGAAAGAAGCCATCTTAAAAGTATTAAAATATATACACAATATCGATGGCTGCCGCTAATGGCTTGGCCAATACTGACTTAATTTATAAAGCATTTGCAAAGCCAATAGCAGCAAACAAGCCCTTGCAAACTTAGGACAACTGGCTATTTTTTTCTACAATAAAAAAAAAAAAAAAAAAAAAAAACATAGGAACTCTCACCAAAATATATTTTAGCTCTTCAGAAACTATGATCTCACACCACTGTTGAAGAGTTTATGAAAGTCTACAGTAAACTAGCTGTTGCAAGTACTAGTGAATTTATTATTTTGAAATCACTCTTTAAGTACTTTGTATGTTGAAGCCTCGAGGAAATTACTGGCTAGAATATTAAAAGACTATTTCATGCCTATGTCTATGAAGTGCATTTATAAGGCACAGAAAGTGGCAGTAGCTTAAGAAGAGATGTCCCAGTTCTTTTCCCATTACAGTAAATTGTCACTGCTTACATTCATCATGTTCATGGGAATCATCTACAACAGACTTGGTAGTTTATTGTGAACAAAGATAATGTTTGTCAAGAATTAGCGCAACTAGGATTACCAAACTCAATCTTCTCTCAATTGCTTGAGTATTAATCTTGAAACTCAAAGTCATCTATGAAGTGACAAGTCCAATTCATATAGCGGCTTAGTCTGAGGACATTAATTGGTTTTAACAAATAATTCATCTTCATAACTGTTTAAGAAAGGGTCCCTGACAGCAGATTCTGCTTCATTACATTCAGCAATAGATCTCATCAGTATTTTGTCCTCCAATTATGCTTGCTTAGAATGTGGGAACTTTTGATTACAATAGCTAGGTAAAAGCATTGAACCGCCTTTACTTTCACACTAATACCTCTTAAAAGCATAGTTCGGTAATGGACTTCTTACAAAAAATGTATTATCCAAAATACATTTACTGAACAAACTACTGTTACAAAGATCATATTTTTAGTTTATTGACAGATATTTTAGAGGCTCTTTTACACAGATGTGAAGAGGACCATTTGAAAGATGCAAGAAAGCAAACACAATAATTTAAAGTAAACTACCAAATAATTTTTTCAGATTTGCCGCTTGGAACATGGCTTGTACACATCAAAGAGTCAGGCTGCTGTTACAATGTACCTTTGATAATCCATTAATTTAAAGTGGCAGAGTAACAAGTCCACTCCAAAAAACATATAGTATTCAACAGAAGTCACTTGCGATGCTCTTTCAGTTACAATACCACATCACAGAGTTCACCCGCAAAAAATAAAATATATGAAACAAAAATTCAAATTGATAGATCTTCATAGAAGAGATCATAAATAACTGTATAAGCAAAACAAACCTTAAGTCTAAAGCAGCCATGGCAATTACATTCAAAACTGGAAACATTAAAAAATAGTTAAAAAGGAGAAGAATTACAAAAAGAGCTCACAGGAAAAAAAGAAATGTACATGACTGTCAATTTGTTATAACCAGAATAATAAATTAGAATAGCACTCCCTTTTTTGCTTTCAGGCCTCCTATAGAAAAGCCCTTGGAGAATTCAGACCTGTACATCTTATCCACAATATATCATTACAATGGTATATACTCATGTAGGAGAATTTAACATTTTCATAAGTATGAACTATGTTGCAAAGGCTTGGTAGGGGTACTTACTTTAATGTGTATTCATAGTAGCCATGGCATACATATTTCTCTTAAGGGGTAGATTTATATGCAGCTCATCAGAATCTACTCTCTGTGTACGGCAGATGAATCTTTTAGCATCTGATTTAGCCCTCAGAATAATATTTTTTCAGTAATCTTTAATTCTATTTCCAATAAAGCTAGACTGTATATTTTATCTGTAGATTTTTTTTTTAATGAAGTGCAATTGTTGAAACAAATTGCAGGATAACAGAATTAAAACAACCCTCCCATGTAACAGCAGGTCCTCCTCCCCAATAATCGGTTGTAAGCATTTTAAATGGAAATTCCAGTCAAAAGGTTTGCATTACAACTGGACATGCCATGAACCTAGTAAACCACCCTCTCTTAGTAACAAGACATGGCCTTCCGTTGTGGCCTCTATGAAAATCCCAGGCCCCAAGTGCATAGGCTTGGTCTTCTAGCAAGTCCAACTGGCCTTGGGAGCAAAGCGTGGAGGAAAGCACAACTTAGGGCCACATCATGATTCCATTCTTTCAGCTCCCACAGAACATTAGAGGACCCTAAATACAGGCCCTGAGCGGTAGCTATGCCATTTGCCCAATCTCCCTGCCCACGCTGCTCATCAGACATGGCCTTTGGCCATACCCTACCAACTATGGCTAAAATAAGTAACTGTATATATAAGACATTCCAAGGCTATTGTTTAAATAAAGGATCTACTAAAGCAAGTCATTAGGTTATTTTTGGGTGATTTGTGTTACTACATTCTACTGCGGTTAATTGCAGTAACATGGTCTTACACTAAATGTGCATGTGAAGGCAAGACCTAGAATCCAGTACCTTAAGTCACTACTACAGTTCCCTGTGGCTATCCAGAGGAACATCTAGTAACATCTTAAAACATTGTAGCCTCTTTATTTCATCTCTGACAGGCCAGAGAGAGAATATGTAGCCTTTTATTTTCATATGTAACCCCACTCACCCGCGGCATGGTGCCTTCAGACCATGTTTCTGAATAACATGATTTTTGTGTGTCTGAGGGTTTATAGGAGCCAAATGTCATCTGTACTGGCTGTGCACATATTAGTTTACGACGAACAAGTGTAACATACTATTTTTCGGTAATGGCACGTATAAATTTACCTGTTCTTTGTCGTTGTACCTCTGTCTTAAGTGCTTGGGAAACTAAACACCTCGAGCTTACTGTCCATCAACTGCACAGGGAGACCCTTATTTGTTCTCTAGTTGCCTACATTAAGAACCTTTCACTGAAGGTCTGAGAATGACAGATTCTATGTCATGACCTAGAGCAACAATTAAGCCTTTTCTTCCTTTACCTTATTCTCACCAACCATACAAAAGACATCTTAAAACAAGTACATTTCCTAACAGGCTTCGGAAATAACCAAAAGCAACCAACATGTGCCTAAAAAAAGCCAATCACTGTGAAAGTCTGTCCTCAAATACAGTAGCATCCACCAAAACCCCTTCTTCCTTGCTGCTTTGCTGCCTAACAACCAAAGATTAGGTTCATCACAACCTAATCACATCTCGGTTTATTGCTTGGCTTAGAGAGTGCAGAAACAGTAAATGAGCTTAGTGTGTGATTTCAAATTCTGAGGTGGTGCGCTTCACTTGACACACTTCGCAAATTGGGGACAGTTCTGCCTATCCCTCGTCGAGAGCAGGTAAGCGGTTGCATGGTGGCTCCGGATAGGCAGTTATGCAGATTAATTGTTTGCCTTGCAATGTCACTGCATGAGCTCCTGGGGCAACCAGCTCCCACAACCACGAGCCTCAAGTGTTCCTGGCACTAGGACATGTGACGCTGCAGATAGTGCTGTGCAGCCACCTTTCTGTAGGTTGCAGTGTGCCTTGGGGCCACCATGGGTGCCCTCTTTTTCCATCAGATACATGCATGCACCAAACTGAACGGTGAACTCTATTAGACGGCTATTCTCTGCGCTCTGGATTTTTAGTTATTGAGCTTTAAAAGGAAAATTGTTTTATCATGAGCATCAATGGAAGACTCAACCTAACTTTCAGTTCCAGCCCCCAGAGGTACTGAGATAGACAATCAGGAGGTAGGAACCCCTGAGCGTCAGTGATAGTTTAGTGCATCAGGATGGCACACCTTATAACATTTTCTTCTTTTAAAACCTGGCCCTGTTAATTGGTTTGTGGATGGTTCTATAGAAGAAATGTACTCCTCAGTGCAATATGCCATATCCACAACCCTACAGCCACTGGGCCAATGGCTGCAGATATTAGCTGCTAGGATGGTTGATTAGCCCATCTCTCAGAGAGTTTAAGAGTTTTGAAACCCCAGTAGGTAGATTAAATTAATCTGCAAATAAAGGCAAAAAAAAGCGGGACCCCAGCCCGTAAGCATTTGGCTATCTATTTTTCAGAGACATTAGAAATCCTTCCTGTCAAAACAACTGAAGTTGCTTCCACCACCATTTCTCAAGAAGCTGTAAATTCTGATGTACAAGGCATTCAAGTTGACCTAATGATTTCCTTCCTGAGGAGGAGGGCCTAAGCTACCACGAGGAGGGGTTAGAGAAGGAGTGATCTTGGACTAGTAGATGGGCGAGATGAGAAAACTTGCCCTTAGCAGCCAGACTACACATCCAAAATGCTAAGGCATGATCCCGGGCAGTTCCCCTTGGAGTGGGACACAACTGATCAAGATGATGACGAAAATAAAGGAATGTTCAAATCCAAGAGCCTATGCCACTCTACGTGCTCGGAATTGGGGGTAGGTTGGAGATAGACTGCCCTAAACCCACACTGGTGAACAAGGTGGCTCAGGGCCCAGCAATAATCAAAATTTCCCAATGACTCGGTTCAAAAGGTGAAAGCAACATCACACTAAAGGATGGTGTACCAACTGAACGATCAAAATATATTTTTCAAAAAGTCTGCAGAAATGTTTTTACTGTTAAGGACTGAGTGATAATATGCATACATTGGAAATTAGTAGATAAAATGAAGGCTAACCTCTCCAAATGACTTACTAAAGAACTTTCTTGTGATTAGAACTTTATGAGAATGTACAAAGACACCAGGGAGGGTAAGCATAACCAGGGCTTTCAAATGTTATCGGCGTGTGGTGGGATTACCAAATTAAGACTAAGAAAGAAACATTTATATGCTAGATCAGTTCCAGCTTAAATGTAAAAGAAACTTAAATTACAAAAATAAACAACTACAGCTAACACCTGGTTATTGGATTCTAACCAAAACCACAATTTATCTCTAGGGTCATTGTTAGTGCTGTGTAGTTCATAATACTATTTGGGAATAATACGGATTGGGATCCTCTCACTAGCATATACAATGCCTCAAGATCACTAGTTGATTGCAATCCCTAGGAAAATAATGAGAACAAAAGTACAACTAACTCTACTAAACGTGAAAATGATGCTGCTTGATGTCTGCCTTTAAGAGTCATTAAATGATGCCTGCCTCTCAGTTTAGGGTTTTGGCTGTACTTTTGCTGCTGGTTATCTTGTTATTCAAAAATGGTAAGTTGTCAATCAAGGACATTGGCAAATGGGGTTGTTTAGAGGTGCGGTGGGAGAGATCTTACTTATGAAAGGGAACATTCTGGAGGTTGATATTCAAAGGCAGAGTGTATATGGACCAATGGGCATAAAGGGCCCATGCACATATGCCCACCTACATCCCCACTCATCCCAAGTTAGAGACTGTATACAAGAGCTCGCTAGTAAGCAAACAGCGTGATAGACACCTATGCAGAGAAATGAGAGGGTCATTGAAGCATGGCAAGAGGGCAAATTTCCCAAAACGCAGGTGGCAGAGGTAGTGATGCGCTTGTCAATGCGGCTTGAGCAAAACTAGTGGTAACAGGGAAGGACAAAGTGGGTCAGTCCCACAAAGGTTCAAGACACAGAGAAGGAGTATGCTCAACAGGCAATCCCCACTCAGCTCACTTTCACTTAAGTTGGCGTTCTCCTGCCACTGGTGATGCATAGAGAGGGCTTCTTGGCACTCTGGATCCCGGTATCTGGGCTGACTGGGGATCTTCCAAACAGGGAATATCAGCATCCGGGAAGTCAGTAGAGCACCAACCTCAGTCCTAACCTTGAGGAAATGGCCTACATTGAGCTCCACATTCAGGGGGCAAGGAAGCGGGCTCAACACAGGCCTGCGTATGTGTAGCTCTTTGATTTGCCAGGCTGGTTTTGAATCCCTTAGGATGCTTACTACCTTGACCCTTCTGCACTTTGCACCTTACTGCACAAAACAGTCGATAACCATATTTTTTTTAACTTTGTTTTAAAATGTGTTTTTTACCAATATTAATGTTGTGCCTGTACAAGCAAAGTTGTTTTAATTAATCATGCATAATACAATTATCTTATATATTATCTAAATTATCTTGGTTTGCCAGGGTGAGAGCTCCAGTTTATTTTCACTGTCCTTGGCAGCAGTCCATCATTAGTGGGTTCAGGCACATCTTCACAGCTTAAAAATCCAACCAGCCATCATGGGACTGGATTTGTCTATGTAGGGAGGTCACTGGGCAGAGAGCATCATTGCCTTGGTCCCAGAACGCCTTGCAGGGGATGAGGTCTACTTGACCACTGACAAAGCGGATGGCTCAAGGGGGCTGCTCTAACGGCAAGCTTTGCTTACAATAGTCAGACTAACCCTATAAATGAAGTGAGGGATGGTTTGTTTCTATCCTTTTTGTGGGCAGAGTACATCCTCTATCTTTCACAAACCTTTTGCACAAAGATATGTTAATGATAAGCTGTCCTTAACCCTAGTGGCAGGCAGTGCTCAATTTGAGCTTGTGGTTGCAGGCAGGATCCACAGGCACTCATTTGTGGGAACAGGCACTTATTTTCCTCATCATACTTTCACCCAGAGCAAGAGAGAAAACCCAGAAAGGGGGAAAGAACACAAAAGACAGGAAAACACTGACAAGGGGAGAAATCAGAGGTGAAAAGGTGAGATACCTGAAAACGTCACCTTCCCACTGGTGCACGTTGTCATGTTTGTGATTGTTTGTGCAGACACAGTCATACAAAGTTCCTCAACATATCCATTCGCTAAAACAATAAATTCAAATGGATACCTGCTATCAGAGCTCACTGGAGTTAATTAGCATGGCAGGCTCTGCATGCATTGCCCCTGGTCAGCAACTGCATTCCTGAAATGATGGAATTTCTGCCACCAAGCAGGACCTAGGGTAAAGGTTACATGGGGAGTCACCCACTCAAAACTATGGAGGGGGCGTCCAGTTTTAGATCGCCCTTTGTCCTATGGTACACCAAAGGCATGACTGAGGGGCGCAGGATTTGTATACTTTGGGGTCCGTTGAGGTTGGGGGTTTCACAAACAAAGCAAAAGAGTAGCAAACCACAAAAAATATATTTAAAAATTAAATGGCAGGGAGGAAAGACTTAGGGCCATATGTAAGAACACATTTTCCCAATGACACAGAATGGGAAAAACCCTTTGGTACATCTGGCCCCTAGTGTAGTCAAGTAAGGACTTTCTGTCCGACTATTACAATTTTTGAGCAATGAATGAGGTCACAGTATTCGGGCACACACAAACACCTTCAAAGCGTACTGGAGAGATTTACATTCATTAACACAGCAAGAGAGTCTAGGAGAGGCCCCGCACATAAAACAGCGCATAGTATGTGCGATTTACCTTACAGCGGTTAAGTGACACCTGCATTTAATGAGGGAGCAAGGGGCACAGAAGGGCATGAAACTGACAGTACACTGTGCACTTTTTTTTTGTTTAACAAATAAACATTAACATATTTACAGCCCGTGGCACAGTAAGATTAACCCTTACTCGCAAGTTTTAAGCCAGGTGGAGAAATTGCGATTCCCAGTACAGGTCACTGCTTGTGTGTCAGTGAATGAACATGTGCTGTGGGTACTCGGGTGGCTTCGCCCTCTCTCAGGGTGCCGTCACGGGACCGAGTCGGTTTTCCGGTTGTTTGAGGTAGCTCTTCTGTAAAGTGGGTGTGGTTAAAATATGATGGTTTTTGTGTATATTTGATTGTATGTTTGTTGTGCTGGGTAGTGTTTTTTGGGTGTGACTGTAGTTTTTTTTAATCATTTGGTACATACGTGCCATCTGCACACAGGTATGTACAATGTCCCGTCTGGAGAGGGCCCAACTTGGCCTAAAGTCTATGAACTTCTGTGACGTGGGTTTCTCAGGGACCCTCACCTCATTCTGCAGGCCAGGGCGTGGGGGGCTAGAGGTCCAATCATTTTGCATTCCGCCATTGCTGTGACTATTGCTTAGTGGACCACCCAACCACTTTAAACCAGTTACAACTGGTAGTGACTAGAGACGTTCACTCTGTTGTGGCAACCTGTCAAGGAGGACGTCTGGAAGCCAGACTTCACTAAAAGGTGGTTACTGGCCGTCGGTAAACTGATTTCACAAATAATCCATTGCTCCCCTGGGTGGGCACCCTTGAAGGCAGGACATTTTCTAACAATACCCACTTTGAAGGACTGGCAAACCTCAAGCATACCCTGCGTGATCACAGCCATGCACCCAAGCAGATGTACAAACAAAGACAGGATGCGGCGTTAGGGTCAGAGCTGCCGAGTGAAACTGGGGAATCAAATTCGAGTCTCGGCGTCGCTTAACATCCTGAGATTCTGGGCAAATAATTCAATCCCCCAGTGCTTATAAAACCCACAATGAAATAATGTGTGATGTAACAGGTTCTAGTGTAAAGCGCTCCAATACTTGCGGGTCGAGTTCGCGCTATATAATGCTGCCAAAAATGGCCTGAGTGTTAGCAGTTCAAACAGGAAAGATGTCCATTGGTAGATAAAACAAACCGGATGAAACGCCATCTGCAATCCTGGCAGCAACGAGATAATATAGTGAAATCTACCAGGGCATGTTAATAATACAATAAAGTACAGCAGATGTGGGCAGCAAAGACCAGATGTTGCGCCGCTCCTGAGCGCTGTAATCACCAATTTACTAGTACCAGTGATTTGTTTACCAGATACACTTGTAAGAAAACGCACCTGACACTGCAATCGGGTCTAAACGTTCCACTCTACAGAAAGGAGTTGTACTTTCACGACAGTGGCGTTGCTTTTGAAACCAACTTCCTTCCCCAATTAATCATACACCCAATTACAATTTTGTATAACTCCATACATCAAACTGGGAGTTAAGTTTTCCCTATTCTTTGTGGCAGCGGAGTCTAGCCTAAACTAGGTATTCACCATTGTTATAGTAAGTGGAAGGTCACCAGGACAGGGAATTCCTGGATGATTCTCGTACCGAGTACCAAGTGTCATACTTTTTTTTAAACTTATTGTAGTTATGGTTAGCGGATTCGAAGGGTGGGGGTGGTACTTGTTTCAGAGGGTATGCAATTTGACAGTACATGGCAAAGCAAGTCTTACAACGGTGACACACATAGCAGACTTCCTTGTTACTCATAGAAAAGTCAGTCAGTCAAGTTTTTTATTCGGTTAAAGAAAAGCATAAAGGCACAGATATAACATACATTTATCTTTAAGAACCAATCTGTACATTATAATCAGCATAATCCATATTTACTCCACACACAATCACATACATGAAAACAAACACCCGAATATTTAAAATCTATGAAATACATACAGTATATCACATAGAGCATGGGTACTCGCAAACATTTTCACGGGGGCCGCAGAGTTTGGTCTTTGATGTGACCGAGGGCCGCACTGATGGCAGCAGGGTGGCAGTCGGGGGTTGGTAGTAAAGTGGGTGTAAGGGACGCAAAGCTATACTTCTAGTGTCTGAATAGCACAACGTGAAACCATAAACTTGGGAATAATCACAGCTTCTCCACTTAACCAAACTGTGTGATCCTAAGCAAATGTTTTATTTCACTTTCCCTCCTTTTTGTTCATTATCACATATGAGGACCTCGCATGACTTTAGAATGTGGGCTGCACAAAACCTTTGTGTTTGATTAAATAAACTATAATGTTTTTGTATAATTGAAACCTAGGCCACCAAAAGAGTGCACATAGCGGACTTGCCTCTTAGCTCACCAAAGGCATTGTTGTCGGGGTGGGAGATGGGGGAGTGAATGTTTCTAAATTCTGGTTAGAAAATTATCACTTTGAAAAAAGATATTTCTTCAATGCACTGATATATATATAAATAATCTGGTGAACTAAGATGAAGTTTCTGCATGTTAATGAAATACACTTTTTGAATTTTGAGCAGACTTGATCATGTTTTTACATTTTTGCTTCAAATATGTCTCTAAAAATGAAGGTGTTTCTGATGTTACATTGTACAGAAACCCTCTCTTATCTCTTTTCTTAACCTTCAAGTCTCCTTAAATAAATGCTTGCCTGTTTATTAATTTTTTTTAATGTTAGTGCCCAGTCTAGCTAAGAGCAGCCCAGTGCTGCTGGGCCGCATATAAAGGTCAGGAGGGCCGCATGCGGCCCCCGGGCCGTACTATGAGTATCACATAGAGTAACTGAGTGCATGAAGAGAAAACATAATATATAAAGACTCATGTTTGTAACTACACACACATAATAACAGGGCTTTGTCTGCCTATTTCTCTACTAATCTTCGTCTTTTAACTGGAGCAGAGATAGATCAGTAGATCGTAGGGCAGACCCAATTGGTTTGCAGCAGTTGAAGATACTCCAATGTTGCCTTGCATTTTCCAATATTGAGGTTCCTCAACAAAGATCTTAAAATATGTGCTTTCATGTCCTTATATATTGTACAAAAAAATAACAAATGCAGCTGGAACTGGAAGCCTATTGTATCGCATGAACGTTATATCAGCTCTCTGTTGGAAAGAGGTCTGAGGGATAAAAGTACCAAATAGTGGGCCATTTTTAGTCTGAAACTAGTCAAATAGAACATCTGGTGACATGGCACCGGGACTAGATATGGTTCGATGTGGGTAGTTATGCACAACGTAAGTTATGCTTCCACTGACTTCTTCCTAAGTTCTATTTCTATTCTGTTCACAGCTACAGATTTCATTATTTCATTTTTCACTGAGGATTTAGAGGCTCGATTAATGTTCTGCGGGTTTTCATACAAATCCATTCTACCAATAAACAGCAGTTCCTCTTAAACGTGCTTAAACAATTTGATTTTCTGAACTCTTGACATTTTTTAGCAGTTAGTGATCACTATTTAAGTAAGGGCAGCTTCAGGTCTAGAATAGACAGAGTCATAGCTGGATTGGTACAAGCCTTATGATGTCTCCCAAATATTGGAGTCCTAATTCCTCATGAGTCATTATAACTGGGAATCTATTAGGAGGTGACAGCAGCCTGCGTAAAAAAACTATTTTCCCAGACCTGAAGTTGTGAATAACTTACCATTCACCTGCACCATAGGTGTCAATTGATTTTGTTCTAATTTTGTAACATTTCATGGAAGGATCAAGTGACATAGACCAGATTATGGTTGCAAATTGAACAGTGATGCTACAGTCTGTTCTAACTGCATTGGCCGTACATTCGTTAAATGCCTCGAAGAACTCCCATTTTCAGTGGGGATCCACAGGTTGGTGAAAGTTTGTACACATTGGCGTACAGTACCATCTACATGAAAAGGAGTAGTCTTCCTTAAAGGACGGCTACACAACATGGCAAATGACTGTCTTGTTAGTTGAAGGATCCAGATCAGACATAAAGGCCACAAATTTATCTAGTAGCCTCTGAAGTCCCCTTCCTGATCTTGCTATGAGGACAGTCATCAGCATACATCAGTACTGGTAATTCTCTACTCCCTACCCTTGGGGAGTCAACTTCAGCCTCAATCAGGTAGCTGTCAAGACCATTTATATATAAGCTGACGGGGGGGGGGAAGTGGTGCTACACACACCCTTTTCAGACCACTGTCCTCGTCTTATGGATGACATGCACTCCCCATTTGGTCCAAACCTAACATTTTCTTCCACGTCCTCATTAAGCCAGGACAGTAAGTGGACAATCTTTGGGTTGGCATCCTTCTCTATCAGCATACTCCACAGCCTGCCCCCAATGACACTGTCAAAGACTGCGCTGAGGTCCATAAATGCCACAAACAGACACCCTTCCTTTGGCAGATACAGATTTGCTTGTTATTAGGTGAAGACTCAGGTCTATTGTTCCTAATCCCCGTCTGAAAGCCGTTAAAATGTCCTCTTCATTTACCCAGTTCTCCAATTAGTCCAACAACAGTCTGATTAACACCTTGACAGTGGAATCAATTAGAGATATTGGGTGGTAACACCGGTGGTCACCCATTTCCCCTTTCTTGAAAATGGTAACGAGAATTGGCCTGGACCAAGATTTTGAAGGAGCAGCGCAAATCGCTTTACGCAGCACATTCACCAGTACCGAAGCCCAGAGTGCCTGGCTACTCTTTAAAAGATCAATCAGGACTCCATCGGGTCCTGGCGCTTTGCTGCTTGGGCATCTTCCAACTGCAGAAAGGACATCTTTAAGTGTGATAGTTATCTTCTCCTTAGATAATTAACTTCTTCATTACACTGATGCCAGCACACACCAGGTTATGGGAGTCATAAACATTGGAAAAGTGACAAATTTGGAGATGTCCAGGAATAGTTGTAGGAAGTTGGCTCTGTATGTGCTATTTCAAAGTAAGGAATAGCATGCACAGAGTCCAAGGGTTCCCCTTAGAGGTAAAATAGTGGTAAAAATAGATATTACTAATGCTCTATTTTGTGGTAGTGTGGTCGAGCAGTAGGCTTATCCAAGGAGTAGTGTTAAGCATTTGTTGTACATACACATAGACAATAAATGAGGTACACACACTCAGAGACAAATCCAGCCAATAGGTTTTTGTATAGAAAAATATCTTTTCTTAGTTTATTTTAAGAACCACAGGTTCAAATTCTACATGTAATATCTCATTCGAAAGGTATTGCAGGTAAGTACTTTAGGAACTTCAAATCATCAAAATTGCATGTATACTTTTCAAGTTATTGACAAATAGCTGTTTTAAAAGTGGACACTTAGTGCAATTTTCACAGTTCCTAGGGGAGGTAAGTTTTTGTTAGTTTTACCAGGTAAGTAAGACACTTACAGGGTTCAGTTCTTGGTCCAAGGTAGCCCACCGTTGGGGGTTCAGAGCAACCCCAAAGTCACCACACCAGCAGCTCAGGGCCGGTCAGGTGCAGAGTTCAAAGTGGTGCCCAAAACACATAGGCTAGAATGGAGAGAAGGGGGTGCCCCGGTTCCGGTCTGCTTGCAGGTAAGTACCCGCGTCTTCGGAGGGCAGACCAGGGGGGTTTTGTAGGGCACCGGGGGGGACACAAGCCCACACAGAAATTTCACCCTCAGCAGCGCGGGGGCGGCCGGGTGCAGTGTAGAAACAAGCGTCGGGTTTGTAATGGAAGTCAATGGGAGATCTCGGGATCTCTTCAGCGCTGCAGGCAGGCAAGGGGGGGGTTCCTCTGGGAAACCTCCACTTGGGCAAGGGAGAGGGACTCCTGGGGGTCACTTCTCCAGTGAAAGTCCGGTCCTTCAGGTCCTGGGGGCTGCGGGTGCAGGGTCTCTCCCAGGCGTCGGGACTTAGGATTCAAAGAGTCGCGGTCAGGGGAAGCCTCGGGATTCCCTCTGCAGGCGGCGCTGTGGGGGCTCAGGGGGGACAGGTTTTGGTACTCACAGTATCAGAGTAGTCCTGGGGTCCCTCCTGAGGTGTTGGATCTCCACCAGCCGAGTCGGGGTCGCCGGGTGCAGTGTTGCAAGTCTCACGCTTCTTGCGGGGAGCTTGCAGGGTTCTTTCAAGGCTGCTGGAAACAAAGTTGCAGCCTTTCTTGGAGCAGGTCCGCTGTCCTCGGGAGTTTCTTGTCTTTTCGAAGCAGGGGCAGTCCTCAGAGGATGTCGAGGTCGCTGGTCCCTTTGGAAGGCGTCGCTGGAGCAGGATCTTTGGAAGGCAGGAGACAGGCCGGTGAGTTTCTGGAGCCAAGGCAGTTGTCGTCTTCTGGTCTTCCTCTGCAGGGGTTTTCAGCTAGGCAGTCCTTCTTCTTGTAGTTGCAGGAATCTAATTTTCTAGGGTTCAGGGTAGCCCTTAAATACTAAATTTAAGGGCGTGTTTAGGTCTGGGGGGTTAGTAGCCAATGGCTACTAGCCCTGAGGGTGGGTACACCCTCTTTGTGCCTCCTCCCAAGGGGAGGGGGTCACAATCCTAACCCTATTGGGGGAATCCTCCATCTGCAAGATGGAGGATTTCTAAAAGTTAGAGTCACTTCAGCTCAGGACACCTTAGGGGCTGTCCTGACTGGCCAGTGACTCCTCCTTGTTGCTTTCTTTGTTCCCTCCAGCCTTGCCGCCAAAAGTGGGGGCCGTGGCCGGAGGGGGCGGGCAACTCCACTAAGCTGGAGTGCCCTGCTGGGCTGTGACAAAGGGGTGAGCCTTTGAGGCTCACCGCCAGGTGTTACAGCTCCTGCCTGGGGGAGGTGTTAGCATCTCCACCCAGTGCAGGCTTTGTTACTGGCCTCAGAGTGACAAAGGCACTCTCCCCATGGGGCCAGCAACATGTCTCTGGTGTGGCAGGCTGCTGGAACTAGTCAGCCTACACAGATAGTCGGTTAAGTTTCAGGGGGCACCTCTAAGGTGCCCTCTGTGGTGTATTTTACAATAAAATGTACACTGGCATCAGTGTGCATTTATTGTGCTGAGAAGTTTGATACCAAACTTCCCAGTTTTCAGTGTAGCCATTATGGTGCTGTGGAGTTCGTGTTTGACAGACTCCCAGACCATATACTCTTATGGCTACCCTGCACTTACAATGTCTAAGGTTTTGTTTAGACACTGTAGGGGTACCATGCTCATGCACTGGTACCCTCACATATGGTATAGTGCACCCTGCCTTAGGGCTGTAAGGCCTGCTAGAGGGGTGTCTTACCTATACTGCATAGGCAGTGAGAGGCTGGCATGGCACCCTGAGGGGAGTGCCATGTCGACTTACTCGTTTTGTTCTCACTAGCACACACAAGCTGGCAAGCAGTGTGTCTGTGCTGAGTGAGAGGTCTCCAGGGTGGCATAAGACATGCTGCAGCCCTTAGAGACCTTCCTTGGCATCAGGGCCCTTGGTACTAGAAGTACCAGTTACAAGGGACTTATCTGGATGCCAGGGTCTGCCAATTGTGGATACAAAAGTACAGGTTAGGGAAAGAACACTGGTGCTGGGGCCTGGTTAGCAGGCCTCAGCACACTTTCAATTGTAAACATAGCATCAGCAAAGGCAAAAAGTCAGGGGGCAACCATGCCAAGGAGGCATTTCCTTACAATAGTCACGTCCAAATTATTGGTAACATTGTTTTAAAAGAAGGGTGCATTCAATATCTGCCAAAACTGGGTTGCATCATTCTTAGCACAAAAGGTAGTTGTTCCCAGTTGTTCTGATCTTCTCCTTCCTTATCATAATGGCCTCCTTATAGAGTTTCCTGCCGGTTCTGACTTCCTCCATATCCCTTGGTGAGCTTTCAACTGCTTGCAGCAGATTGCTATGCGTTTGGGAGCATGATTTATCAAACTATTTTTTTGTATGCTTAGGAGCTCCAAGCGGCTGTGATACCACTAGTAGCTTAGTTACCCTTGTACAGATTACTGAAAAGACCCGCATTATCCTCACAGAGTCAGGCTGGGGACCTAAGCATCGTTCAAATTGCTCCCTTTTACCTTTCAAAAGCAGGGCTAGAAACGCCTCTGGGTCACTATCTAGTCAATGCATTGAAACTCCCCAACTCTTGGTATACTCAATTGGGGGACCCACCTAGCTGCAAATCAACGTTGACAGTCCTATGTAAAAGCTTAATGCCAGCGAGTTATGGTCGCTCATGGGACTCAATATGATATAAAACGTATATAACTTTTTTGCCCATACCTTGGGTATTGCAATATAGTCAATCAATCAGAGACCCAATCCCCCTGCCTGTGTATGTACAATACCTGCTGAGAAGCTTCACTCAGAACCAGGTCTATGCTAAGGATGAGATCATGAGTCACCATCAGCTTGTTTATCTGATCTCTGCAGGTACTATGTCCATAGTGGAAATAACTGCATAATTCGTTATCCATTACTCCTCACACACAAGGTCACTGGCGATAGGACAAAGTTTAAGATTAAATTCCCCCCTTCCCCCATATTATGCCATCTCCACTGATATCGGTAAGTACCCCAGCTAGGGCATGGGCAAGTGATTCTACTATTGACACATTTATTCTATGAAAAATAGTCTGGTAAAAGTTGAATAAAATAACAAGCAGAGTCCCTACCAAAGATATGCAGATTATCTGATAATAAACTGAGCCCTAATAGTTCTTTACTATCTAGGTAGACACAGTGATACTTATTAGGGTTATCAGTCCGCCAGTATGTGGCCCTGATGTTGACAAAGTGGCAGGAGTAGCGAATGAGTAAAAAACATTTAAGTGTACGTTTGACCGACACAAAGGCTCTTGGAGACAAACAATCTGATAATCAGCGCTACCCATTTATAAACCATTGTTTGTAATACCAGCAACATTGCAAAAAAGGAAACATAAATCAGGAGCCGCAGTATCACTATTCGGTTCGCTGGTTAACACCGGATTATGAATATGAGCCCAAGAGGAATCCTTTAACCTGTTACCAGGTGACACAATGGGATGTCAACAACATCACTACCAATTGCAGGCAACTGGATACCCAATATCTGATCCCTTGTCTCGGATAAAAAATGAAATTGCTCAGGGCCCAATTTAGAACTACTATTGCAGAGAGGCCGTCTGAGCTCGGCCTGGTCGATCCCAGAGTAGCATATCATAGCAGGTCCATCAGTTGTCACAGTTAGATTAATTACTTCGGGGTCTGCATGGTCATGAGTCAATCAATCAATCTCGTCAAGGACAGCAAATCGGTTATGCGTCGCAATAGCAAATGTCCTGTTGCCCTCCGCATTAAGAATTAATTGAGCAAACAATGCAACTTGCCTAGGCTTATAACATTACCCAAATGGCACCAGCTGTATCCACTGCAGGGTCCCTTGGAGGTGAGAGAACCTGTTCAAAATGTGGTCCACCAAATGAATGTCAGGAAAGTTGATTATGATACAATCTTCTGTTTTCTTTTGTGGACTACTTCCGATCCATTGTACCCTGTTGACTAATTATGGCTCTGTAGAGCATATCGCTACTGGCATTCCCTAAGGTCATGCTGAGCCAATGGATTGCTTTCTTCTTCAACTGGTAATCTGAATCCAGTTGGTTTTGGTGTAAAGAAGGGACCATTGTTTAAAACTACCACATACGGTATACATTCAAGAGGTAGCTGCAGGATTCCATAATTATTGCTAGTATGTTTCCTTTGCATGGTCAGGCTCAGTAGCTGTGGGGTTGGGGGGGGGGGGGGCGAGGGGGGGAGATTTTTGTCAAGCCGACAACCATTGGCATTGTGGCAGTCAGAACCACAGGAGCAGGATTAGCTTGATTTACCCTGTTGTCATTCAGACCGACTATACCAGACCCTCCACTAGATTTTGTGTTGCGAGAGACAGTCTAATTGAAGCTATGCTGGGACTCATCAGCCTCAGTCTGACCAGATGGATTTTGGATCCTTAAAAGAAGTTCCTTCTGGGTTAAGTCAGTGCTCTGGAGTGCTGTCACCGCTGGTCTCAGAAGCTTCGCAAATGTCTCTTCAAAGTGATCAATATTTCCAAAGGTTTTAGCGGTATTATCACCCCCTGCAATCAAGGACGGAGTCTGTGTTTAGACTTTAGGCCCTAACTGCCCACTCTTGTTTCCATTTTGCACTTGTCCAGAGTATTTTTCGTCACTGGCCTTGTCTGCGCATACTGGATGGAAATTACCTTTTTTCCTCTTGGTGGGAAGGGGTGGGGGAATCTATTACATCTTTGTTAGGAGATTTACCAATTGAATCCTGCTACCACTGCAGTGTTATTGCAATGTCAAGACTCCCCAGATATACACAAGGGTTGGTTACTTTTGACACATCATGGCCTGAAGGGGCCCCTCCATCAGTCTGGTGGGCTGTACCAACCAGCAGTGAATTTGGTGCATGAGTTCAGTCTAATGTAAGTCACAAAGACATCCTTGTTGCCCTTGGTCTCTCTTCCACACTCTCAATTTCAGAATTAATAGCACTCATTGTAGAGTTAAAATAGTTAATAATTGAACCGGCCGCTCGGTGCTCATTATTAGAGATAGTAATAGCTCTGGCCTTTCTCTTGCCAATACATCGCCATCTGGGGATGATATGAACATGAACTGGTGTTGACTTCAGAGGACCCAGCCAAGAAGGGTGGCCCAGCTTCCTCCGGGCTCTGATGTGCACAGAAAGGGCCGCTCGTGGCCCAGTCTTCATTTGGGTTCGTCCCATGCTGTGCGAGTTCAGCAACACTTTTAATCGCATCTGTGATCATAGCGTTGATCCCTCCTTAGCACAGGGGGATGAAGTCCCACCCCAGCAAGGGCCTCTCTGGGTTATGGTGTTATGGAAAATGCGGGCAGACTGCAAGCAGGAAACCGCCCACCTCATGTCCTCCACTGCTGGAGTCCTGCGGTGTTTTGATCACACCTGCAATTGTAGCATGGGCCACTCCTTAGCACAGGGATACGCTGTGGGACAAAGTCCCACCACTGCAAAGACCTCTCTGGGTTATGGAAAATGCGGGCAGAGTGAACTGCTGGCAGGAAACTGCCCACCTTAGTGTCCTGTGCTGCTGGAGTCCAGCAGAGGTTTTAAGCACAGTGGGATGCTGGGGGACAAAGTCCCACACCAGCAAAGACCTCTCGAGGTAATGGAAAATGCAGGCAGAGTAAATTGCATGGAGGAAACCGCCTGCCTTGATATCTAAAGTACTTGCCCAATACCGATGATCTTGGTGTCCAAATTTATATAAAAATCTGTGTTAATTTTCTAAATTGGTCTCACACCCTTTTTAAGTGTGTGCAAGAAATGCTCAGCGCTCCTCTCTGATAACCCTAAGCTGCTCAACCACACTACCACAAATAGAGCACTTGGAATTATTAAAGTAAGCCCCTGCAAACCAGCTTCCTACATTGGTGGCTAGCAAAGTATGTCTCAGATCTATCAATTCTGAAGAATCTTCAAGTCAAAACAACGGGGATCAATGAACTCTCCAAACAACTGTCATATGTAAGCTAAAGAAGCAGGTAGACACATGGAAAAAACAGCCCATGCAATTTTTGGGGACAGTGCACAATTTGAAAAACGCTAAGCAGTTTTCTTGGATGCACACAATTCAAGAAGCTCTACTGTCCTAAATTGCTGAGAGTGTTGCAAATATTCCTCCTGAAAGAGTCATAAATGCTCCAGGGGAGTACTATGGACAGCTACACATATAGGCACTACATTGCTCTGCTCACTGGTGATGCCTTCAGTAAGAATCCTGGGGAAGGAACTGGGGAGGCACCATTTGCACTATAAAACTGTGCTAGGGTCCTATTCCACAGCAATCCACCAACAAGGTACCCATGTTACTACCTTTTCGATCCCTCCATTTGTGATGCTGTGGGAAGGCTTGTGCCTTTTATACATAGCTTGACTTGACTTAGTGATGCACTGGCTTAGGTTTTTCTTTGTACATTGCTTATTATAAATGCCAATAAATATAAGTTGTTTAAAAAAAGCTTTAGAGGAGAAGGAATGAGGCTGAGGGATGCGATGAAGCATGTGCTCAGTACAAATTGGAAAGAGAAAGTTTGCACATTTGAAAACTGGTTTCGAAATGAAGGGTTGGTTAAAGTCTCTAAACAATTCTCCTTTTGGGGTTTTGATATGTTGTTACACCAGCCCTCCGGCGGTGGACTTTTTCTTGTTTGTGTATACAATGTAAAATCAAAAAACAGACTTGACTTAAAAAAATATATAAAACAAGAGGGGCACAGGATCGGACTAGCCTAAAGGGCAATCAGGCAGTGCCCGATAGACTGGTCTGTCAGATCAGTGTGTGAGCAATTTTTTTTTTTTTAAAGCGTTTGTGGGCCTGTTTATTGCCAGGTGGGCCAGTTTTTCGATTAAAAGACACTGGATGAATGGAAGCGCAAATGTTTCACATATATTAAACATTTTGAATTAACATGACATTAAAGTACAGCTACACTGCTGCTATTTGTAAAAAGAAATTATATTTATTCACATTTACTTTTATTTTAGTTAATGTAGGCCTCAATTTCAAAATTAGTGGACATTGGTTGTCATTTTTATTTTGTGATGTGAGGATTTTTTTTTTTAGTCAAGCTGAAGTCCAAATGATGTTGAAAACGATACTCTTTCCTCCCTACCCCCCATGTGAACAAATGTTTTCTTTCATTTGTTATTATTGTGGAATGTTGTTTTAAGGAATAGCCCTTTCAAGAGACAACTGGAGAGTACAAACCAGTCCGTGTATCTTATCTTGATGCACATAGTGTAATTTTGAAGGATATAGAGAGAAGCTTGTATTATGTAATGGTATCATTTAGCTTTAACCTTATGTTTGCTTTTTATAAACCATTAACTTTTAATAAACTTTCATAGTTTGATGCTAAAATATTGTCTGGTATTTTTATGGAGCCCAATGTGCCTCACATAATTTTAAATGCATCGATTTGTTGCCTAGATTCAGGTGTGTGGCACTAAAATCCTTAGGGGATTAACACAGCTCCTGGTCTATCTATAAAAGTGTGTTACGGTTTTCTAATTTGCATAAAGTAAAGTACTGATAGGAGTCATGGAGTAAGAAAGGTACTGATGCCATGCAGTATTTGGAAATGGCGGGGGGAGGCATAGATTACGGTGATACAAAAAAAAGAGGGAAAGGAGAGGAAGAAGGACCAGTCCGCTCTGAGTGGATCAGAAGTTATTTCTATCCATGTGTGGACAGTGCCTCCACAATGCTCTCTGTTACCTGCTACAAGTTAGTAGGCAGACATCACACAGGTTGCATGCGACCCCTTAGTATACATCATTTCTACACCAGAGTCACAGAGTCAAGCTGCCACAATCCTGGAATCTATGGAAAGAGTTATGAAAACACACACACACAGTAGGATACCTGGATCAACTAGAGTCATTCGCGTGTCTTTTAAATGTGAAGGTCTGTAGGCAGAATGGTGTTTACTTTGAACAACGAAACTGAGGACTCCAGAAATGCAAAATGGGGAAGTTCACAATACTTATAGTGACTGATTTGGCACATATTAGCACCCACGTGAACCAGTGAGCATTTGCATGAGCACCCAACACAGTGGTTTTATAAACATTGCAAACATACAACTTTTAATAAAACCTGTGTATTGATCCAAGCAATCAGCAGAGAACAGATATGGGGGGTTATTCCAACTTTGGAGGAGGTGTTAATCCGTCCCAAAAGTGACGGTAAAGTGACGGATATACCACCAGCCGTATTACGAGTTCCATAGGATATAATGGACTCGTAATACGGCTGGTGGTAAATCCGTCACTTTTCCGTCACTTTTGGGACGGATTAACACCTCCTCCAAAGTTGGAATAACCCCCATGATGCAAATCTGATGAAAAAAAATAGGTTTCTATGCCTTTAAATTCCAGAAAGAAATGCCCAAAACCAAGAATAACCAGTCTAACAACTACACTACAATGCAGTTTCATATGGGAACACCCCGAGGGTTCAATAAGCCACAGCAAGCCATACATGACTCCGTTTTCTACCTGTTAGACGCAAGCTGGATCAACCCAAATCACAGCTTACACTTTCACGTCATCAGCCAGTCATGACATCTACAGCGATCCAAAAAGCCAACATTTTGTTGGTTTCTTCTTAACATCTGCCCTGATGGAATTCTGCGGGCTAATGTCAGGTTTTTTTTTTTTAACAAAAACTATGTGTTTTACAAATTATACTCAGCACAGCAAAAGGGCTGAGCAGCAATACAGCGATTTCAAAATGTCAATAACGATTTGCAATTGTTTATCGTCGTTTTCTCATCAAAAGTAGAAGAACACCAGTTGCTTCTAGGCAGAGCTTAACAGACTGAAGCTTAAACAGCACAGCCAAAAGATAAAAGTGACAACTATGAGGACCTTACAGAACCCAGCTGCGGGGGCTCAGTATGGAACCAAACCCAAGAAATTAAGGTCACAGTAATTCCCCACCTGAGAGATGCAGGACGTGCCTGGTGAAACTTTCATTTCAGGCCACAACGAGGCTTACAATTAATCTTAAAAATCTGCACACCATGGCAACTGCTGTATGGTTTAGGGAATTTTTGAATAACTCGAAATGACGAAGTATTTGTTGCAAAGGTTGACGTGTTATGAGAGTAGGGGTGTGTGAAATTTGTGTAATTAGCCTTTGCATAATATAGTATCATTTTTGCAAAATGATGTGTAATCACGCAAAATGAGTCATAATTAAGAGAATGGAAATGCATTAACGCCACATTTTAGCATGAAATGAGTCCTCGTGCTAATTTTTGACACATTTTGCGCTACAAATACTGGAAATAACAAATGCACAGAGAGCAAAATCCACCAGTCTTCTGTTCTTGTGCATTTGCAGTACACTTTTATTGCAAATGGCATGATTCACTGAAAATGTTTACAGTGAATGGTATGTAAGTATGTGACGTGGCAAATTGGTGTAATTTTGGGAAATGTGCAACAAGCGTAACTCAAAATTACGCAAAAGTGATTAAATGTTTACCCAGGCCTGCCTGAGAGCAGGAGAAGAATAGAAGAGTAGAAAAATAAAATCACACGGAGTGGTGAACAGTGGAGAAACAGAGGAGGCGGATATACATTGGCACTGGAAAAAAAAAAATCAAATGATTTATATTTTGCCTTGACCTTTACAGAGAAGAGGACTACCAGGTTATGCAGTCAGTATAGCCAATTTTCGAAATTAAGGCTGTTGAATGTAATTAATGCAGATGACGTATTTCATTTAGAAAGTGTTTAGCTTGTGTCGGTGGTGCTATTTTTTCAAATAAAATAAAAACTATAAACAATGAAGATTACATTAGATGTGCAAACATATGCAATACACACAAAATGTTAGCAAACATAAACATAAACATAAAGCAATGACCCAGCACCAGGATACCAGTCCCGCCAACGAAGTGCTTCAGGCAGCTGTGCACATGTGAACAGGCGAAAATGCAATAAGGGCAAGACAGAAATTGGATGAAGAGGGCTGGCGTGCTGCCCCGTGTTGTACAATGTGGTGTGTTGAAGCAAAATATGGATAACACCTGAGCAGACCAACGGATAAAGAAGGCTGACTCTGACTGAAAACCAAATAGGTATTTTATTATAATTCTTTGGAAAAACAGGAAGCTCGCTAGACAGCTAAAACTACCTCCACGTCAGACCTAAAAAGACAGCGCGTGAGAAAGAGTGAGATAAAAGACAAAGAAGGAATCCATAATAGACATAACTTTATAAAGTCAGCTTCTCTAAAAAATGTCACACTGGAGAAAAAGCAAATTAAAATTTCAGTTTAAACGAACACCATAAAGTCACCCTGACTTGCAAAGTTTAATTATATTTCACCAACTTCGTGAAAAGGATAGAATTAATTATATTGTGTTATAATGCAATTTATTCCACCATACTCAAATTCACTCTGAGAAGGAGAAACATGTTGATCACAAAACTAGAACTGAAATGTAAGGAATAAAATCAGCAATGGATGACTTATTTGGCGAGTATTCAACCGAGAGAATGTTACAAATTTCTCAAGCAACATATTCTGGAGACTAAGCCATTTCCTACTAAGGCATTCTCTTTGTCATACTATCACCTACAACTCCTCTATAAACCCACTCTTCTCTTTCAACACATCCCTCACCACCCAAATCCACTTTCTTTTCCTTAGATCCTGTATTTCCACTAAGTCATGCCTTCCTAAAGACAACATCTCCACATCTCATTCTCTCACATTCCCCTCAAACTCCCATTTCTTCACTGTTTCTTTCTTAACAATTTCTCCTATCCCTATTCCGCTTGTGACTCCACATTCTACACTATTCTTTCTACTACTTCACTCCTCTGTCATCTGTTTTATTTCCCTCTAGAAGTGTCAAAGGCATCTTTGAATGATTTGTTTCCATCTCCACTTACACTACACGCAATGTGGTAAAAGATGTAGATCTGGAGCACCTACTGATCATATTATGTTTCCCACCCACTAATCTTTCAACACTTTCAAGGATTTGACCCTCGTCTGTCTGCTATCTACCTCCCAACCAACTGTGCCTTACAACTTTACTTCTTAATCAGTTTCCTACCCATTTTATCTGAGCACTCCTATTGTCATCCTCGTGAAACCAAACAACGGAAGTCACTGCTTTGCCTACGGGAGAAACTTGACGAACGTATCATCAGACCTTGCTCACCAGCTCCACTCACCCACAAGCTGCAACAATCGGAGGAGCCTCCAGACCATCCACCGGAAGGATCAACCAACCTATGTAAGATCTAGGAAACCACAACTGTCTGTCCATAACCACTTTGTTTTAGCACTCTCCTTAGTTGTACTTTTCTTTAACATAACTGACTGCCAACTTGCCTTGAGTATCCAACTGAGCAACAACCAAAACTGTCAACCTACTCCTGGTTAAGTGAAGCAAAAAACTCAGAACTGAATGTCAGCTGGAGGGTCAAAGAACAGTCTTGGTTCCAGAATCAACTTCAATACTTCCCAACATATGTGTGCTGTCTCATCAATGAGAGCAATCATCAGTACTGCAAACCAACCGTCAAACCTTTACTAGGCATTACAGCAATCATGCATTCTGAACATTACTCAGCACATAATCGCAAAGCAAAAACACAAGTCCCATCTACTCCTGGCATGCAAATATTAACCCGGACCTTCTCTTCAACACCAAAAGATATCTATGTTACGATTCTGCACACATACTACTCAAGTCAATTTCTGATGCATGTTATCTCCCTTGTTCATAAATCAACCAAATAAGAATGGTGGAGGGCTAGCAGTGGCTCCCAAAACACAGTTCTCACCCCAGCATTAAATAATATAGTAGCAGAATGCAATTCAATATTTCTTTACTGTTCTCAAACCTCACCTTATCTTTTGGCATTCCCCAAAATTCCCAACTTTTTTAGATGCTCTTGTGGAATCAATATCAGACACTACAATGGAACATACAAATCTCTGCATCCTAGTAGATGTCAACAACTGTGTTGACAAACAAGCACTCTGACACACCTCATGCTTAACAGCACTGAAGCACTGGATTTTCGTCAATTGGCCATGGTCCACTCCACTGAACAGGTCATACCCCTCGTGCATTTTCCACCTTAAGAAGAATAGTTTGAGTTTTAGAACTGCATGATGCGAGCACAACATTCACTTTATCTCAAAAATCTCAACCACATATTGCAACCCATCTACAGAACCTAACACAACCTGTTTACCTAGACTGTGGAAGAATTTTGACTTCTGGATCTGGTAATGTCCATAAAGCACCGTCATCAATATATGACAGTGATGTTTTTCAACACGGCGGCCTCTCTCAAAACAACAAAGATTTGGTCACACAAATGGAGGGTGAATTTGCTCAACGTGGCCTTAAGCTTGAAAAAATATAAAACACCTCAAATCAAATGTCTTGAAAGAAACGGAGTAAACTATATAACTTCAATGATAGGAATCAGCTTCACAAGTGGTCTATAATCGACCGAACCTCCACCAAAAAGGCCAAGAGACCTTATTTATCTTAGCCCCTCTTGACTGCCAAATGTGCATGTAAAGGGCTCTTCAAAATAGGCATTTAATTCCACAACCCTACCTTTAGAGTAACACTCTCAGAAATGCCTTTGCAAAAAACTTCATCAAAAAGCTGATAATCTTGAATCTCACTTTCTCTTATTAAACAAAAAAAAACAAGCAACATCCCCTAACCAGCAATCTTGACAGTACGGCTTACATCCAACAACGAAACCCTGCTAATCCCTCCCACTAACAGAAAATCAATTACATAATCCAAAACATATCCGGCTCACCAGCAGAGTGAGCCTTGGCCCTCAACATTTTCAAAGCAATTCTCCTAGAATTCTCTGCTGCAGTACCGTTAAAAGCAATATTTAACTCCTTCCCTTCAAATGAAGAGTACCTAATTGACCAGAAAACATCTCAAACAAACAAATCATAAGCAAGGGTTGACTAGACTGACCCAGCAAACCACAGATAACAGCCAATGGACTGTTTCAATGTAAACTTATTGAAAATACAGCATTCTTCCAATGATCAGTAAATAAAGCACACAATCTGAGAGGCAGAATTCTGATCAGTATGAAGCACTACTCTCCATTTGGAATGACCTCAAAACTCTACAGATGTTTAGGAAGTCAACGTTTTACTGCTACTGTACTTATCATAATTTGCCACTGTAAACCACTAAATACAAGCCTTAACACTACATGACACAGGGATCGATGCACAGTCCTTAACTGTACACTCTTCTACCCTAAAGATACTCCACCACCGCTCAGTTCTGGTCCTTTCACCTGTTTGGTAGGGATGCCACAGCACTCCACAACAAAACAAACCATGCTCCACATGCAACTATCTTTTCTTTCTCATCTTATTAACTCTTTCAAACTCAATTGCTACAAGTATGCTGGTAACCCTCAAATCATGCATTATGCAGAAAATATAACTGAATGTCAGGACATCCGGACTCAGCAAATACGTGCAGGCAGCGGAACAAGGGATGCTAGAAAAACATGTCTTAAAAACTTGACTCCTCCAAAACCTAATTTCAGTTCTATGGATTCTGTCAAAATCACAATCCTTTATCCTTTGGAGACTGAACCACTGCCAACCTCAAAGTTAGAAGAAAAACTTCAGTGTGATAATGTTTCCCAACATCTTACTTCTATCGCTAGTCAAGGAAAGGAAGAGAGCCACTCATTATGAGGCGAATACTGCACCATAAAACTTTCCCATGTTAGGCTTCTCTCAAAGGATACTGGTACACTTAGCGCTACTGATGTCACATATTCGTTAAACCAATGGGTTAAATAATCCATTGGTGCCAACAAATCCAGAATAATGAAGCCAGTCATGAACTACACTTGAATAGATGAGATCAAGTTACACCAACACTCAAGGATCAACACTGAATCACAGTTGCGAGCAGGAACTCATTTAAACTCCTCTACATTCCACAGGACAGGATGAAACGTCCTTCAGTCTAAACTTGGATACTACAGACCATCACCCACTCCCGTCAATCCCACATTTTTAAAAACAAGAATATCACATAGGGGGATGCTTCTTGTCAAAACAGACATGCAAACCATGGAATAGGCTCCTTAAGGAACAGGAAACGTAAAAAGCCATAAAAAAATTAGAACAATTCAAGAAAACAAAGCGTTAATAGGATCAGCAAACAAGGATCGCAATTATAAGGTTCTTTAGACCATGATCAATTTCTTGCAGAATAGCGGACCTCTAAGGTCCAAAGCCGAACTGGAAGTCATGAACAGGAAGGCAAGTATTGTTGTATAGAATCTGCATGGGTTGATTGACTGGTTTAACGGCTTTCCAGGATTTTAGCCATAAAAAGTTAGACCACATATTGGGTGGAAGTTATTTAAGTCATCCTAATTAGCAGTGGGATTTTTTAAGAAAGAGGAATATTTGCTCAACTTTGATACGGTCTGGAAGACACTCCCTAAGATAGAGTAAGGTTAATGCAATTTATTCACTAAGGGGCTAGGAGGTTAAATCACATATTCTTGGTTAATTGAACATCTAAGAGTTCTGCCAAGTGCTATCAGCGACTGAGTTTGCCAATACTACTCGATCCAGTTCGGGTTACTTCTTTGAAGGTAAACCAGATATTTAGTGATTTTCTGCATTAAGTGAATTTTGATCTTTTTTTGCTTAGTGTTGAAGATGTTGGCAAAATCGTCATATTTGTTTTCCAGACCCACTACAGCTGGAATTGGTGTGGGATTTGTGGTAACTTGTATTATTCCAAAAAGCTTCATATGTCTGTTTTTAGCCAACACAATTTCAGATTTGATAGTCATGGATTTTACTCCAACCACATGTTTTTTATATTCTCTCCTAGTAATGTCGGAGTTGTCTAAACTGGATCTGGAGTGGTGTTGCTTCCATGTACATTCAGTCAAACAAAGTGTTGCTTTTCTTAATGGAGATCATAAGTGTGCCAGTGAGCAGATTTTTTGTTTGTTCTTTTCTCAGGTGGGGCAAGACTGTTCATTTGTTACACAGAGTTCTTAAAGGCATTTGCAGCTTCATTCACATCTTGAACTTTCATGGCTAAATGGAGGCTGAAAGAAGAGCAGGTGGCAAGACCAGTGCACTAATACTGTTGGTGTCCTTGGAGTTTTTGGTCTTTTAGGCTGTCCACTGATCACAGTTTTAGTGAAAGACATGTGGAATTGATTAGTTGTTGGTTGGCCCAGTAAATTAGGAGAACATCTTCAACTTGCAGAACGTCTGTTTTGCAACTACTAGATCTAGTATGGATCCTTTGATGTGACTAGATTTACAGTAGTGGTGAATCATGCTATTCTCAAACAAAACAAAGAGTAGAAAGAGTGTGACAATAGTAAGTGGGGAAGGCCCCAAACTCTACTGCTGTTCAGAGAGTAGAGTACTGACCGATAGCAGTTACTCTCCTCTTGGTTTCCCTTCTCTGCTGAGGTGAAAGGTGCTATGATCAGGAGGAAGGGGTGGCTTTATACAAAGTTGGGAAGTTTGGTTAATCAAGGTTACAAGGAGTACTATAAGATCTAAGTCCATTTACAACAGTGACATCAGCAATTTCAATCTGATGCTTGACTACCAATCTGCAACTGTGTAATATGCACACATGGTCTTAGTTGTAATGCCAGGTGTTAATGGGACACTAAAGGAACTGTAATAGTAGCTCTACTACATTTTGTTGTATAGCCACTGTTCAGTCTATTTTATTGTAAGGCAAACCCTCCAATAATTGGATGCTGTGGGAAACAGGGCTGAACTGTATTGAAGGGGGGCACATTAGATTGAGGGAGTGCTTCACTGGTAAAAGGTGACTGAATTAATCTTACTACTGGCAAGAATATACGCATTAGAATGACAGTCTACAAGTATAGCAATTATATCTTCATAAGGAAGTGGAAGGACTGTTTTGAGAGGGAGAGGTAGATGATTGGGTCTTGGAGTGGGGCACATAGCCACCAGTCTGTTCCTTTCGACTACTTTTTCCAATCTTTCACCTGAGACTTGAGTCATGATTTCCAATTTATTGAAAATGGAGATAGATGAGCACTGATGAGTTGTTAGAAAGCTTCTTTCATTGGCAACCTTAGCTTTAATCAGATGTCCAAAACTGCAAGATAGCCAACCATGAGGACGTTTGTTAGAAGGAGAACATGAGGTCTATTTTCAGGCTACCTTATTCTGACTGTAATATTGGTGCATAATTGTTGTTTCAGAATAGTTTCACTGACGTCTGTGCTTAAAATATTTGGATAGATGGGTGGGTAAATATTAATGTAGGAATTTGGTTTCAATCAGCAAAAATTGCAAGATATATTGGTGGGAACAAGACTACAATGCATCAGCAGGGTCTGTGAACTACACAGAAGGGAACGTGAAACCCCCAGTAATCCCTAATATGGTACACAGCTGGAAAGGCTAAATCCACTGTTATACTAGGAGGTTGTTATGTCTATTGCTCTTAGAGATGTGGGTATTGTGATGTTGTAAGACATGTGATGACAATAAAGTGATTCACTGCTATTAGGTCTGCTCTATAGCGCCATGACCAGACCTGACTTTGTGTTTGTTTTTTATATATGATTTATTGGTAGGTCTTAGTTTAAAAATTTTACATTTTGTAAAAAATATTTTAAAATCAATTTGTCAGAAGAAGTTCATAAATTAGAGGGTAATTTTTATCAAAATATATCTTTACAAATGTGTACCGTACAGAATAGATCAGAGGAAAGAGTGTCCATAATTCTACGCCAAAATCAGTATTCAGTAGGGAGCTCATAGCTGTGGAGAGAGAGCACCGGAGGGGCTTGCCAAATGAGGTGTCAAACACTTATCTGTGTTTGATGCTGAGTAATGAAGGAAAAGGTGAGCAAGGGCCTCAATCTCATATCAGTGGAGAGTAACTGTAAGTAGTGCTTTGTGAGCTAGATTGTCCTTCGTACTACTGGGGAATGTATCCAACACTCAGCTACTTAAAATACCGAGCAAAGAAGGGAAAGGTGAAGCAAATTATCTTGTATGGTAGGTAGAGATTAACTATAGTAAACACTATGGGAGAGTAAGTTTAAATAGTATTAGTGTGAAGGGTTGTGTTAATGGGGAAGAGGAAGTCAGGTGAGGGGTGCTATTTGGAGGCAAGTCAGATTAAAACCCAGAGTTACAGGTGAGGGGATAGTCTTGTTTTAATTTCTCCTGAGGAAAGGAAACATCTATACATAGTCATTTTAGAGTCTGGTCAACATTTAGTAATGCTAAGAACAATATTATTTTTTTCAGTTTTGGCTACATAATGCCAATGAAAAAGGCTGCCTGCCAGTGTGCCCAGCAGGCCAAAATGGTGGGCAGATCAGCCAGTATATTGACATCCACAAAGAATATGCCTTAATTTTGTAGGACACTCCAGGCCTGTCTATCCTTCAAGTAAGTCAGCGCACAGACCCAGGGAGTAGGGAAGGCAAGCGAAGACCAGCAGTGGGCTGACAGCTGCAGGCAGACACTAGTCATCTTCCAGTACAAAGGAAACCAGAAAGTACTGGTATTCAGAGCTTTCTAGTCCTCTGTACAGTTAGCAGGATGGGGAAACTGGGCAGCTCCTGATAACCAGCCCTTCTGTTTGGGTGCAGAAGACGTAGAGGACAGAGGTCAAAACGCACACCATTTTATAGGTCTTTCCACTCATCGATTTTGTTGGTGCCATGCGGCAGTATCCACAACTCCTAAATCTCCACCTGCTGGAGGGAGGACTGATTTCAGCAGCTCAGAAGAGCAGGCACTTGACTTGTCTAGGGACTAGCATGCTCCAGCCAATCACTGATCCGTTCAAGCCGAGCACTGATGCTCCAGCTGCTCCCCCAATAGAGCAGTCCACCAACTCTCTACCTCCTTCAGTAAAGCTGCCCACTGAGGCTCTAGTTGGCTTAAGCTGCTCCACATACCCTAAATATAGCATGCATAGCATGGCTCAGAGGAGCACACATGGTTCACTACAAATTAAGGTCTAGGGGACAGTCAGGTCACCCAGCTAGCCATAGATCAAGGAAAGGAAATGGAAGAATAAAGCCAAGCATGCTCATCCTTCACCTTCTCTGACCAGATTGTGAATTTTTTACACACGAAGAAGTTTAAGTGAATTTGAGGTCTCTAATCAAGTTGTGGGCACTATGTTTGACAACGATTAATTATCTGAAATGTATTTTTAGACATCCTTTTAATATCCAACTTTTCATGGACATTTTAGCGCACATTTAAAAAAATATATATATATATACTTTGAAAGAGAAACTAAAAGGCCCAGATTTCAATGCCCTGTTGGGTAAAAACAGATGAGTAGCTGATAAGGACCATCATGATAAAACTCTAGGTGGAATTATGTGGCATGGATATGACACTGATGCTTTCGCAATTAAGGTTTACTGTCCTGGTCTGGCTAGGGTACGGGAACCCGAAGTGCAAGAAAATAGGCTAGTTTGTCGGTGCAAAATGAGGCTGTTTAGGTTTACTGCTGTGGCCTGGACAGAGCAAAAGAACCCCGAGGGCAAAAAAGGTTAATTTGTAGATGCAAAATGAGACAGCTACATGGAAGCAAGAAGAAAGATGTGCCGAAATATCTGCAGCTGAAGTTTATTAACTCTAGTGCTTAATTTGTGCCAGTGTTTCCCGTTCCTCGGAACTGGCACATATCCCCTGATACTGGCAAAGATTTATTAGAGTCCACCACCTTGTGGCGCTGTCAGTACTCTATATGTTGACATCAGCAGCCAATTTAAAAATTAAAAAAACATAAAAAATATTAACATCAGCACGTCTAGGCCGCTCCCACAGCTGTGGATGGCTAGGAATATTCCATATTGTCACATCTGCAAGAGTGTGATTGTAAGTAGGTAATACTGGTACTGGAATTTGACAGGACTGACACGAGTGGGTGGTGAAAGCTGCAGTGGCCCCCTGAACAAAATCCTTCTTCTTATATTAGTCATACTCTAAAAGCTACTTTTTAAACCTTATCCCAGTACAGTCTACGCAAAGCCGTGTTGTTGTGTGATTTCCCCCTAAGGACTGATCTTCCTGCCGCCAACTCGTGTCTTTTTTATTAACAAGCTATAGGTACGTTTTAATGTTTCACCAGTTGTGAGTCCACCCAATTGCTCAGTTGATCCAAAATGTACTTTTTCAATTAACCTGCCAAATTATACCTTAGCTTAAAAGTGCTGTAACATATTAACAAAATATAGTGGAGAAGATTGGACACTGCAAAACAGACATACAAGATTTTGCTCTAATTACTCGAGAGACTCTAGCTAAAGTACACATTCTTAGTTAATTTTGAAGTTAATTAAACACTCTGGTGGTTATTAACTGACAAGTCTTACTACATGAACGCACGAGTAAACTTGTTACAATGGGTAGTAAATCTGTGAATCTAAGACACAAAACACTGGGCCAAGGCCAGGGTCGGACTGGCCTGTAGGGCAATCTGGCAATGCCCAAAGAGCTGCCCCTACAGGTCAGTGTGTGGGCCGTTTTTTGGTTGTCTGTTTATCGTGTGGTGGGAAAGTTTTTACTCTTGATTTCTTTCATCGAGCACAAATGCATGCAGTCTGTCATACCCTTCAAAACACTTGTGCAGTGTGTCTTTGCAAGTTCAAAACTGCCCTAAATTGCAAATGCAGGTCACTTTTTATCTATCCGATTTACTAATGGGTCTATATTTATTTTGGTGCCCAGGTCAATTTTCTGTCCCAGTCTGTCCATTAACTCACGTGCCTTTTATCCCTGCTGTTTGGTTTGAACCGACCCTTCCTGCAATTGTACTGCACTATTTACTTAAGGATTTTAGGAGTCCTGGCCGGGTAATATTTTGGAGCCTCTGCTGGAGACAACTTTGAATGTTATTACTCATTTTTTGCTAGTTTAGACGTGTTGCGTAACAATCTTGAATTATACCTTAAAAGTTAATACAGAAAAGTACAATTTCCGTGTGTGTGGGGGGCGAGGGGGTCCCTGGATATGTGTTCACTTTGTTCATGCCTTAAAACGTCGCTGTACTACTCAACGCACTAAAACACCCGAAGAAGCACCTAAAAGCTTTCCACAAACTCCTGCTGGCCAAATGTCACCAGCGCCCGCACCCTGTATTACTCATATGCAACTTTCTGGAAGTTGCAAAGTACTTTTCGGAGCGGGAAGGATGGCAAGCCCCAATTCCTTAACGGAAATACATAGAACTAGAGAGATTTTACAAGACGATCATAAAAAATATACTTAAAAAAAAGTCAATGCACACATCCAACTAAGAACTTCCCTTCCTAAAGGACAGCTGGACTGCATGCTCGAGCAGACAGCCGCCGTCACTGAACAGCATCCCGCTGCAGAAGTTAGGGGAGCCCTCAGCTCACCAGGAGCATCCTCCCTCACCTTCAGACCGCGGAGACTGCCTCCAGCATCCTACCCTTCCCCGTGGACTGTCCCAGCAATATCCCGCGTGTCACTACTCACACCTACCTCGCGCGCAGCACAACAACTCGAAAGCCACCTCCTCACTGAAGCCTCGGGAACCGCTGCCAAGCGCCGCAGCTGCCAGCCCGCAAGCTGTCAGGCATCCCGGACCACGTGACACCCTCCCATGAGACCCACAGCTGTACGCGGCGAGCCAGGGCACCGCCTCCCGATCGCTCTCAACGTTCCAAAAACGACTAGAGCGCTAACACAAAATTGTGCTACGACAAACGTTACGTAAGGCGGCCGTGGGTGCCACGTCGGGATCTAAGCAGTGAAAGTTACAAAATTCCCGAGGAGCAGCTTCAGAGTTTGAACAATTAATGAGTTTTCATTTTGTGATACTGCATTTATAAATACTGTTGTGTTTTTTTTTTTAATAGTGAGCGTCTTTCGCTAGTTATGACATAATACAGTTTTAAATATTAGAAATAAGAATGTCAAGATAGCAGAGCTCTCAGATTGTACAGATTATTATGATCACGTTTGTTAGACTGCATTCTGGTGCTTGCTTTTTTATGTTATACTTACGGGTATGGAAGTCCAAAAGTGGAAATAAAAACTTATGTGGATGAATTATTCATGGCTGAAATGAAACAGCTTGTGAAATACATTAACAGTCTTTTAGTGTGTGTGTTTTAAAAGAGCTAAACGTGATGTATATGGCATTACAGCCAGAGTTACCCTCTTTGGAACTGAGGAACCAGGTTCTGGTCTAGGCGTCGGCTCAACATCCTGTGAATCACTTAATCTCCTTGTGCCTACAAAATATTACTTGACCTTGTGTAATGTACATAGTCATAGCTACCATGTTTTAAGATGGTTTATGTGTGGCATTTTCTTAATTTTAGTGTAGTTATGAGTGACATTCTACTTGAAAATGTGTGATACTTGAAGTGACACTTTCTACCGAGTAAAATCAAGTAATGAAGTCCATGCGTCCCATTACAATGATAATAAGGTTGATGTAGGAAGAATAGGAATACATCACATACAAACAAACATACGTTCCCAAATCCCAATACAAGCATTTTAGGCTAGATAGTTGTAAACCAATGTAAGTAGTGAAAGGCTTAATAAATGACATGTTAAAAAAGACAGACTGTGGGTTCAATAGAAAAGGCAGGTCATATTTAGGACAAACAAACACTTACTACTTAGGAAACTTATACACATGCTGCATTGTTAAGTTAGCTGTGCTAAAACACACAAGAGGCCCAAGCCACATTAGAATGAGAGTTTTTCTTTAAAGCTGCACCAACTGTTGCTTTCAAAATGTTCACTTAGCATGAACAGGGTGGAATAGAAGGGTGTATCCTTCCTTAGCACAGGAGTCCTAAAAACCACAAGTCATTCATATCGTGTTAAGGGGAACTGTGTAAGGGTCAGATAAGTATTTGCAAGGCAGGGCTACCATGAGCAGCACGGAACATATAATCTCTTGTGCAGAAAGATAGATATGGTGAATGACGTCAGTGTAACTTACCCACCCATGAGGCCAACAAATGCATGTGCTTCTTTCCAGGGGCACCTCATTATCTTATCTGTACCGCTTGTAGTTGCTTACGTCAATGGTGAACTCTTCACCACAGTTTTTTGTGTTTTTTACAGTATAAATGCTACTGGTGTTTGAACCAGAACTTTGAACTTCAGTCATGGCCTCTATGTTGAGACTGCCTGTTGTTCCCAGCTGAAAATCGATTAAACCTATATTATTGTGTCAAATTGATCTGTCTTATTTTATTAACAGATTTCCCTCTAACAAGGTCCAGGGTGTCTGTAGTGACCACACTACACTTACATGGTAGCCAGAAGTGCTGCTCTGCATACCATCTGCTTCTGCTCCTCCCCACCACAAATTAGACGACTGCAGCAATGGTGCCCAATCTGCACCTAAATCACTCCTTTCCGCACCCCCCAACAAAATAGGACCCAGTGACAACAGGTGTGGACTGGCCACATTTGGGTATACGGTCTTGCCGCACCACTCACTGAACAACCTCATTATGAATTGGTCTGTCACTGATAGCTATTTACCACTGCTGTGTTTAGTCTCTGCCAGGTCTGCTAAATTTTGCCTTCTACTGGCATTGTGGTGCTGAAAGTACACAGCCTCTCTTTGGGGGGGCTGATGGGCTCACTGCTGCACAGTGACAAAAGTGGTTGACGATCAGATCATCGGCGTCCTGGCAGAGTCTACAAGAATACTGGCAGTCAAATGAAAACACACTCTCTGCTGTCTGCACTCACTTCCTTGGTGCTATAACCTGCAGCCTCTGATGCTGGTGCTGTGGTGGGCTTGCTGTGGCGACGGTCATTGACAGTCTGTCAGAGGATCTATCTTTGGCTCAAATTCAATGCTGTGAACTCGAGTCTGTTGCAATGTCATGTGATACAGTGCTAGTGCCCGTCAAAATGTTAGGGTAGCTGCCTTCAAAAGAGATAGGCCTTGTGAACCCATGACCAGACACCACAAAGTGTGAATAACGACCTCCCATTTCCTCCCAACACACATGGAACAAGAGAGGTCGGGTCAGACTTGTTTTCATCGGGTTGCATGTTCCTTAAGGCACCAGGCTCTGGGGCTGCGCAGGTCAAGAGTCTTGAAAACAGCTTGCCTGGAAAAGAGCACACAACTTCCTCCATTGACACTCTGAAAACACCTAAACTGAGATCATGAGGTGACAATCACAGCCCTACTGTACTCTGGAGGTGGCGAGGAAAAAATCTGCCACCCATGATCTCTGCCCCCGGCCAGTCATCACTTGCCTTGCTGTTCTCAGAAAGTAACAAAGGCAAGCACGGCTGTCCTACCAGATCCACATGAAAACATGCACTGCCGTGGGCCATGGGGGCAGGCTCCTTCCAGGAAAATTAGAAACACAGACAAGGTACTGCCCCTGGTTCTGTGACTTGAAGATTCACTGCCGGGTCATCGTTGTTGTTTGGAGACGGGGGGACGGCTGAACCCAGGAAGCAGCACTCCTGATTCACACTGTGGCAATGGCTCCCAGGTGCAGTGCAGCCACCAACTGAAATAATGGGGATTTGGGGGGAGCGGGACTTATATAGGTGGGGCAGGGTGTGGGCGGCCTCTTTGGCCGTTTTGCCACATCAAGGATAGTCGTTGTTTTGATTTGTGTGGTAGGCCGTAGATAGGTTTTTGAAAGTTTTTGGGTGCGATAATTAATTGGTTGCAGTGCCTTGGTTTTGGAAAATGTATACTTCTGAAAAAGGTTTGCAGCATTTGAGATGCTTCAGGAGGAGGGTAGGGAGGACCTCCTCCAAGAGGGCGTGCTTCGGCAGGGGTGGGTGGGTCTGAAAAGACCCAAGAGAGCCTCCTCTGAGGGTGTGGCTGTGGCGGTTATGGCTTGCGAGTCACCAACTCGCAAGTCTAAAAAAATTAGGCAAAAGAGCGTGTCAGGGAGCAAAATCGCTGCGTCACCTGAAGTTATGGTAGCTTTAGGTGGTGAACAGGGAAATAGCTTACCTGCGCAGATAGCGGCGGGGAGGAGAGGCGGAACGAAGTTCGCGTGCCGTTCTGGCGTGTCGATCCGGCAGCGCGTTTGTACCAGGGGGCGAGGTTTCAATCAAAGTGCTGCGGTGTCGAACGCCCGCCTCTTGGGGGCTTGTTCGGTTGACAAGCATGCACACGTGGTGACGCTCGGCTCTGTTGGAGGGAAAAAACAAGCTCCACTCCCCTCGGAAAGTAACAATAAGCGAGGGGAAGGTGCTTTAAAGGAAAGACAGTGGGGAGCAGACTTCAAGATGGCTGCTCGCATTACAGTGCAGCAACAAGAGGTTATTGAGTTGTCAGATAGTGTGGAGGTCGATATTTTAGGAGAAGGTGGTGGGATCTCAGGTGTGAATGTGGTTAATGCCCCTGTTTTTGGGCAGGAGGGCAGAAGGCTGCAATTGGTGCCTAGATTGTTTAGCCCAATGCTGCATAAAGTTCAGGAATGGGATGTGAGAAATCAGACTATTTATCAGTCAGGGCAGCAAATGGAAGTGACAGACGATAGTGGCATGAGTATGAGGGGTGTGTTATATGGAGAGGCTAATGCCAGTGGTAAGGCTGGTAGGCACAGGTGAGTGTGGATTTTTGGCAGCCAGTGCATTAGTTCAGGGACCTGGGTGTGGTGGCTTTTATGCATTGGGCGGGCATAAGGTGGTACCTGCAGGTTCTGGGCGGCCTGTTGGGAATCAGGCGTCATCGGTTGGGGTTGGTACACCCTCTGGACACCGAAAAGAAAAGAGGGTGAGACCCAGAGCGGATCACCTGACTTCGGTGGAGTCAATTTTACCCGTGACATGGAATATGCAGCCTTTTGCTCAAGAAAAGCCTTATACCAGCTGGGGTGCTAGTGGTTTGGATAGAAGTGTCATCAGGGAAGGAGACCTTCTGGATTATAATGAAGGGAACGATTTTGAGGTGACAGCTCCTTTACAGCACAATGTATCAAGGGGTGCTTGTGTGCAGGAATCTAACAAGCGAAGGGGTTTTGGGGTTTTACAGGCATCATCAAGGGCGGCGGTCTGGGGCGATCTTACAGTGGATGGAGTTGGATTGACCTATCTGTGGGAAACTTACCTCAAGGTGAGGAAAGGGGGGAGTATCCCCTTTTTGGGGGGTGTCATACTCAGGGGGGTTAGGTTTGGTTGGAAAGGTGGTAAAAGAAATGGGGGTTCAGGCTGGGTCTGGGGATGATGTTTTGTTGAATACAGATTCAGTATCGGAAGTAAGTGTCATGGATACGGTTTCAGGTAAGCTAGATGCGAGCCATGTGGGGAAAAATGTAATGCAACGGATAGTGAGGGTGCAGGGGAAATTATTAAGCATAAGAAACTTCCTTACATTGGGGTGTCGATGCCACTGGGGGCGCATCTCACTCAATCTCTGAAGGAAACAATTTGTAGAGGAGAGTTTATTGATGTTTTTAAGTTATTGCATAGGGAGGTCCAGGCTACGGAGGGTTCGAAGGAAGAGTAGTGGGAATTAGTGCGTAGGCCCAAGGTAACCACTACAATTGAGAATTGGACCTCAGCCTTTTTGATATACGCAAATGTTTAATGTAAGCGTTTTCCAGATTGCTGTGTTGCTATGTTTAAATATATGGGTATTGTGCGGAGGGCACAGATGGACTACGACGGTTTCGGTTGGTTCAGGTATGATTAAGAGTTTCGGGCTCGGATGGTGGTGTATCCTGATAAAGAGTGGGGGGAATAGATATTGAGTTATGGATGCAGTGGTTGCGCATTGGGAGGGAATGCGCCACCAATACCACTACAGAAGGTTGTAGGGGGTAGAAACTCAGATATATTATGAGTATAAAATAAAACAGAACTCCCAGTAACATCAATCCCTGGCTAGTTCCACAAGTACAAAAATAGTCTGTTTTGTTTAAGGTAGGTAAATGTAACAGTGAAAACTATGACACACAGAAAACCCACCAAGTGATGGCCCAAACATGTAATAAATTCTTGGCGCTCACTAACAGAGTTTTTATTATGTTGGCTCTATGGTCAGTATTATTCTGTGTAGTTGTGCACAGGTTAGGATTGCCACTTTTCTCAGATTAAAATACCGCCCATTTGGTTCATGTTTGGAGATTGTGGACAAGTCAGGATCTATTTTCTTTAAAAATTATTTTTAAAAGCCTCTGCATTCTTTTTTTATCATGGTTATTTTGTGTCTTTTTTCTTTCATAGTCATTGAAAAATAACTTTGCCAGCCCTAAAACATTTTAAAGTGATTTCTTCTTGTATTAGCTGCTCTAGGTGTACACACTGTAGGGAAAAAGCTCGCTTGTGTTGACTTTATACTGGCCCTCATATCAGATTAAAGGCCAATTTCGTAGAATACTAGCTAGGTGGCAGTAATAGCAAAGGCCTGCTTGAGGAACTTCAATACTCGTCATGCTAGGTTTACATTACAAGATCAAATTGACAAAGGTATGAGACAAAACAATACAATGCAGCTGACTATATTTTCTGGCCCTCTCTCATTTAAGGTCTCTGGCTCCAGCTTCAAGTAGCCAGCTCTATGGGCTTGAGGCACTGCTGTTGAGTTCCCACCAAAAACGTAGTCAAATACGTAGAAATGTAGAACACAAAAGTAACAAACATTTTTAAACTATAACTGTGCCCCATCCAAAGATGTTATGATGGATACAAGGGATAACTGAGCAAAGGTCCCAAAGGTTAGCTGTAACCAGTACCAGACAGGGACATAGTCTGTCACAGTCCAGGGTCTAGTTGAAAATCTTAACTCGACCTCAGAGTTTTTTAAAGCTTTTAATTGTTCTTGCTTGCAACAACTTATGGATAAAAATTCAGTAATACATCCTTCTTGGTAACGGCAATTTAATTGCCTATATTACATAAAGGGAAACCCATAGGTCCACTGGTCAACCAAGGCTCGCACAGTGAACTGGGCTTTAGGATTAGGCACATATAGAGCCTATATAGGTCTGGTTCTCTGGAACTGTAATGATTAAAATATATTTTCAAATGTAAGTCTAGTGGTAGTGGCTGTAGGTCAAAGTCTTTGAGCACATCCTCTTGCCTACTCCTTTATGGTGAACTGAGACCCTATCACATGACCTCAACTTGCACACAGGGTGGAAAGCTGTTAGAAATTGGGTTCCTTGTTGGCAGATGTATGCACTCTTTCCCAGCAGGAACCACAATCTGGGTAAATTAGATACAACCTATAATTTAACCTGTGCTCACCCTCTGGCAGCTTGGCACAGAGCAGGCAGGCTTAACTTAGGAGGCAATATGTAAAGTATTTATGCAACACTTAAAACAGTAGAACAGTGAAGATACCATACAAAAAGGTACCACAGCTGGTTAATAAGATAGAGTTTAATTTGATGAACAAAACAAGAACAAATCAACAAAAATCCAATAAGTAGAAGTCGAGATGTGAATTTTTAAAGAATATCTGCAAATGGAGAGTCTGATTTATACCTCGGGTTACTCCGTTGCAACAGTAACGGGTATTCCATCCGGTGATTGTTTCCCGTGGTACTTACAATTTGGTGGACTGGATATCCGTCACCATTGCGATGGAGTAACCCCTCCGCTGAGGTCTAAATCAGCGCCATAGTGTTTAAAAGCATAAAAGACCAACTGGGGCTATTTGGTCACGCTGGACGGTGTGAAATCTGAAAAAATCAGGCAGACCGCGATGGAGCATGTGTGAGATACAGGGACCAACCTTGTCCCACTGATAAAGTACCTTGTTGCACCGACAGGGCCTGATAAGTGGAGCAGAAGGGCAATGCGTCGGCATTGATCCAGCTTGGAGTAGGCGATGTGTCAGTTCTGAACCGTGCAATCCGAGATGAGTGGTCTGCGGTTCCTTAGCAATTTAGGCAATATGCTGTCGTCTAGCCAGCTGTGATGTCTTTCTCCTCAGTGGCAGCAGCGATGCGTTAGCACCGAGGGGAGATGCATTGGTCCCAACCGCTGCATCGACGGCGATGTGTGGATTTTACAGTTGCAACACTTTATACCCAATTCCAGAGGACCAGAACTGGATTGGCACCACTTGGCAGGGCAAGACTTGCGGTAAGCAAAGACCAGGTGCTGTTGCACAATGAAGGGAAGTCTTTGATGTCCTTGAGACTTCAGAACAGGAGGCAAGCCAGCACATGCTTTGGAATCACTTTGGTTCTGGGGATGTAGAGATGCAGGTCCAGCCCTTCTCACTCCCAGGCAAGGAGGACAGAAGGGCAGGCCCAGCAGAGCAGGAGTCCGGCAAAGTCCAGCAGAGTGACAGTCCCTTCAATAGCACAGCAATCCTTCTTCCTGGCAGAATGTCCTCAGGTCCAGAAGTGTACTAAAGCGGTGGTGCCTGAGGTCCAGTACTTATACACAGGTGTGTCTTTGAAGTTAGGAAGACTACAAAGAGAGGCCTACGAAGTGCACAAAGTACCTGCTCTCCCTGCCCTGGCTCCAGACTCACTACAGTGGGGTATGCAGCTATTTGTGAGGGAACAGGCACAGCCCATTCAGGTGTAAGCGTCAGCTCCTCCCTCCAATCCTACACAGGATGACTCATCAGAATTTTAATGGCACATCAGGATGTTGATAACCTATCAGGCAGACCTAAGCTCCCTCTGTGTGTGGCTGTCGAGAGGGAATACACAAAGACCAGCTGTCACCCACCCCAGATGCTATTCAGACACAGGAAAAGGCACTTAATGGTTAAAGTAAGAAAATGTCCACTTTCTAAAAGTAAAAAGAACAGATGATGGACAGAATGCTGAAAAAAATCAAATATTCATCCTCATTCACAGATCTGGGTTTAATCCATTGTTTTTTGCTCACCACACAACCCCAATTTGGACCCAGCCACATGCAAATCAATCTTGACCCTGCCCCCATGGGAACAGTCCAGACCGAACTGCCAATCAAGCAGTCAATCACTCAATCAATGCTTATAAAGCACGGCTACTCACCCGTGAGGGTCTCAAGGTGCTAGGGAGGGACCTCAACTGAAAGCCACCAGGGTTCCTGGTGCTGGCCACTGTCCAGGCGTGGATGGGCGCAGACGTGCTTGGCTTTGGCACGCCAACGGAACAACCCCTGCGCATGGCCATTATTAAGAAGGGGAGGGAGGTGGGGGGAGCAGTTAGTTGGGTGACAGGAGGGCAGGAAAGGTGCTTTGCGGGGCAGAGGAAGAGGGGAGAAAGGAAAAAGCACTAGGGAAAAACAAGCGGTGATAGAAGAAAAGGCAGAACATGCAAAAGTGAAAGAGCAACAAAGAGAAGCAAAGAAAAGGCAAATGACGAGAAAGGCAGAAAATGCAAGAGTGAAAGTGCGACAGAAACAAGAAAAGAAAAGGAAAATACGTACTTGTGATGGCCAGTAGACCACCAGGGATGAGGCGCAGGACCGAGCCTGCGGGTGGAGGAGGGCCTCGAACTGAGAGTCAGGAGACCCTCAGTTTGTCCCAGTCAAGAGGCAGCACCAGCTGCAGCCAGATGAGTTGGGGAGAGCAGCAGACACCGACCAAGAGGTTAGTGTAGCTCGGCTAGTTCCTCCGTGGACCAGAAACAAGCATCCTGGGATCGGTTTCAGGGTAATACCCCTCGTCAGCCATGCTAGCTTGAATCCAGTGGCACAGTGAGCACAGGACCCACATCTGGGCATACCCTTACCACTTAGGGTGACAAAACTAAAAATTACAAATTAACAAATGATGGCCAGAACGCCGAACAAACCAAACATTCATCCTCAGTCACGATTCTGGGTATAATCCATTGTTTTTTGCCACAACACCCCAGTTTGGACCCAGCCATATGCAAATAAGTCTTGATCCTGCTCCCTATGGGAACAGTCCAGCCCGAACTACCAGGCCAGGTCCCCCTTGACCGAAACCAATCATCCTGGGACCGGTTTCAGGGTATCAAACGTCATCAGCCAGGCTAGCTTGAACCCAGTGGCACAGTAAGCATGGGACCCATGCCTGGGCATACCCCTCCTATTATGAGTGACAAGAGCAAAAAGAACAGATGATGGGCGGAATGCTGAACAAATCAAACATTAACCTTCCGTCACTGTTCTGGGTTTAATCCAGGTTTAACCTTTATAAAAGCAGCATTTTCAGAATTGCAACCTAAAATCCAACTTTACCATAAGTTGTGATTTTAAATTGTGAGTCCAGAGACATCAAACTTGAAATATCTACATTTTTCCAATTGGAAATGACACTTAGACATGTTGTACTCCAGCACGTCTCCTGTTCAGCAAGGCTACAAAAGTTAACGACATAAATGAGAGTGGCATGGCATGAAGTGTTGTAGAATGGTGTGGCGTGGAGCGGCATGACATGGCATAGAGTAGCATGGCACAGACTGTTGTAGAGTGGTGTGGCATACTGTCGTAGAGTGGTATGGTATAGAGTGTTACGGAGGGAGCAGAGTGTCATAGAGTGGAAGGGTGTAGAGGGGAGTGGATTGTCAAAGAGTGGAGTGGCACATTGTGTTGTAGAGTGGAGAGGCATAAAGCAGACAGTACTGGCATAGAGAGCAGTGAAGTAACATGAAGTCACATAGAGGGAGTTGCATAGAGTTGAGTAGAGTACAGCAGATCGTCGTAGAGTGGAGTGACATAGAGTGGCATAGTGTAGTAGAAAGGAATGGCATAACGTGGAGTAGAGTGTTGTAGAGTGGAGTGCCATAGAGTGGAGTAATGAATTGTAGAGTGGATTTCAATAAAGTGTTGTGGAGTGGCGCAGAGTGGAGGAGTAGAGTAGAGTGGAGCAGTGTGTTGTAGAATAGAGTGAAGTAAAGTGGCAAGAAGGTGCATAGAGGGAGTTGTGTAGCGTAGCAGAGTGGAGTTTAGCAGAGAGTAATGTCATACAGTGAAGTACCATAGAGAGGCAAAGAGTGCCCTAAAGTGCTGTGGCAAAGACTAGAGTGGTGCAGAGTAAATTGGTGTAGAGTGCATTGGTTTAGAATAAATTGTTATGGAGTGTACTGGAAAAGAGTGCAGTTACGTAATGTGCAGTGATTTAGAATAAAGTACAATGATGTACAGTTGCGAAGAGAACAGTGGCACAGAGTGGAGTAGCGCAGCCTAGATTGCAGTGGTGCAGGGTGGAGTAGAGTGGTGTGGAGTGGTGCAGGGTAGAGTGCAATGGTGCAGGGTAGAGCACCGTGCTGAAGACTGCAGTGGTGTAGAGTAGATTAGAGTGGAGTGATGTCGAATAGAGTCGTGTGGTGGCGTAGAGTGCAGTGGTGTAGAGTGCAGTAGAGTGATATAGCATTGAGTGGTGCAGAGTAGAGTGCAGTGGAGCAGAGTGTAGTGGCGTATAGTGCCTTGGTGTATATTGCAGTACAGTGGCACAGAGTTGAGTGGGGCAGAGTAGAGTGCAGTGGTGAAGAGCAGAGCGGCATAGAGGTCAGTGGTAGAATGCAGTGTTGCAGAGTAGAGTGTCGTAAAGTGCAGTTCTGTAGAGTGCATTGACATAGAGTGCATGGGTATAGAGTGCAGTGGCATAGAGTATAGTGGTACAAAGTAGAATAGAGTGGTATAGAGTGCAGTGGCGCAGAGTAGATTGGCTTACAGTGCAGTAGCATAGAGTTTTGTTAAGCAGAGAAGAGTAGTGTAGAGCAAGATAGAGTGGCAAAGAGTGGAGTGGCACCGGATAGAGTGCAGTTGAGTAGAGCAGAGTGCAGTGGTGCAGAGTAGATAGGAGTGTGTAGTGCTTTTGCTTTTATCTAATTCTTAGCACTTACATAACATACCAGGAATGCACTTCTGAGTTCAAAGAAGACTTTTATTGTTGTTAATTCTTCCCCAACCGCGATTTCGTTAATGACGGATTAGTAGATTTCAAGCACACGTTAGTGAAAACCAAATATATCAGTTTGCAATATACACAGCAGGTTATATTTATAAGATATTGAATGCAAAGCAAAACAAATACTTCACTGTGTGAGAAACTATTTACAGCTTCATCTTTCCAGGGTCTGCAAGCTGATGACTCCCTGTCAGCTGCGAGAAAGAGATTTATCTACCCACACGGGATGCTGGCAACTGGCGCCTAGTTCCAGCACGAAGTCAGGCAGATCCGAATCTGAATCTCTGCAGCCTGTGACATCCGTTACAAAGGTGTGCCCCCTCCTCTCAGACTCGGGAAAACTACGTAAGCCTTTGGAGACTGGCCAGGTCTCCGAGACTGCTCCTCTTCCCAAGCTCGAGCAGAGAAAAACAACCAATGTACCCTCTCTTGTGAGAAAAACATCTTGGTTCATCTTGTGCAAAAACACAGCTTGGAAAAATACAGCTTGGATTCTCAACTGCAATGTCTAACTCCATGTTAAAGGCAATAGGCAGCTAACCTAGATATCAAATGTAATGTATAATATCATGTCAAAGCCAATAGGCAGCTGAGCTTGATACAAAATGTAATGGCTAATGCAATGTCAAAGCCAATAGGCGGCTCAACTGGACAAAACATACAATGTGCTACTGGTGAACATTGAGCAACTAATATGCGCAGTGGTGAAACACAAAGTCATTGGTCAAACAAAATTAATCAAATGGCAGGACATTCCGCCCTTTGACCAATTAATTTTTGTTTCACATATCTCTTGTTTCAAACAAAAACAAAAAACATCAGCACAAAAAAAACATTATCAGCAAATCAGATTTGAATGATCAAAGCAATCCCTGTAAAGCAATAGAAGTGGATTAACACATTGATCTCATAACCCTTCACCTCAGATACATCTACACAAAAAAGACTGAGTGTCTCTAATTCAACAGTGTTAGCAATTTGATGTGGCATGAGTTCTACTCATGTAAAGGTGCACGGTCCATCTGAAAGGTTTGCTGAAAGGTAAGCAAAAGTCAGAGTTCCATACGAGAAGGGAAAAAAAAAAAAAAACACAGCTTAGTTCCAGTGGAAGAATGCAATCAAACAAGTTGAACTTGAACTGAAGGCGCAGTTTGCGCAAAATGGATCCATGGTGATGGCACTTTACTCAGCCAGGTTCAGGTTGGGGTTCGGTCCCTTCCCCGACCCCACACGCACACACCGGAAGGGGGACCACACAGCACACTCAGGGACAGTGGCGAAACGTGGTAGGATCTGCAAAAGAAACAAGTATGACTTTTCTTGCAAATAACATTTGTCATTTAAACTGCACCCTTCCTCTTTCTTTCCCTGTTTTATAATCAGCAGGACGTTTTTGGGGCCCTTTGTTATAATTTCTGCAGGTTCTGGAGGATCACTTGGGGCTTCAGCCCACACATCAGCACTGAGGTTTTTATCTGCTGCACCACAGCTTCCCTTTTCTTGCACTGTCAGAAGGGCTGGGGCAGACTCCTTCTTTACCAAGCCTCCATTCACTGCACTTTTGACAATTTGGGCCATTCTGTCTCCAATTTGTATGAATAAATCAGATTCTTTTCTAGGTATCAGCATAATTTCGATTTTTCCTTGGTAATTTGCAGCAATCACTCTCCCTAAAACCTGCTCAATTTGCCATTTCTGTCCTGGTAACTTTCCTCTCCCCAACTGCTCTATGACTGCTTGCATGACAGATTGCTTTTGTGCGTGCTGCACAGTTTTTATCAAATCTAGGGGAATGTGCATCTCTCTCATCTCTGCCCACCTGTAAGTGGCTTTTTCTCTCAGCTGTTCACATTTCTGGGGCACCCACTTAGCCATCCCCACTAAAGCAGAATTCTGGGTGTACACTTCTCTCTCTGAATTTTTCTCATTAACGTCTGCAAGGTAATTGAACCAGTTAGGTGCAAGCCATGTGGAAAAACAAACAGCTAAAACATTAGCAATGAGCCAAGAATCAGCGTAAAAATGACACATCTCACGTAGCTCTTGCTTTAAAATCTGACACACATTGTACAACGCTGTTCCTTCTCCTGTGCCATAAAACAACATTTCAGTCAATGAATCATTAGTAAAACAAACATTCTTTTTATCTTCAGTGGACACGAGTTCAAATGGTGCACACAATTTCACTAGTGACTCTTTTACCTGTGGTACTCTAGCCCTGTCTGGCAAGTACCAGATCCAGTGTATGATACCAGGAATGCACTTCTGAGTTCAAAGAAGACTTTTATTGTTGTTAATTCTCCCCAACCGCGATTTCGTTAATGACGGATTAGTAGATTTCAAGCACACGTTAATGAAAACCAAATATATCAGTTTGCAATATACACAGCAGGTTATATTTATAAGATATTGAATGCAAAGCAAAACAAATACTTCACCGTGTGAGAAACTATTTACAGCTTCATCTTTCTAGGGTCTGCAAGCTGATGACTCCCTGTCAGCTGCGAGAAAGAGATTTATCTACCCACATGGGATGCTGGCAACTGGCGCCTAGTTCCAGCACGAAGTCAGGCAGATCCGAATCTGAATCTCTGCAGCCTGTGACATCCGTTACAAAGGTGTGCCCCCTCCTCTCAGACTTGGGAAAACTACGCAAGCCTTTGGAGACTGGCCAGGTCTCAGAGACTGCTCCTCTTCCCAAGCTCGAGCAGAGAAAAACAACCAATGTACCCTCTCTTATCAGGTCTAGTCTACTGTGAGAAAAACATCTTGGTTCATCTTGTGCAAAAACACAGCTTGGAAAAATACAGCTTGGATTCTCAACTGCAATGTCTAACTCCATGTTAAAGGCAATAGGCAGCTAACCTAGATATCAAATGTAATGTATAATATCATGTCAAAGCCAATAGGCAGCTGAGCTGAATATAAAATGCAATGTATAATATCATGTCAAAGCCAATAGGCAGCTGAGCTGGATACAAAATGTAATGGCTAATGCAATGTCAAAGCCAATAGGTGGCTCAACTGGACAAAATATACAATGTGCTACTGGTGAACATTGAGCAACTAATATGCGCAGTGGTTAAACACAAAGTCATTGGTCAAACAAAATTAATCAAATGGCAGGACAGAGTGGCGTAGAGTGGATTGGGGTAGAGTAGAGTGATGTAGAATAGAGTGGAGTGGGCTACAACTCTCTTAAATTAAGAGGAGCAACAATCTACTGTACGCCACTGCGCTTTATGCTACTCTACTCCACTCTACTGTACACCATTCCAGTCTACACTATGCTATTCCAGTCTACACTGCACCACTCCAATCTAAGCCACTCTACTCTGCACCACTGCACTCCACACCATTATGCTCTTCTAAATGTCACTGCACTCTACGCCACTCTATTCTACTCTGAAGCACTGCACTCTACTCCACTTCTTTCTGTGCCACTCTACACTGCTCTACTCTATGCCACTACACTCTATGTCACTCCTATCTGCACCACTGAACTCCATGCCACTGCACTCTACTCTGCACCACTCTACTCTACTGCACTTTGCACCATGCAGTATCTGCCACTGCACTCTGCGCCACTCTATTCTGCATTACTCCACGCAACGTTACTGCACTGTACGCCAAGCCACTCTATGACACTCTACTCTGCACCACTGCACTCTCTGCAACTCTATGCTACTGTACTCCACTCTGCGCCGCACCACACTGCACCACACCACTCTGCGCTGCGTCACTCCATTCTACTTCACATCTCTGTACTCCACACCACTGCACTCTGTGGCACTCTACTCTAAACCACTGCACTCTACACTAGTGCACTATACACCACTTTAGTTAAAACCAACACACTCAACGCCACTGCACCTACACCAATTTACTCTGCTCCACTGAACTCTACACCACTGCACTCTAGATCACTGCACTCTACACCACTCTATTCTTATCTACACTACTGCACTCTATGCCACTGCTCTCTATGCCACACTACTGTACTGTGATACTGCACTCTACGTAAAGTGTAGTGGCGTAGAGTAGATTGTTTCAGAGTAGACTGAAGTGGTGCAGAGTGAAGAGGTACAGGGTAGAGTGCAGTGACGCAGAGTGGCATAGAGTGTAATGGTGCAAAGTAGATTAGAGAGGCATCGAGTGGACTGGCACTGAGTGCAGTGTTGTAGAGTATAGTGGCATAGAATGGAGTAGCGCAGAGTAGAGTGAAGTGGCCCAGACTGGAGTGGTGTAGAGTGCAGTGGCGAAGAGTGCAGTAGTGCAGAGTAGAGAGGAGTAGAGTGGGATGGAGTGCATTGGCATAGAGAAGTAGAGCAGAGTAGAGCAAAGAGGCGTAGACTGAAGTGGCGTAGAGCAGAGTGGCGTAAAGTGGAGTGGGGTAGAGTGGAGTGGCACGGGGTGGCGCAGAGTAGAGTTGAGTAAAGTGGAACATGCATAGTGTGATATCGACTGCGATTATGGCAACACATCTTCAATAGGAATGGCCATTACATTTGCACAGGCATACTGTTTTACTTATAAAAGTATACAGCGAACAAATGATAATGTGTGGAAATATTATAACTCAATGTAGTGATTAGTTTTGATCATATTGTATTATTTGTTTCCACCACACTTCAGAATGATTACAAAATATGTTTAGTTCTGATATATCCTTAAATATCTGCACAGTTCATATTCAGACAATTAAATGTTGTTGTGTGCTAGAACCAAATAACATCCTACAGCCTTCCTTCAGCACGCCACCAGTAGCCAGCATAAAGGTCACATAAATCCTCTCACTTTGAAGTCAGAAATATAAAAGTAAACACCAAGCTCTCTCGAAAGACAGAGCCTGAAATTTGACCCATGTCTTTGAAGCACAACTAATGTGACACATAAGAACAACGTTTAAAGACCTGTTTACAGAATTCAAACACTGGTGGAAGGATACAGTAAATGGAGTATGCTTTAAGAAATGAACAAACTCAGTCTGGGGAGCCTAAAATTAATAAAGCCAGTGAACTGAAAACAAGCAAATCTGAACTACAAACCACAAAACCATTAACAAGCAATAGGTGAAATCCATTCCCAGGGAACTTTCTGCATGTTCCCAAGATGTCTTTAGCTAACAAGACAGCTGTGCTGCCTCGAAGGCTTTGACCTAAAAATGAAAGCAGACAAAACTGGAAATTCTGGCAAGTAAACCACAATATGCAACAGCAGACAAAGCAGAAGTGCAAGGAGAATCAAGAGTGTGCAACCAATATGTGGCGATGTTGTGTTACACTTAATCACATCCAAGAGCCTTTTAAATAGGAATAGATCAGAATATGAGATGTATCACAGGAAGTAATTGCAGCAAAGATGAGTTTAGATGTTTTCATAGAACTACTGAGCTAAAATGGCTCTAAACCAGTGGATAAAACATGATAAGGAACTTTAGGAATCACATTTCAAGGATCGGGAGCCAAATAATCAGCATTCATGCTGACCCGCTAAAGAGAGGCAGCAGACAGAGATGCTTCAATCCTACTGCCATTTTACAGAAGCACGCAAGTAATCAGTATAATTGCTTTGAGACAAGCAGTCTGTGGCCAACACTCACGACCAGAAAAAGACTGCCCTTCTGTAAAGAAATGGCTTCCTGTTGCAGTTACCCCCCACTTTTGCCTGATACTGGTGCTGACTTGACTGAGAAGTGTGCTGGGACCCTGCTAACCAGGCCCCAGCACCTGTGTTCTTTCACCTAAAATGTACCATTGTCTCCACAATTGGCACAACCCTGGCACCCAGGTAAGTCCCTTGTAACTGGTACCCCTGGTACCAAGGGCCCTGATGCCAGGGAAGGTCTCTAAGGGCTGCAGCATGTCTTATGCCACCCTAGGGACCCCTCACTCAGCACATACACACTGCTTGCCAGCTTGTGTGTGCTGGTGGGGAGAAAATGACTAAGTCAACATGGCACTCCCCTCAGGGTGCCATGCCAACCTCACACTGCCTAAGGCATAGGTAAGTCACCCCTCTAGCAGGCCTTACAGCCCTAAGGCAGGGTGCACTATACCACAGTGCACTATGCCCCTACAGTGTCTAAGCAAAACCTTAGACATTGTAAGTGCAGGGTAGCCATAAGAGTATATGGTCTGGGAGTCTGTCAAAAACGAACTCCACAGCTCCATAATGGCTACACAGAATACTGGGAAGTTTAGTATCAAACTTCTCAGAATAATAAACCCACACTGATGCCAGTGTTGGATTTATTAAAAAATGCACACAGAGGGCATCTTAGAGATACCCCCTGTATTTTACCCAATTGTTCAGTGCAGGACTGACTGGTTTGTGCCAGCCTGCTGCTGAGAGACGAGTTTCTGACCCCATGTGGTGAGGGCCTTTGTGCTCTCTGAGGACAGAAACAAAAGCCTGCTCTGGGCGGAGGTGCTTCACACCTCCCCCCTGCAGGAACTGTAACACCTAGCAATGAGCCTCAAAGGCTCAGGCTTCGTGTTACAATGCCCCAGGGCACTCCAGCTAGTGGAGATGCCCGCCCCCTGGGCACAGCCCCCACTTTTGGCGGCAGGTCCAGGAGAGATAATGAGAAAAACAAGGAGGAGTCACTGGCCAGTCAGGACAGCCCCTAAGGTGTCCTGAGCTGAGGTGACTCTGACTTTTAGAAATCCTCCATCTTTCAGATGGAGGATTCCCCCAATAGGATTAGGGATGTGCCCCCCTCCCCTCAGGGAGGAGGCACAAAGAGGGTGTAGCCACCCTCAGGGCTAGTAGCCATTGGCTACTAACCCCCAGACCTAAACACACCCCTAAATTTAGTATTTAGGGGCTCCCCAGAACCTAGGAACTCAGATTCCTGCAACCTAAGAAGAAGAGGACTGCTAAGCTGAAAAACCCTGCAGAGAAGATGGAGACACCAACTGCTTTGGCCCCAGCTCTACCCGCCTGTCTCCCCCCTTCTAAAGACACTGCTCCAGCGACGCTTTCCCCAGGGACCAGCGCCTCTGAATCCTCAGAGGACTGCCCTGCTCTAGAAGGACCAAGAACTCCCGAGGACAGCGGCTCTGTTCACCCAAGACTGCAACTTTGTTACAAAGGAGCAACTTTAAAACAACTTGTGTTTCCCGCCGGAAGCGTGAGACTTGCTACTCTGCACCCGACGCCCCCCGGCTCGACTTGTGGAGAACAAACACTTCAGGGAGGACTCCCCGGCGACTGCGAGACCGTGAGTAGCCAGAGTTGCCCCCCCTGAGCCCCCACAGCGACGCCTGCAGAGGGAATCTCGAGGCTCCCCCTGACCGCGACTGCCTGTTCCTCAGATCCCGATGCCTGGAAAAGACTCTGCACCCGCAGCCCCCAGGACCTGAAGGATCCGAACTCCAGTGCAGGAGTGACCCCCAGGAGGCCCTCTCCCTTGCCCAGGTGGTGGCTACTCCGAGGAGCCCCCCCCCCCTTTGCCTGCCTGCATCGCTGAAGAGACCCCTTGGTCTCCCATTGATTTCTATTGCTAACCCGATGCTTGTTTTCACACTGCACCCGTCCGCCCCCGCGCTGCTGCGGGTGTACTTTCTGTGCTGACTTGTGTCCCCCCCAGTGCCCTACAAAACTCCCCTGGTCTGCCCTCCGAAGATGCGGGTACTTACCTGCTGGCAGACTGGAACCGGGGCACCCCCTTCTCCATTGAAGCCTATGCGTTTTGGGCACCACTTTGACCTCTGCACCTGACCGGCCCTGAGCTGCTGGTGTGGTAACTTTGGGGTTGCTCTGAACCCCCAACGGTGGGCTACCTTGGACCCAAACTTGAACCCCGTAGGTGGTTTACTTACCTGCAAAAACGAACTAACTCTTACTCCCCCCAGGAACTGTTGAAAATTGCACTGTCTAGTTTTAAAATAGCTATATGTGATTTATGTGAAGACTGTATATGCTATTATGATTATTCAAAGTTCCTAAAGTACCTACCTGCAATACCTTTCATTTAAAGTATTACATGTAAAATTTGACCCTGTGGTTCTTAAAATAAACTAAGAAAAGATATTTTTCTATACAAAAACCTATTGGCCTGGAATTGTCTCTGTGTGTGTGTTCCTCATTTATTGCCTGTGTGTGTACAACAAATGCTTAACACTGCTCCTTTGATAAGCCTACTGCTCGACCACACTACCACAAAATAGAGCATTAGAATTATCTCTTTTTGCCACTATCTTGCCTCTAAGGGGAACCCTTGGACTCTGTGCATACTATTCCTTACTTTGAAATAGTTCATACAGAGCCAACTTCCTACACCTTCGCTAACAAGATGTGTACTGATAACCCTAGAAACTGCCCTGATAAGTGTGGGAACCAGCACCTCCTGAAAAATGGTCCAGGATGACTGTACCAAGTGCACAGACATAGCACTGTGGAGTCCTCAGACAGCAATCCTGAGATGCTCACAGCTAACAGGGGTTGGTAAAACAAGGAAATTTGACTAGTGGGTTGTTGAATGACAACATACCCGATTTTTCTAAACACTTTGTCCCTCTTCGTGAAGAGAGAATTTACCAGGATCCTTGTGATAGAAATTTGTGAAAGGGTAAGGAGCATGGCATGCTGAATATCCTTTCCAATCTATCAAATATTTAGGTTTTCCTTGGAAAATATGAGAACCACAAATTTAATTAACAATTAACTCTTCATGACTATCTACAAGGATAGGTTTAGGATGATAAGATGCATTTTTCAGGTAAGATGGCCGAGGGGGTTTCAACCAGGATACATGAAATGAAGTATGAATTCACCATGTGAAAGGTAACGTAAAGCAAACCGTAACTGATTTTATAATTCCAATAGTAAATGGTAAATATTTGGAAGATAACTAGACCCTGTCTCCAACCTTATACTGGGGCGACAGTCTTTGGTGCCTGTTTGCATGTTTGGGATTTCCTTACTGACTGATTTTCAAATTGGAAAGAAGGTTTAAATGTCTTTAAAAGTACGTCTCAAACTGCAGAAATTGTTAGACCTGTAGTTGAAGATAGCCAAGTATGAAGATGAGAATTAGTAAAAATGAGCTATATCCTGTGGAAGAATGTTCTACATTGCAGGTCGAATTTGCAGTTTAAAACCACTCAACTAGGCTGCAGAGGTAAAGCTTGCAGTCACGTTTACACTGTCACTTTAGAGGAGTGCACAAGGGTGCTGCAGCCCAATAGTAACACTTAACTTACAGACACTTGGTACAATATACTAGAGATGTACAGGATAGTTAATTATGTCAATTTTATTATGCTGAAAGGGGAAGCAGAGAAATTTTGCCGCTGGTTAGCAGGGGTAAAGCTCACAGAGGTCTACAGTCAACAAAAACAATCTTTGGCTACATCGCACAACAGATGGTAATTTCCTACAAATTCCTTCTCTTTCAGTGTTTCTTCAAATCTTGATCAGCCTACCCTTGGAGGAACAAATGTCCAGCCGTTGCTTTGGCAAAGAATCACATGTCTAACATGATTCAGAATATTTTACACTTGAAGGAATTCTTGGTGGCGTGACTTGTGATGATGCCACCACTTTTTCTTGCACTGGTGGAGGGGGAGGTCACAAATTTTGTTTTTGGCCATGACAAAATGGGCTTAGACCGGGTATCACAAACATAAGTGCAGAAATCTAAAGCAGTTTCGTTGGGTCCCTCAAGCCAGTAGTTGCACTAGGTTATCTGTCGGAACCACGGGTGCCTAAACCACCCGTGGTCCACAACGAGGTCGGAACAACGACCTCGTTCTAAATACTAATGCCTTTACCACAAATGCATTTACAACGATTTTACCATTGTAAACGCATTCCTGGTAAAGGCATTACCAATCGGCATGCACGACCCAGCATGCTTCCACCCCAGCCCCCACCCCTTAAACCTAAACTCTGACCCTTCCTCCCCCCAAACCCTAATCACCCCCAGCCCAAAAACTAAAAATACCCAGAGTCCCCACCCCTGCCCCTAAAACCTAAACCCTGCCTCCCCTAAACCCTAATCACCCCCAGCACCCCCCCAAACACAGCCCCAACTTACCTCCTCCTTCACCACACCCACTCCGACTCCTTCTGTACCTTAACCACGCATGTACGTTGTTCAGACATGCGTGGTTAAGGTACCAAAACCAGGAAGTCGTGGAAAACGAAAATGTTGTTTCGCATTTGTTTTTCACAACCTCGTGGTTCCGGACTCGTTCTTCCGGGTGTTTCCCGTTGCACTATTCTTTCTCCTTTTTTGGCACCTGCTCCGACAAGTGATCCATCTCAGGCTCCACCAGCTTCAATCTAGGGTCTTCTTTCTACAGGGCAAGCATCTCTGGCATCCAAAGCCAAACAATCCCTCCCAAATTTGAGCACCTTAGGTAGACTGAAGATAGTGTATTTAGATAGCTCAGCCAGACCAACCCAATTGGTTGAGGAGGAAGATCCATCTTAAGATCCTACTTCTCCTCATGATAGTTTTGAGGACGAGGGAGACTTGGACATCTCAGATGAAGATCTGGTCAGGCCTTGACAACTCTGTCTCTAAGAAAGATAGATGAGGATCTTGATGCAGATGCTGTGTTTTGAGACACGTTTATCTTCTGCCTTTTTGAAAGACACATTCATGCATTGACTGGACTCTGTGAACCCCTGCTGGTGGTCTATGTACAGATCAGGGTCTGAAAACCTTTCTTAAGGAAGTAAATAATACTCTAAAGGTGGAACACCCAGGACTAACTTTCAAGGGTAAGGCTACCTCATTCCAGAAATTGACCCCAAGTTGATCACCTTCTTGGGCAAGTTCATAAAGGATCCGAAGATGGGCATCAGTAGGTTGTTGAAGGCATGCCAGTATAAACGTCTGGACCAACTGGGCCCTTTGTCAATGATCCTGGGCATAGCTTCCATGGCCAAAAATCAGAGTACAACTGTTGACTTGGAAGATTTTGGACGGTTGGAGCCAGAGAGCTTTTTGTCTCTTGGGGAATTTCAAATGTTCCATACTTTCCAGGATGTGCAGATCCATATTACTGTACACTGACGAACTATGTGAAATAGTTACTAACAAGATTGGCCCTTCTGCTTGGGATCTCTTCTTCTGGGATCTGTTTGTTAAAGAGGTAGCCAAATGTGTACATAACCTCACCTCCTTGGACAAGGCCCAGGTGGCATTCAAAAAGATGTGCAATCAAGGCCTTTCTGGCAGGGCCGTTAGGGGAAGGGGATGCTCCGCTGGCCAACCCCATTCCCAGGCTCCATACAAAGGTCAACCTCACATGCAAAGTGGCTGGAATGCTAATCCAGGGGAAAGAATTTCTTCCTTAAACGATGTAGAAGATCCTATGTCAATGAGAATCATAAAACATCTCACACAGATTCAATTATCCAATGACAAGATGACATTTATAGATCAAGAGGGTAAATCTCTTCTTTAAAAGTAAGCCATCCACATTTGCTCCCCTCGCCACAAGTGCTTCAGGAGCAATATGTTTCTGGTGTATAAAAAAATAGGTTTTCAGCTGGTGATGGCTCTATAAGACTTCTATGCCTAGATCTTATAGAGACACTTTAAGATGGAGAACATTCACTTCTTTAAATATTTGTTACACAAAGGAGACTTCCTGGTGCACTTAGACATGGAGGATGCTTACCTCATGATCCCTATTTTTCCTCCGTGCCCTTGATTTATCTAGTACCAATGACGGTCACTTATTTATAAATTCTTGGCCTTATCTTTTGAATTATCATCAGCACACTGGTGTTTAACCAAGTTAAAGAAACTGGTGATATAATTCTTGAGAATGAGAGGGGTATGACAATTTATTTTGTAATAATTTGCTTGGACAACATCTGATCATGGCCCAAGATCTGACAATCTTGCTTCAGCAACTGACCCTGACAATCAAACTCTTGGAAGATCTAGGATTTTTGTTCATTAACCAGAAAAGGTTGAACAGGGTTCACTTCAATCAGAAGGGGTCCTGGGGTTTACAGTAGACTTTAGGTTGGCTAGTCTGCAGTAGAATGTACTTATTTGCTTCTCACCTGATGTATGAGCTCCCAATGTATTTCAGCTGAAGGTCCAATCAGTCAGCTTTAGTGATGAATATTTTTTTGAACGAATGGATGACAATCAATTATGCCTTTCCTCCATTTACTATCATACCATGAGTCACTTTTGAGATCAGGAAGCAGGCAGTGGTTTGGTTCATGATAATCCCTCTATGAAGGATACACCTCGAAATGTGTATCCATCACTGCATAGAGAAGAAGTAAGACTGAGTAAAAACACATTTCATATCCCAGTTGCTCAGGAGCTTGAAACCTGAAAGTTGATACTTTCAGCATACCTACAAAGCGGTTACAAACTTTCTGAGATCCTATACCAAGCTCAACTTTAAACTTTCTTTGTACAAATCTCTTTCCATTTGCTTCTTCCTGGCATGGTCGGTATAACGAATAAGGTAGGAATGTCTAATTTCTTAGGGGTTATTCCGTCAGAGGTCAGAGATAAGGCATCTAAATCTTTAGACTGAATGTATTAATTAGAACAGCTGACTAGTCTTCCAGCTTGATGCTCAAAGGTAGTAAATCACCTTTTTTTCAACTGTAGTAGAATTCTAAACATGCATAAGCATCACCTGTGGTCTCGACAAAAAATGTAAAATTTTCAAGCTACTGTAAATAAAAGTTTGTAATTCCTTAAGGACACCAAGTTGAAGATTATGCCACTCATTTATTAATGACACTAATATTGGTGTTGTCTATTCCATACAATCATATTTTATCTGTACTCAAATAATTTGTCTGAATTAGTTGCACCCTTGGTCATGGTTGCACCACAAAAGACAAACTTTTGTTGGTAAATATGTTTTCTTTGTTTTAGTTTCAGACCAAATCAATAATGAATATGGGAATAGGCTAAGGAGGCACAGTAAAATTATACATAAAAAGGAAGTATCAAAGAAGCATGGATACATATTTCAGTTGTTGCACTTTGATTAGAATTTGTATTCCTTGTCACAAATCGCTTTTGGTCTTTGTAGGTTTAGTGGCAACTTGGTGCTTTTTTTTTTACTTTGTTATTGCTGCTCTTTAACTCATTGAATTCTATGGCTTCCCCCACTGGTGCTAAGCCCATTTCTGGATGTCTGCTCATTTTCAAACATTCAACATTTTTTTTTCCACAAAATGTATCCATATCAAATGTGTGTCCTTTTTTTCCAACATCCTGAAGATTGTAAAGGTACCCAGAGGTTATAGATTTTCCTAGAGGGAACTAAGAAACTAGCCTAACTATAGGTATATTTTTATTTTCTAAATGTGACATCAAGCAAAGATTTGATGTGCCAGACCCTCCGTCTTCCCAGCTTGCAGGAACAAGACGAGTATTATCAAAAACATTTTTACCACAATTTTTGCATTTTTCTAAGAGTTAGTCTGTTTTTCCTAATTTTTGTGCTTTCAGCCTACTTGTCATTTGTGGTTTAAACCGGTGTGAAATCCATGGTTGATCCAGGAAAGCTACATATTTCTGCAAAATATACAACATTTTGAAAATATCAGGGGTCATTTGGGTAGATCCCTCAATGTTTTCCCAAGGAAACTAATTGTAGAAATAAAAAACAGTAAGAATTATGAGTAGGAAAAAAGAGCCACTTTTGGCAATGTTTTCTTCTGTAACTTCTTGGCACAATGGCCGATTTACAAAGCAGAGTTGGGAGATTTATATCGCCCATCGCCTGAACAAAGTGCATTTACATAGGAGGCAACAAGTTCTACTGTCTAGTTTGTCCCATGGACAACTAGATTTTAAATCATGCTACAAAGACAGGAGCTGAACAGTGGTACAACCAGCCAATCAGGGTGGGTTTAACAAATCTCATAACCATTGGACATCTGCAAAGGCCTGTGCTTGGGGGGAGTGGCATAGGCTGGTGTTTGCTGGGGAAAACCTGAGCCCGCCCACAAGGCTGGCATTTTGATTTTCATTGGTGAATAGAGCTTGGGGTTGCCTCTCAGTTCTCCTATTGGCCAAAGGTATTGCCTTGATTCAAAAACAACAATTTCTTCCTGTACTTCCCCAGAAACATGCTGATAATTGGGAGTTCTGATGTAGCTGCAACGGTGAAGGGTAAAAACTCCGCTCCCTAAAGTGTGTGGTAGAAGATTGGAGGGAGGGGAGTGAAGGGCGTCTTGTCCCTACACCATGCTCTTGCTCTAAGCTTTTTTCCTCACTTTCCTCACTTTCCTGCTTACTCATTGGCCTCTTCCCACTCTGTGATTCTAATAATTTAATGTCTCCTGTCTTTTTAGTCCTCACCTGCTAACTGTTTCTTCTCATCCAAGCTTCTCATGCCACTTGGCTTGGCTCGTGTCTCGTCCAAGCAGGCCCCGAAAGTTCTTCATGCCCGCTTGTTAATGCAAACCATTCCCTTTAAGGACAATACCTGTTTGGGGTCTGTAGCCGGGCGCCTCCGGACGCCGCGGCTTGGTCAGAGAAGACGGCCGCCGACGGAAAACCCGGGGGCATCCCAGGAACTCCTGACGTGATGACGTCTAACGTCATCCGTCAGGAAGAAATACGAAAGCAGGAAGACGGACAAGGGACGGAACGAAGGAAAGAGAGGGACGCCGACACCACGAGGAGCACCTCTGAACGCAGCAACCCACTGAGTCCGGAGGAAAAACCCGCCGCGAGAGGAGAAGGACGCGCGACGAACGGAGCACCCAGGGCCCCTCCCGCCCCTGCAGAAGACAAGTCGGGAGACTGTCTACAAGCCGGCCGCGTCCCTGGAGGGGCGTGGCCCAACCAGTTTGGGGAATCCGGTCCCACTGAGCGTCGGGGGAACAAGGTCTCTCTCCACACCGGACCAGGCCATTCCCGGAACTCTCGGCCCTGAAAGAAAAGGGATTCATATTAGTTTCTGGACTCTGACAACACCAAAGTTTTGTGACACGAGCTAGTGTCCCATCCGAGCAGATAGAAATAAAAGCACTAATCCAAAAAAACCCTGAGTCTGTCGCCTTCTTCCAATATCCTTTCGACTCGGGATAACAGGGTCCTCTCTTCATGGGGTCGAGGACTCGAGGACCGCCAGTTGCCTGTATACTCCATGAGTTCAGTAGTCCCTCTCCATAACCGACAGATGTCTGCACGCTCCAGAAGTGCAATGTTAGGCTCCATAGCATAACACCATGTACCCTTTGTTGAAAACATTTGAGGGGCTTCTTACTCTGCTTTATTTCATATTGCAGGTTTCAATCGAACTACAGTCCTAATGAAGATATATTAGTGCATCGATTCAGGCTGCATTTCCTACATGTAATATGACTTTACATACGGACCGCGTCACAAGCTCTTTTGTAACTTGGCAGCCTATCTGCACTCGCAGTAGATCTGAATAATGCTGAGGTCCATTATATGCCATCAGTCTCCCTCACCTACATCAGCTCCTGTCCCTGAGAAGTAGAGCATTATGGATCACTCTCATTGCACACCAAGTGCTGCAACACTTGTCAAGGGCAATAGGCTCTGAACAAATGTAAATAATAAACTGGACCACGCCTCCTTCTATATTGTGCCTGGCCAAGTATAAACATCGGAGAGGCCTTTGTATGGCTGGCATCTCCCCCGTCCTGCCTCAGCTACTTTGATCAGCTTGCATTGCAGCAAGGATACTGACATAGGCAGTGATATTACGAAAAGGAAATGTATTTTTGTTGGACATGCAATTAAGTATGTTGATTAAAATAAACAGCAGGTTGTAAAATCGTTCCACCTGATTGCGGTGGGCATTGTGTATCTATGCCACAGCTGTAAAGCTTTCAAAGTACAGACCCTTGATAATTGACAGTAAACAGTCTGATACACTGACTTGCTTTGATAATCTCCTCTATTCTCAGAATAAGTGACTGATTTTGAATGAGCCATAGTTTACCATCTAATCCCTGTTTTTGTACAGCCCTCTTAGTTGAACACGACAAGACTTTTTCCAAGTTTGCTTGCAAAGTAGGCCGTAGTTGAGCTGAACACATACAGCAGATATCCATTCATTTCTAAAATTAATTTAGGCTGGAAGGTGGTTCAATCTTATACACTGCAGACTAATTGAAACTAAAACATGCCTTTAACAACACAGAAGATATACATAATAGCACAACAACAAGAAGGTTTGAAAGTGAAAAAAATTGAATAAACTGGTGATTAAATACCTCTCTCAACCTGTGAGACTCAAGAGGTATGGAGTCACTTGAGGTTGGTGGTGGGTCATCCCACGAAAGGGTATGTAAAACAATAAAACATTTTGAGGGTAGACTTTCAAGTTGGGTAACCCTGCAGTATAGGAAGCTTTTGTTATAAATTATATGGGCCACAGTCGGAAAGATGGAAGTAATGAGTTAAGTACACCATGCAGGGAGTTTATCAACCAGTCCCCTTCTTCTCATCACCTCTCTTTTCATCTTCCTGCCACTGACTCAGGTAGCAGCCTCTATCATTATGGCCACTGAGTTTAATGGGTTGTAGCTCTTCTGAGATGTGATGTCTGCTGTTGTTTGTCTGCAGTGCGTGTTTGCAGGATTTTGAGTGTGAGTGTATCTTGGGGAGTGATACGTGTAAGCCTTTTTCACTGCAGAGTGTGCACACAAGAGTGGGTGTACATATGCCCGTAGGGTGTATGTCTGTGTCTCTGAATGGTGTATGTGGACGGCAGGTAGGAATGTTTGCATGATGGACGAGTGTCATTTCAAGAGGTTGTCTGAGTAGGTTGTCTTTGCAGGATCGTGCTTGTGCATAGTGGGTATGTTTCACTTTGAAGGGTGTGTGAATCTGCAGTAGCTGTGTGCCTGCAGGGTCTGTGCTGCTGCAGATATTGAACGTGTGTGTGTGTGTGTGGGTGCACGTGAATGCATCTTTGAAAATGTGTGCATCTCTCCGTAGTACTTCGTGGTCTCTGCACTTCATAGAGATTTTTAGGATCCGAACTTCAAAAACAGCTGCTCCCAGAAGATTCTGCAGTTTTTTTCACTTGACCAGCAACCGCCCAATGATACGAGACAAAGCAAGTGTAAAAGAGGAAAGAAGAGAAAAGATAACCAGGTGACAGCCCATTAAAACTTAAAGGAGGAATTGCTTGATAACAAGAGGAAAAGTAATGAAAAATTAAAATCATAACGTCGAAATTATAAGACCGCAGGCCATGGGGACAAGAGATGGGGGGACAGAAAAAGGGGAAAGAATGAGCATTAAAAGTAGAAAATAAACTAGTCTGTATGTTGTTGGATAAAATCGGAGTCAGGTGCCTGTCACAGACTGCTAGTTGTAATCTGCAGTTCACTAATACCAACCTTCGAGAGATAGCTCAGTGGATTCATAACAGGCTGCACAGGTGCATGATTTGCAAGCGAGTGAGGAGTCTTAATCGCAGAACTATACACAGATCATTGTGTATTCGTGAAGATCACATATTATAGTGCCATAGTGATACCTCATTAGGTTAATGCACATAGTGAACAATTGCTTGTAATTTTTTGATCACTGCTTGCAATCAGTGTTTTGATAAGTGGGTACCTACTGCACCTAATGCATGGAACTTTATGTATTATTTATACCACAGGTTCCAATTTTAGGGAGGTACCTCCATATCAGTAGTGTACTGACAATATGATCTCTGTACCAGCAAAGTAATGCGGTAAAAATTAGGAAGAACCATAGATCGAAACATATATTTTCAATATGTACAAATATCACACCCAAAGCACCTCCCCAGACTGCAAACGTGTTTCCAGTTGCAAAGTATTAATTTGTTTCACGTTATTTCAATAAAATAAAAAACAGTAATGTGTTCATGCCAGCAAACCGATATAGGTAGTATGCTGAACAAATGGATTTCTTAACAGGACAAGTAGATTTCTGTAACATTTTGCCCCTGTGTCAAGTACACGTATTTAAAAATTCCACACCCCTGCAAAGTCAATGTCCCATTACATCCAACAGATCCTCCTTTTTAGGAAGATATATAGGTTTTGTTGGTTCTCCAAAAACATGCAATGCCCAGAGCCCATAACTGAGCTGCAACTTACAAAGATTTTTCATTGTGTCCCAACTATACAACAATTAAAATCGTAAAATATAAAGAAAGAAAAATGGGCATTAAAAAAAACTATTCTTTTCCGAAATGTACACAAGATACTAAGTTTAGTAACACTAGTTATTCATACACCTTTGATTTGTGGTTACCCATCCTTTCACGCGATTCAGAGGGCATTTTGAAAAATGCTTTCCTTTTTGCACACTGGCTTACACTTGGAAAGCCAGAAATGCAGAGCAATCCAACTGGTAATAATAAATGTTTAACTATTCCGTGTTCCCACATGTTCCAATAAAACAGTACGCCACTCATATAAGTTGAACTAGTGCTTGCAACACCAAACGGTCCAAAATGCGAACTGGAGACATCACATCTCACCCAGCAAAGTCAATACTTTTTTCACAATGTAGGTAGCTGCTGCTTTTGGGCCCTAGCTCAGCAGCCAATCCCAGGAAACCTACACTCCCCAGGTATTTCTGAAAACTAGACACCAGCGGGAGTCCAAGGTGGAGTCACTTTGGTTAGTTACATGACGTTTTGTAAAATCATAAGCCCTTGCAAACCCCAACCTTTAGCTAAAAACACACTTATGTGACTTGCGCAACAGAAAAGAGCCAAATACGCAACACAGACAGACCAGATTTTTTAACTCAAAACTGACCCTTTTTTTATAATTAACGTAGCTGTGTATTTTGGGCCCTAGTTCAGCCGACACATAGGCAGGGAAATCTACTTATCTGGTGGAGTCCACTGTGGTGACGCTTGTGTGGCTTTCACAAGGTTTTGTTAGGGTTTGGTTTGTAACCCAGAAGCCCTACCAAACCTCAAACTTTAGCTAAAAACAACCATTTTACTCACATTTCTGTGAAGGAAAGTTCAGTAATATGAAAGGATCCACAAATGTCATACGACCCAGCGTGCCAACACATCTCCTGATCAAAACAGTACCCCACTTGAGTGAGTGGGCCAAGCATGCGCAATAGGTAAGGGCTCAAAACGCAATATGGACATATTACATTTTTCCACTTAAAACCAACACTTTTTACAATTTGTGTAGCTGTGGATTTTGGCCTCTAGCTTAGTCAGACCCAAAAGAAACCTATCAAATGCAGACAATTTTGAAAACTAGAAGTCTAGGGTAGGGTGACTTGCATGGATCTATCAATGTTTTCTCACCCTGAAGTCCCTGCGAACCTCAAATTTTGGCTACAAACACACAATTTACTCACATTTCTGTGAGGGAAAGTTCTGGAATCTGAGTGTTCTCACATGCCTCCCAATAAAAACCGGCATCCCACTTGTGTGGGGCTGGTGCAGGCAAAACAAAAGGTCCCAAAATGCAATCTGAAGACTTCGGGAAAATGGACAGTTGCAGTAATTAAACCTTGTGTGATTCCAATGACATGTTCTTACCCACAGTGCCCTACAAACCTCAAACTTTGCCTAAAATCAAGCATTTCACTTGCATTTCCTAGATTTAAATGTCAGAATCTACAGGGATCCACAAAATATCTACCACCAAGCATTTTGCCACTTATCCCTAAAAAAACGCTACCCCCACTTCTGTGGCTGAGGTGGCAAATTGGGGGAAACTCCTCCAATCTGCCTCCTGGTGTGAGCAGAAAGACTGTTGTGCCCTTTCTGGGGTGGGGGCATGGGCCTGCCCATGGAATGCTGCCCCACCCATTGTTTAATTTTCTTTAGTTTTCCCTCGGGTCTAGTAGGTTTTCTGCCCTTCCACTGGAGGGTAGATTGAGGAAAACACCCCAATCTGCCCCCACAGTGGTGGTGGCCGAAATCTTTTGTACCCCTTTTTTTAGGTGGGAGCATGGCCCTGCACATGGTGAGCCACGCCTATCCCTTTTAGGTCAAGCCTAGACAGCATGCATGCGCGCTGTCTGCAAGACCTGTTGGGTGGAGTATAGGACTTTGCTCCCGCCTGCTGCTGCCTGCCGCTTACCATAGGTTGAAGGCAGTGTTGCTCTTGTTTTGTTGCTTCCTAGCTGGTTTAGCAGCCAATACGCCACTTGCTGTACTTGGCTGAGGAGCACCAGCCAAGTACAGTTTAATTTCACCTGGAATGTTTATCTGTTGCTTGGACAGACTATTCTTCTTTGTTTCCTGCCTCTCATGTTTGTCAGTAAGCACTTGTGTTCACAAGTGCGGTTCGTTTTCTGCATTTGCTCTTCACTTGGTCCTTACTTTACATAATCAGTAGTTACAAGTAGTTGTGTTGTGCGTGTGTTTTGTACATTTGTTTGTGGCTTTATATAGCATGAAATTGACCCAGGAATGAATCCTCAAGAGCCCTCTCCCTGCACAGCGGGAGAGCTTATACTACAATATTCACTGCACTAGGGGAAACTCACCCAATACAGCTTTGCGGGAATTCCTTTTACAACATATGTTGCCCATAACTCATCCTGTGGTGGTCCTAGGGCAATGGGACCACCACCAAAACATTAAGAATGGCATACTCTTTCTGTCCAGGACATCTTGTGGGTCACACTAGGTTAGAGGGGGCAGAAATTCATAACCTCTTCCACCATTCAATGCATATTTAAGCTCTCTTATAGGTAGAACGTTTGTTTTTACAGCTGAGAGAAGTTTGTGTTCTGAGGGTCTTGTTTGTAATAATATTTTGACAGCCTTGCAAGTCCTGCAAATGTGTAATGCACTGTGTTCTTCAAGGGCTGAAGGATGATAATTGCCCCAAAGCACTACTAACTCAGTTGGCTCCACAGGGACATCTAGCCCTGACCCGTGGTATTGCACCTTCTCCTAATGTACATGCACAGTTTATTTCTGATAAAGGTTTAACGTATGCACAAACACAATGTATTTCTGATAAAGGTTTAATGTGCAGCATACCTTAATATTTCCGTCATTTCACTGAGGGCCTGGTACTTCTCGAGCTGTTTAAGGGATTGGGGGACATTCTGAGCTTCTGATGTCAGAAGAAATTTTGGCAGTGTTCTGTGACACAGTACTCTGAGTGCTTTTGTCTCCACAGGGATATCTAGCCACAACCAGTGGTACTGCGCCTTCTGCTGTTGACTCTACAGGGAAATCTAGCCAAAGCCAGTAGTACTGTACCTTCTGCTGTTGACTCTACAGGGACATCAAGCCACCACCAGTGGTACTGCTCCTTCTGATATTGACTCTACAGGGACATCTAGTAATGACCTACAGCACTGCACCCTTGTGCTGCTGACTCCAAAGTTAAATATTTAAAAGGCCTGCTAGGCCTGAAAATGTGTGATGGGCCCTCAAGGGGCTGATTATATGGTTACAATACAATGTCTTTTGTCATTCTTTTTTCATGTGATTATGCCCTTTAGGAGCTTACTATATGGTTACATGATCTTGTTTCTTCCGAATTAGATTTTTAATGTGGTGCTCTGTAGGGGCTGTTGGGACCATTACAGTCTAATGCCAAGTGTATAAAGGAATACAGAAGCACAGTTTATTTCTTTTAAAATTTTAATGTGCGGCATGGCTAAATATTTCAGCCATTTCACCAAGGACCTTGTACTTCTCCAGCCATTTCTGGGTTTGGGGGATAGTCTGAGCTTCTAAGGTCAGAAGAAGTTCTTGCAGCATTCTGTGACACTGTACTCCCAGTGCTTTTGGCTCCACAGGCATAGCTAGCCATGGCCAGTGGTACTGCACCTTCTGCTGTTGACTCTACAGGGACATCTAGCCATAACCAGTGGTACTGCACCTTCGGCTGTTGACTCTACAGCAGGGGTCTTCAAACTGGGGGGTGGGCCCCCCTAGGGGAGCCTCAAGTGATCCCGGGGGGTGCTGGGCTCTGGCCAAAAGAAAGATTATGCAGATAGTAGTGCTTTGTTTAAAGCAGAAATATGTTTATTGCATTCCTAAAAAGGTAACAGAACTTAACTGCAATGTTTAAATAAGTCTAGACTTATTCAAACATTGTCAACTTAATAAAATAGTTATGAAATATTCAGAGGGGGGCCCGATGATCTATATTTTCCCTCGGGGGGCGTGGCATTAGCAAGTTTGAAAACCACTGCTCTACAGGGAAATCTAGCCACAACCAGTGGTCCTGCACCTTCTGGTGATTACAGCAGTGGTCTCCAAATGTTTTAATGACCTGCCCCCCCAGCTGAAAAATAATAGTCATAGGGCCCCCCTCAGAATTTTTCACAAATATTTTAAAAGATGGCAATGTTTAAATGTGTCTAGATGTATTTAAACATTGCAGTTAAGTACTGTTACCTTTTTAAAAATGCAATAACGTGTTTCTGCCTAAAACAAAACACTGTTATCTCTTGTAAGGAAATGCCTCCTTGGCATGGTTGCCCCCTGACTTTTTGCCTTTGCTGATGCTATGTTTTCAATTGAAAGTGTGCTGAGGCCTGCTAACCAGGCCCCAGCACCAGTGTTCTTTCCCTAACCTGTACTTTTGTATCCACAATTGGCAGACCCTGGCATCCAGATAAGTCCCTTGTAACTGGTACTCCTAGTACCAAGGGCCCTGATGCCAAGGAAGGTCTATAAGGGCTGCAGCATGTCTTATGCCACCCTGGAGACCTCTCACTCAGCACAGACACACTGCTTGCCAGCTTGTGTGTGCTAGTGAGAACAAAACGAGTAAGTCGACATGGCACTCCCCTCAGGGTGCCATGCCAGCCTCTCACTGCCTATGCAAGTATAGGTCAGTCACCCCTCTAGCAGGCCTTACAGCCCTAAGCCATAGGTGAGGGTACCAGTGCATGAGCATGGTACCCCTACAGTGTCTAAACAAAACCTTAGACATTGTAAGTGCAGGGTAGCCATAAGAGTATATGGTCTGGGAGTTTGTCAAACACGAACTCCACAGCACCATAATGGCTACACTGAAAACTGGGAAGTTTGGTATCAAACTTCTCAGCACAATAAATGCACACTGATGCCAGTGTACATTTTATTGCAAAATACACCCCAGAGGGCACCTTAGAGGTGCCCCCTGAAACTTAACCGACTGTCTGTGTAGGCTGACTAGTTCCAGCAGCCTGCCACACTAGAGACATGTTGCTGGCCCCATGGGGAGAGTGCCTTTGTCACTCTGAGGCCAGTAACAAAGCCTGCACTGGGTGGAGATGCTAACACCTCCCCCAGGCAGGAGCTGTAACACCTGGCGGTGAGCCTCAAAGGCTCACCCCTTTGTCACAGCCCAGCAGGGCACTCCAGCTTAGTGGAGTTGCCCGCCCCCTCCGGCCACGGCCCCCACTTTTGGCGGCAAGGCTGGAGGGAACAAAGAAAGCAACAAGGAGGAGTCACTGGCCAGTCAGGACAGCCCCTAAGGTGTCCTGAGCTGAGGTGACTCTAACTTTTAGAAATCCTCCATCTTGCAGATGGAGGATTCCCCCAATAGGATTAGGGATGTGACCCCCTCCCCTTGGGAGGAGGCACAAAGAGGGTGTACTCACCCTCAGGGCTAGTAGCCATTGGCTACTAACCCCCCAGACCTAAACACGCCCTTAAATTTAGTATTTAAGGGCTCTCCCTGAACCTAGAAATTAGATTCCTGCAACAACAAGAAGAAGGACTGCCTAGCTGAAAACCCCTGCAGAGGAAGACCAGAAGACAACAACTGCCTTGGCTCCAGAAACTCACCGGCCTGTCTCCTGCCTTCCAAAGAACTCTGCTCCAGCGACGCCTTCCAAAGGGACCAGCGACCTCTGAATCCTCTGAGGACTGCCCTGCTTCGACGACGACAAGAAACTCCAGAGGACAGCGGACCTGCTCCAAAAAGACTGCAACTTTGTTTCAAGAAGCAGCTTTAAAGAACCCTGCAACTCCCCGCAAGAAGTGTGAGACTTGCAACACTGCACCCGGCGACCCCGACTCGGCTGGTGGAGAACCAACACCTCAGGGAGGACCCCCGGACTACTCTACGACTGTGAGTACCAAAACCTGTCCCCCCTGAGCTCCCACAGCGCCGCCTGCAGAGGGAATCCCGAGGCTTCCCCTGACCGCGACTCTCTGAAACCTAAGTCCCGACGCCTGGAAAAGACCCTGCACCCGCAGCCCCCAGGACCTGAAGGACCGGACTTTCACTGCAGAAGTGACCCCCAGGAGTCCCTCTCCCTTGCCCAAGTGGAGGTTTCCCCGAGGAAGCCCCCCCTTGCCTGCCTGCAGCGCTGAAGAGATCCCTTGATCTCTCATTGACTTCCATTACGAACCCGACGCTTGTTCTAACACTGCACCCGGCCGCCCCCGTGCCGCTGAGGGTGAAATTTCTGTGTGGGCTTGTGTCCCCCCCGGTGCCCTACAAAACCCCCCCTGGTCTGCCCTCCGAAGACGCGGGTACTTACCTGATGGCAGACTGGAACCGGGGCACCCCCTTCTCTCCATTGAAGCCTATGCGTTTTGGGCCCCACTTTGAACTCTGCACCTGACCGGCCCTGAGCTGCTGGTGTGGTAACTTTGGGGTTGCTCTGAACCCCCAACGGTGGGCTACCTTGGACCTAGAATTGAACCCTATAAGTGTCTTACTTACCTGGTAAAACTAACAAAAACTTACCTCCCCCAGGAACTGTGAAAATTGCACAAAGTGTCCACTTTTAAAATAGCTATTTGTGAATAACTTGAAAAGTATACATGCAATTTAAATGATTCAAAGTTCCTAATGTACTTACCTGCAATACCTTTCAAACAAGATATTACATGTTAAATTTGAACCTGTGGTTCTTAAAATAAACTAAGAAAATATATTTTTCTATAACAAAACCTATTGGCTGGATTTGTCTCTGAGTGTGTGTACCTCATTTATTGTCTATGTGTATGTACAACAAATGCTTAACACTACTCCTTGGATAAGCCTACTGCTCGACCACACTACCACAAAATAGAGCATTAGTATTATCTCTTTTTACCACTATTTTACCTCTAAGGGGAACCCTTGGACTCTGTGCATGCTATTCCTTACTTGAAATAGCACATACAGAGCCAACTTCCTACATTGGTGGATCAGCGGTGGGGTACAAGACTTTGCATTTGCTGATCTACTCAGCCAATACCTGATTACACGACAAATTCCAAAATTGTCATTAGAAATTGATTTTTGCAATTTGAAAAGTTTTCTAAATTCTTAAAAGACCTGCTAGGGCCTTGTGTTAGATCCTGTTTAGAATTTCTTTTAGAGTTTAAAAGTTTGTAAAAGTTTGAATTAGATTCTAGAACCAGTTTTAGATTCTTAAAAAGTATTCCAACTTTTAGAAGCAAAATGTCTAGCACAGATGTGAATGTGGTGGAACTCGACACCACACCTTACCTCCATCTACAGATGAGAGAGCTAAGGTCACTCTGTAAACTAAAGAAAATAGCAATGGGCCCCAAACCTACCAAAGTACAGCTCCAGGAGCTTTTGGCAGAGTTTGAAAAGGCCAACCCCTCTGAGGATGGCAACACAGAGGATGAAGATAGTGACTTGGAGGGAAATTCCCCCCCCCTCCAGTCCTACTTAGGGAGAGCAGGGCTTCTCAAGCCCTGACTCCACAAATAATAGTCAGAGATGCTGGTTCCCTCACAGGAGGGACCAACAACTCTGAAATCACTGAGGATAACTCCAGTGAAGAGGACATCCAGTTAGCCAGGATGGCCAAAAGATTGGCTTTGGAAAGACAGATCCTAGCCATAGAAAGGGAAAGACAAGAGATGGGCCTAGGACCCATCAATGGTGGCAGCAACATAAATAGGGTCAGAGATTCTCCTGACATGTTGAAAATCCCTAAAGGGATTGTAACTAAATATGAAGATGGTGATGACATCGCCAAATGGTTCACAGCTTTTGAGAGGGCTTGTGTAACCAGAAAAGTGAACAGATCTCACTGGGGTGCTCTCCTTTGGGAAATGTTCACAGGAAAGTGTAGGGATAGACTCCTCACACTCTCTGGAAAAGATGCAGAATCTTATGACCTCATGAAGGGTACCCTGATTGAGGGCTTTGGATTCTCCACTGAGGAGTATAGGATTAGATTCAGGGGGGCTCAAAAAACCTCGAGCCAGACCTGGGTTGACTTTGTAGACTACTCAGTAAAAACACTAGATGGTTGGATTCAAGGCAGTGGTGTAAGTAATTATGATGGGCTGTACAATTTATTTGTGAAAGAACACCTGTTAAGTAATTGTTTCAATGATAAACTGCATCAGCATCTGGTAGACCTAGGACCAATTTCTCCCCAAGAATTGGGAAAGAAGGCGGACCATTGGGTCAAGACAAGGGTGTCCAAAACTTCCACAGGGGGTGACCAAAAGAAAGGGGTCACAAAACCTCCCCAGGGGAAAGGTGGTGAGACAGCCAAAAATAAAAATAGTAAAGAGTCTTCTACAGGCCCCCAAAAACCTGCACAGGAGGGTGGGCCCAGAGCCTCTTCACAAAACAATCCTGGGTACAAGGGTAAAAACTTTGATCCCAAAAAGGCCTGGTGTCGAAACTGTAGTCAGTCTGGACACCAAACTGGAGACAAGGCCTGTCCCAAGAAAAGTTCCACTCCAAACTCCAATCCAGGTAACACTGGAATGGCTAGTCTCCAAGTGGGATCAACAGTGTGCCCAGAGCAAATCAGGGTCCACACTGAAGCTACTCTAGTCTCTGAGGGTGGGGTGGATTTAGCCACACTAGCTGCCTGGCCGCCTAACATGCAAAAATACAGGCAGCAGCTCTTTATTAATGGGACAAGTGTAGAGGGCCTGAGGGATACAGGTGCCAGTGTCACCATGGTTACAGAGAAACTGGTTTCCCCTGGCCAATACCTGACTGGAAAAACCTATACAGTCACCAACGCTGACAATCAGACTAAAGCACATCCCATGGCAATGGTAACTTTAGAATGGGGAGGGGTCAATGGCCTGAAACAGGTGGTGGTCTCCTCAAACATCCCAGTAGACTGTCTGCTTGGAAATGACCTGGAGTCCTCAGCATGGGCTGAGGTAGAACTAAAAACCCATGCAGCCATGCTGGGTATCCCTGAACTGGTGTGTGTAAAAACAAGAGCACAATGCAAGGCACAGGGTGAAAAAGTAGAGCTGGAGTCTGGAAAAATGGCCCAGCCTACCACGAGAAAAGGAAAGTCAGTTGGGAAACCAACTGCAACACAGACAGAAAAAGAGAACCTCTCTTCTCAGGAAGAAGTTCTGCCCTCTGAGGGAACTGAGCCTTTGGAGCTTGAACCTTATCAGGTTGAGCTCTTAGGCCCAGGGGGACCCTCAAGGGAGGAGCTGTGTAAGGGACAAGAAACCTGTCCCTCTCTTGAAGGCCTTAGGCAGCAAGCTGCTGAAGAGTCCAAGGGCAAGAAAAATGGAACACATAGGGTCTATTGGGAAGATGGACTCCTGTACACTGAGGCAAGAGATCCCAAACCTGGTGCCACTAGGAGAGTGGTAGTGCCTCAGGGTTTCAGAGAGTTTATTCTGACCTTAGCCCATGATATTCCCCTTGCTGGGCATTTGGGACAAACCAAGACGTGGGAGAGGTTAGTCAACCACTTCTACTGGCCCAATATGTCCCAGAAGGTTAAGGAGTTTTGCCTCTCCTGCCCCACCTGTCAATCCAGTGGTAAGACAGGTGGGCATCCAAAGGCCCCCCTCATTCCACTTCCAGTGGTGGGGGTCCCCTTTGAAAGAGTGGGTGTGGACATAGTTGGTCCACTAGAACCTCCCACAGCCTCAGGAAATATGTACATCCTAGTAGTAGTGGATCATGCTACTAGGTATCCTGAAGCTATTCCCCTTAGGTCGACTACTGCCCCTGCAGTAGCCAAGGCCCTCATTGGTATCTTTACCAGAGTGGGTTTCCCTAAGGAGGTGGTGTCTGACAGAGGTACCAACTTCATGTCAGCATACCTAAAACACATGTGGAATGAGTGTGGAGTGACTTACAAATTCACTACACCATACCATCCACAAACTAATGGCTTAGTTGAAAGATTCAACAAGACATTAAAAGGCATGATCATGGGGCTCCCAGAAAAGCTCAAAAGGAGATGGGATGTCCTCTTGCCATGTCTGCTTTTCGCTTAGAGAGAGGTGCCACAGAAGGGAGTAGGGTTCTCACCCTTTGAACTTCTGTTTGGTCACCCTGTAAGGGGACCACTTGCTCTTGTTAAAGAAGGCTGGGAGAGACCTCTTCATGAGCCTAAACAAGACATAGTGGACTATGTACTTGGCCTTCGCTCTAGAATGGCAGAGTACATGGAAAAGGCAAGCAAAAACCTTGAGGCCAGCCAACAGCTCCAGAAGTTTTGGTATGACCAAAAGGCTGCAATGGTTGAGTTCCAACCAGGGCAGAAAGTCTGGGTTCTGGAGCCTGTGGCTCCCAGGGCACTCCAGGACAAATGGAGTGGCCCTTACCCAGTGCTGGAAAGGAAGAGTCAGGTCACCTACCTGGTGGACCTGGGCACAAGCAGGAGCCCCAAGAGGGTGATCCATGTGAACCGCCTTAAGCTCTTCCATGACAGGGCTGATGTCAATCTGTTGATGGTAACAGATGAGGATCAGGAGGCAGAGAGTGAACCTCTCCCTGATCTTCTGTCATCAGACCCAAAAGATGGCTCAGTAGATGGAGTGATCTACTCAGACACCCTCTCTGGCCAACAGCAAGCTGATTGTAGGAGAGTCCTACAACAGTTTCCTGAACTCTTCTCCCTAACCCCTGGTCAGACACACCTGTGTACCCATGATGTGGACACAGGAGACAGCATGCCTGTCAAAAACAAAAATTTTAGACAGTCTGACCTTGTTAAGGAAAGCATCAAGGTGGAAGTCCACAAGATGCTGGAATTGGGAGTAATTGAGTGCTCTGACAGCCCCTGGGCTAGCCCAGTGGTCTTAGTCCCCAAACCTCACACCAAAGATGGAAAGAAAGAGATGAGGTTTTGTGTGGACTACAGAGGGCTCAACTCTGTCACCAAGACAGACGCCCATCCAATTCCTAGAGCTGATGAGCTCATAGACAAATTAGGTGCTGCCAAATTCTTAAGTACCTTTGACTTGACAGCAGGGTACTGGCAAATAAAAATGGCACCTGGAGCAAAAGAGAAAACAGCATTCTCCACACCTGATGGGCATTATCAGTTTACTGTTATGCCCTTTGGTTTAAAGAATGCCCCTGCCACCTTCCAAAGGTTGGTGAATCAAGTCCTTGCTGGTTTGGAGGCCTTTAGCACAGCTTATCTTGATGATATTGCTGTCTTTAGCTCCACCTGGCAGGATCACCTGGTCCACCTGAGGAAGGTTTTGAAGGCTCTGCAATCTGCAGGCCTCTCTATCAAGGCATCCAAATGCCAGATAGGGCAGGGAACTGTGGTTTACTTGGGCCACCTTGTAGGTGGAGGCCAAGTTCAGCCACTCCAACCCAAGATCCAGACTATCCTGGACTGGGTAGCTCCAAAAACCCAGACTCAAGTCAGGGCATTCCTTGGCTTGACTGGGTATTACAGGAGGTTTGTGAAGGGATATGGATCCATTGTGACAGCCCTCACTGAACTCACCTCCAAGAAAATGCCCAAGAAAGTGAACTGGACTGTGGAATGCCAACAGGCCTTTGATACCCTGAAACAAGCAATGTGCTCAGCACCAGTTCTAAAAGCTCCAGATTATTCTAAGCAGTTCATTGTGCAGACAGATGCCTCTGAACATGGGATAGGGGCAGTTTTGTCCCAAACAAATGATGATGGCCTTGACCAGCCTGTTGCTTTCATTAGCAGGAGGTTACTCCCC